>NC_083592.1:6237051-6573717 GCF_027579695.1 Neoarius graeffei | reverse complement strand
AATTATAATTGACCATCTGAAACAGTTTTACTTGTTTGTAAAAATTGATCATATGGAAGACTTCCAATATTTTTCCTGATAGAAACTCTTTAGAAAACACATATCGGCAACAGATGTCACAAATGTCTAAAAAAAAATGAACAATGCCCAGGCTAAGAACTTATGCTCACTAATATTGTCATATCAGTTGTTATATTTGTTTTCTTTTATTTATTTAATTTATTTTCTTTGTCTTGCATACCTTTAATCCACTCATTAGAGGAGGTGAGATTTTGGTTTTTGATAGAATTATTAAATGTATTGTAAGGAGTTTGTCGTTGCATGTATTAGACTAGGTCAGAATTGCAAAAAGGGGCTTAAATAAGGAGTTGCAGGCATTTGTGAGTAAAAGTTGGCAAACAAACTTTTCTAAAGGTATTTTTTGCGCTGAATCCATTTTTGCTGTTTGCCAAGCTGTATCTCATACGTGGTGCCCAGTAGAGGGCACATTTGCATATAATTTGCATATTTCGAGTATTTCAATATAAAACTCTTCAATGTTGTACAGTATGAAAAAAAGTAAAATAGCAGAAAGTTGTATATACCTCTTGGCTAAATAAGTACCAAATTTGGCTTCAATTGGGTGAAAGGAACTCTCAAAAACAGACTTTAGGTAGTGTGTGTGGTCCAAATTACCATATTAAATTATAAAATTCGTGGTCTTGAGTTTATAGACTATATAATAGACTATATAAAGGGTAATTCTTTCTGCTGAATCCATTTAGGCAGTCTTTTTATTTGTAACTCAGTAGAGTGGCAGTCTCATAGGCTAAAAAAATAAACAAATTTCTCAGCTCTGGCTCAAAAATAAAATCTTAAATTGCGACAGAAGATTTATTGGGTACAGAAAACAAACATAGGCTAATATTTAAAATACATAATATTTATCTCAGAATATTTTTGGTGAACACTGAACTTTTTATCCATTTTATATATATTTTTTTTTTTTTTGCCTTTATGTAGGACATTTAGGCCCAATCCCAATTCTAATTTCTACCCCTACCCCTCCCCCTTCCCCTCCGCCTTCCCCTCCGCCTTCCCCTTGGCCCTTCCCCTTGAAACTGAGCTACAAGGGATAGGGCTTGAAATTCAACCCTTACGTATTGGGATAGCCCTTCAACGATCGCATACGTCATCGCGTACCTCCATCAGCGTTTACGTTAGCAAAACGCGACCAAATGCGTCATTGGCTGCGACCAGCCGCTACAGTCAGAGATCTCTGCTGGCAGGGTGTGATTTGTTAACTAACACCACTGAATGGGATATCTTTGGCGCTTCGTGCACCACATCCGACAGAATGAGGTGTCAGAACACTCATGTAAACAATAAAAGCGAGAATAACAGAACAAAACGTACGCAGTCAAGCAACCGAAAACAATACTCACTCCCAAAGCTTTTTAGCAGCAGCTTGGATTTCAGAAATCGCTGCTCATTCTCAGCTCGAAAGCGAATCAAGCGGCGTGTTTCCTCTGGATAACAACTTAAAACACGTAAATAATGGAGAAAATACATTTATGACAATCTTTCGCCGCGGGAACCGCCATCTTTCTGAAATCCGCATGGCATTGTGGGAAATCACTCAAACCCCTTCGTTCGGAGTCAGCTCCAGGAAAATCTCCGTTTGGAGGGGTATGGAAGCCCTCCCCCTTCCCCTCCCCCTCCGCGTTAACTGGGATTGGGATACCCCTACCCCTTCACGTGAACGCGCAAAATGGAGGGGAAGGGCCAAGGGGTTGGTCCAAGGGGTGAAATGGGATTCGGCCTTAGAGGGCGAGAGGAAATGATTGGGAGAGAGAGATGGGGAAGGATCGGGAAATGACCTTGGGTCAGACTCAAACCTGGGTCCCCGGATTTATGTTACGGCATCCCAGCCAACCAAGCCACGGCGCCTCCAGAACTTTGATTTTTTTTTTTTACTTGAATGCATCCATATAGGAACATCAAAATCATATGTACATAAATGATCTGTAACTATGTAATGTAACTAGGGTGATGGTTTAACATATAAACATATATTAACATAAAACTATAAACAACAACATGACAAGATTCTCCAATATGACTAATTTTCACAAAACAGCAAAAATACCACAGCCTTTTTCTGTCTTCTGCAGCTGCTTTTAATGTGAGAAGGCCCTGTTCAGTTGCTTTGAATACCTGATCTCTCTTGGACTCTTTGCATATAATGCAGGTATCCAATGGTATTGACTGGTCTAGCTTCAAGCTACACACAGCTTCCATAATGATGTTCTTACAATCTGACAGACTTCATGGATGATCTTACTGACAGAAATATTTCAAATGCTACCAGAAATGTTGGCTTATATAGCTCTTTGGATAGAGTTTTATGGTGATGAACTAGGGCTGGGCGATATGGAGGAAAAAAATATCTTGATTTCTTCTATATCTCGATATACGATATATATCTCGATATTTTCAAATCCCCCTAAATAAATAAAAAATAAGTAAAACTTCTGCTAGTAGGGACAGAACTGTATCAGTTTTTAAACTGCTGTGGGACAAAACTGTCTGTGCTGCTGCTCCGCAGTAAGATGTTTGCCTACTGCAGCATGGGCGATCGAAGCACGGGCAGTCTGAGTGAAGTCGCTGGAGTAGCCAACCGAAGGCATGCAGTGGAAATATGTGAAAATGCAATCAAGTAAATGCTACTGCACAATATTAAATGCTACTTATCTTTCAACTAACAGTGTTTTGAGGTGTTACAGAGTGATAGGGTGACCAAACCTCTGTAATTCCAAAAAGTAATTTTTTTTCTCGATTAATTCAACATCTCAAAATCCATATCGAGATACTTGTCCATCTCAATACATCTTAAATATCAATATATTGCCCAGCCCTATGATTAGCAATATTTAAACACTGTATGGAAATAGAAATGATGGCAAAAAGTGATTTTATTTTGAATTAAAGTTCTTGTGGATAAGTTTGAAGTTAATTTACAAACTCTGATGTGATGGCAACAGTTTCCTTGCATCCTCAATGAAATGACTCAGGAATGTAAGATTTTCTATTTGTCTGCTTGAAATATAGGGATAAAAGAAGACATATTCAGGGCAACAATAAGAAATGAAAGTGCAATTGTCTTTGTCACATACAAGTACCATAATTCTCACTACAAATAAACCTCCTAGACTTGATCATTATTGTTGTACATGATGTAAAATTAAAAAAAAACGGAATTTACTGAAATTTTAGAGGTTGTCTTAGATTTTGTGCTCTACAGACTTCCACATAAGAGATACAGCTTGGCAAACAGCAAAAATGGATTCAGCACAAAAAATACTTTTAGAAAAGTTTGTTTGCCAACTTTTACTCAAAAATGCCTGGGGGTGTCACATTATCTGAAAATCGACCTAGTCTATATCCTTTTGTTTCAATTATAAAAAATTGTAACGCTGTGCCACGTTGCGCGAGCGCGCATAAATTACATTTAAAAGAGGATATAATTCAGTGTTTGATGAAGTCCCGCTGCGCGCGCAGGAATGAAGTACAAACATAACTCCAGACCAGTCAGCCCCTGTTGGACATGCGCACAGACGCTGGCCTGTCGTCACGTGACTGCAACCCGAGACACCGCATTTTGAGAACTCCTTGTTTGTGATGAGGATCGTTAGCTTTACAGTTTCCACTGCAGTTATCCGCGACTCCAAACACAATCTTATAGTTAGTGATGATCAGATAAATCTTCATGAAACACTGAAGTTTTCCAGGTTGGGCTGGGAAGTGACTGGGAGGATGGCTGAGACGAGTGGAGGAAGTGTCGTGGGGGCGGTTGGCAACAACTGGACTGTGACTGGACAGGAATGGGGAGAGGGAAGTGACGGGCCAGGAAGTGAGTTTGTTGACAGGGAACGCGGAAGATTGGAAAGACGGACAGCAAATGCTAGCAACAGGTACAAACGTAAAAAGGATAACAGATCTGGTACTGATGAGCTGACTTCTGGTGATGATATGGAGACCGCTAGTGTGGTGAGTGTTATCGAAAGGAGGCTGGAATATAAAGTGTTGGTCAGGTTGGAGCAGGAAGGAGCGACTTTTGAGGAGTGGAGTCCGACCCATCTCACTAAGGCATTGCATAAGGAGTTTGGAGAGGTAAGGAGTGCTAAAAAGACAGCGAGTGGGGGTTTGATTGTTGTGTGTAAGGATGAAGAACAGCAGAAGAAAGCAGTCAGTAAGCTAAATGGTAAGAAGGTGAAGTGTGCAATGGTGTTTGACAAAAGACTTATCAGAGGAGTCATATCAGGTATACCGCTGACGGAATCCATAGCCGATGTGATAGAAGGCATACGTAATGTTATGGTGAAAGAGGCGAAGCGGTTGAAGACTAAAAGGGATGGTGTGTTGACAGATAGTCTTTCAATTCTGTTGACGTTTGATGAAATCAAGCTACCGGAGAAGGTGTTTATTGGATATATGTGCTATGATGTGAGGATGTATATACCCCCACCGCTCAGATGTTTTAAGTGCCAGAAATATGGACACGTTGCAGCGGTTTGTAAAGGGAAGCTGAGGTGCACCAAATGCAGTGGGGAGCATGAGTATGGCCAATGTGATAAAGACGCCAAACTTAAATGTAGTAACTGCGGAGGCGAGCACAGTTCAGCGTATCAAGGATGTGAGGTAAGCAAGAGAATGCAAGAGGTACAGCGGATTAGAGTGACAAAAGGCATGTCATATGCGCAGGCAGCGAAGAAAGTACCACCTCCAAGGGGAGTGAGGGCAGTGCCACCAGAACAAGTGTATCGAAATGAAAGAAAAACAAAAGAAAATGATTGTAAGAAGTGTGAGAAAATTAAGGAAAATACTCTAATTGTGAGAAAAGTGACTTTGTATTTTTCATGGCGGATGTGATCAATTGCTCAGCACAGACTGATAGTCGTACCAAGAAAATCCAAATAATTGTTGAAGCAGCTGAGAAATATTTGGGGATAGTAGGGCTGCGCTGGGAAGCAGTAATTCAAGGTTTGAAAGATATTGAGCGATCTCAGTCTCAAGAATGGAGTGCCGATACGTAATGGTGTTAATAATTCTGCAGTGGAACGCCAGGAGCTTACTAGCAAATGGGCAGGAATTTAAGGGATACATTGAAAACCTAGATAATAAGCCCAATGTAATCTGCATTCAAGAATCATGGCTATTACCAAGGTTGGATTTTGTAATTAAAGGGTACAATGCTGTAAGGATGGACAGGGAAGTAGGCAAAGGTGGGGGGGTTGTTACCTTTATAGAAAAGGGGATTCAGTACAGAGAAGTAAGGAGAGGTGAAGAGCTAGAATATGTAACAGTGGAAATATGGTTAAGAGAGGGAAAGATGAATATTATCAACTTTTACAACCCATGCAGGGCATTGCAAATGGAACAGTTAGAAGAGATGTGGAAGGATCTTTGTGGGAAGACAGTGTGGTCTGGCGATTTTAATGCTCACAGTACGCTATGGGGGGGACAGAGAGGATGGGAATGGAAGGGTGATAGAAGAATTTATTGAGGAAAAGGAGTTGGTCTGTTTGAATGATGGATTAGGCACAAGGGTGGATGTAGCAAGAGGGACGGAATCAGTCATTGATCTCACCTTTGTAACTACGGATATAGCAGACAGGTGTGAGTGGGAAGCAAGGAGAGATGAGACAGTGGGAAGTGACCATTACCCAATCACAACCCAGGTGGGGGTGGGAGTAGGGAAAGAACAGGAGGTAAGAGAGGAGAGATGGATTTTAGAAAAGGTGGATTGGGATAAGTTTAGACAGAGTAGCGAGGAGCCACTACTAAGGGTTGATGAAAATCTAAATGTGGAGAGTTTTAGTACAGAGGTCAGCTGCAGCATAGTCTGTGCTGCTGGGGTTGCAATACCAAAATCAAAACCTAAGGCTCCCATGAGAATTGTACCATGGTGGAATGAGGAGTGTAGAGAAGCCATAAAAGACACAGAAACAGAGCGTTTAGACTCCTTAAGAGGACGCATAACTATCAGAACCTTATTGACTACAAGTGGCAGCTAGCTGTAGTAAGGAAAACTGTGAGAAAGGCAAAGAGAGAATACTGGAGGAAATTTTGCAATTCTATTGGAAGGACTACCCCAGTAGAGAGAGTATGGGGTATGATCAAAAAGATGAAAGGAAATGGAAGGGCGTATGAGTACCCAGTGTTGACTGATGGTGAGAGGACCATAACTGACAGTAAGGAGAAGGCAAAAGTTATGGCAAAGACGTTGGTGAAAGTGCACAGCACAGACAACCTAAGACAAGAAGAGAAAAGAAGTAGAGAAGAAACTCTCAGACAATATGAGTTTGACACACAGGCAGGTGAAGAGGAGGAAGTGCTAAACAGAGCTTTCTCAAGATCTGAGCTTAATAGTGCCCTGAGGAAACTAGGGAAAACGGCACCAGGCAAAGACCAAATCTGCTACAGCATGCTCAAAAACTTATCAGAAAAAGGACAAGGGGTACTTCTAAAGTTGTTCAATAAAGTGTGGGAAGCAGGGAAGATCCCAACTGAGTGGAAGAAGGCTGTGATCATTCCAATTAAAAAAACAGGAAAAGATCCCAAGCAGCCTACAAGCTATAGGCCCATAGCTCTGACATCACATATGGGTAAAACCATGGAGAGAATGGTAAACGATAGACTCAGCTACTGGGTGGAGACCAAGGGAAGGCTAGAAAGCTACCAGAGTGGGTTCAGAAAAGGAAGAGGGACAATGGACCCAGTGTTATGTCTGTAAGATGAAATAAGGAAGGCACAGATCAATAAGGAGTCTGTAGCTGCAGTGTTTTTGGACATAGAGAAGGCTTATGACGTGCTTTGGAAGGAGGGGTTGCTGATACAGTTAAACCAGATGGGGATCAAGGGGCAAATGTTTCAATGGGTGAAATCATTTCTCTCAGAAAGGTCCATAGCTGTGAGGATAAATGGAAACCTGAGTGAGTGTTACCCTGTGGAAAATGGAACACCGCAGGGTAGCATAATTAGCCCGTTATTGTTTTCTATCATGATTAATAGCATGTTCAAGGACATAAAAAAACTAGTAGGTGTTGCATTGTTTGCTGATGATGGGGCAATCTGGAAAAGAGGAAGGAATATACAGTATATAACTAAGAAAATGCAACAGGCACTTGATATAGTGCAGGAGTGGGCAAGCAAATGGGGCTTTAGGATTTCAGAGGACAAAACAAAATCCATATTATTTACAAAAAAGAGGACAAGTGGGGAATTTAAGTTGAGGCTGGCTGGCAAAGACGTGGAAAGGGTTGAAGCCTTCAAATACCTGGGGCTGTGGTATGACCAGCAACTTACGTGGAATATTCACATTGACAAGATGGTGGACAAATGCAAAAGGGTGCTCAATGTAATGAGGTGCCTGTGTGGAGTGGACTGGGGAGCATCCAGAGCAGCGCTAAGCAGCATTTACACAGGACTGATAAGATCAGTGTTTGATTATGGCTGCATGGCGTATGGGTCAGCTGTGAAGACATTGCTTAGGCGATTAGATGTCATCCACAACCAAGCCCTTAGGATTTGCCGTGGGGCGAGAAAGACAACACCAGTAGCCGCGCTACAAGTTGAGATGCGGGAGATGCCCCTCCATCTGAGGAGAGACCAACTAGCACTGGTGTACTGGGCAAATTTGAGGGGGCATAGTGAAACACACATGGCACAATCAGTGTTGATGCATAGCTAAGAAAGGGAGAGAGAGGCTAAGAGTTTTGGATGGACCATTGGGCAAAAGGTGGACGAGATGGAGCTCAGCACAGTTTGTGTATCCCCCATAGTGGTGCTCCCTGCAGTACCACCATGGATGTATGATGACCTTAAGGTAGACCTATGGTTGCTTGAGAAGAGACAAGAGGATGAAATAGATAGCAGCATAGTTATGTGGTACATGAGGGAAACATACACAGAGTCACTACAAATCTACACTGATGCATCAAAGAAGGATGAAAAGGTGGGGGTGGCCTATGCCATCCCAAGGGAAAAAGTGGATGTGGCAAAAAGAATCAGTAACAGCTTGGCAGTGTATACAGCTGAATTGATGGCAATATGGTTGGCGCTACAGTGGGTGGAGGATAACAGGCCACAGAGGGTTGTGATTGCGTCTGACTCAAGCTCAGCACTCATGAGCTTAAAAAATGTAGTCTGAGTCAAGGCAAGACATCATTTTTGAAATTGTACATATGGGAAATAACTTGAGGAAGGCTGGGGTTGAAATCACATTTCTATTGGTACCAGCACACATAGGTGTTAAAGGAAATGAGTTGGCTGACACACTTGCCAAGGAGGCCTTAAAAAAGGAAGAAACTGACATTGAAGTGCTATATAGTAAGGCTGAGGTTAAAAGTATTGTCAAGGCCAGGACAAGAAGTAAGTGGCAGAGCATGTGGAATGCTGGGGACACTGGAAGGCAGTACTATGCCATTCAAAACCAAGTGGGAAGAGCCAGGAGCACAAGCAGGGAGAAAAAGGTGGAGGATGTGTTCTCCAGAATGCGTTTTGGACACACAGCACTTAACAGCACACTATACAGGATTAAGAAACATGATGATGGGACCTGTGAGTGCAGTGACAGCCAGGAGACCGTAGAACATGTTCTTGTATACTGTCCAAAATACAGTGCTGACAGGGAGGTGCTTATAAGGCACCTACAGAGGGAAAAAGTTGTGTTTAATGTCCAGAACATGCTGCAGTTAAGCACAGGAGAGGTGTGTTTCAACCACCTATGTAGGTTTTTAAAAAACACAGGCCTAATTAACAAAATGTAGCTGGAAATCTGAGTGATTTCTCTTCCTTTTATACATTTTTCTTTTCTTTTTTTGTTAAGAATTGTGGGTGGTAGATATTCTTGTTCCACACTCCAGTCCAGAGGTGGCGGTAATGCACCAACAAAGCTGGTTGCCAACCGCCATAAAACCCTAAGAAGAAGTTTTCCAGCCAGTTGTGTTGAGAATCGGTTCATTTCTCGAGGCTTCACTTGCTCACTGGCCGCTGGGCTCAAACCCAGAACCTTCTGGCTGTGAGGTGACAGTGCTAACCACTACACCACCGTGCCGCCCTGTCAATAACATATATATATATAAGAAATACAGGCTCACACAAATAACATCATGACTTTAAAATTACAAACTCTACAGTATATTTAAAAACAGAAATGAGCAACAATACCTGTGAAAAACAGCCATAAACAGATTGTGGGACAATATTTATGTTTTTATATAAAGAAATGAGACCAAAGTGCCATTTAAATACAGATTTATTATTTTTAGTTTATCTTACATCCAGTCAGATATCCAGTCAAACAGATAAGGTCAAAGGTCAGAAGTTATCATTGGTAATTAATGTTAATCTAAGTTTAGTTTAGTCAGGGAACAGTATCGTCATTTGCAGCTCTAACCAGAGCAACTGTGATATTTCAGAGAGTTCTGAGATGTGGTTCTTTGTCGTGCCAGAAAACATACAAGATTATTTCATGCACGCGCTCTGACAGCCTAACTCAGACACATATGCTCGGACATCCCAAGTCTCCCGGAAGTTCCGGGAGTCTCGCGCATATTAGCGCATGCTCAACGAAGAGCATCCTGATTGGCTTATTTTGCTGAGTAAACCAATCAGTTTTCAGTGTGGGCGGGCTTTTATCTCTTTTCTCGAGGACCGGAGTTTCCAGTTGAGTCAGTGCAGCCTAGAGGACCAGCATGGCAGAGAGAGCGCGCGCCCCAAAAAAACAAAATACAAAACCCACTTCACCTCAGATTACACAAAAGAATCTCCCTGTCTAATAATATCCCTGTCTAATAATATCCCTGTCTAGTAATATCCCTGTCTAATATCCCTGTCTAATAATATCCCTGTCTAATAATATCCCTGTGTAATAATATCCCTGTGTAATAATATCCCTGTGTAATAATATCCCTGTCTAGTAATATCCCTGTCTAATATCCCTGTCTAATAATATCCCTGTCTAATATCCCTGTCTAATAATATCCCTGTCTAATAATCTCCCTGTCTAATATCCCTGTCTAATAATATCCCTGTCTAATAATATCCCTGTCTAATAATATCCCTGTCTAATAATCTCCCTGTCTAATATCCCTGTCTAATAATCTCCCTGTCTAATATACCTGTCTAATAATCTCCCTGTCTAATGAGGGTCAAAAATAATGACCGTTTCGCGCGATGCACTGTTTGCAGCAGTGATTTCAGCATTGCCCATGGTGGCTTAAATGATTGTAAAGGACATGTTGAGGTGAGGAGTGTCAGTTCATGTGCATTATATTTAGGTCTACAACAGGCTGTCATGAAAAGACCAAACTTATTGAAGATTTCTGTAAAGTAACAATGTATGAATAAGCAGTTTACATAAATATATAATATAATATAATATAATATAATATAATATAATATAATATAATATAATATGCTTTCAGATCTACCAGATCGCAACAGAAAAATTTACTATTAAAACCAGTTGTTAAAACAAAGTGTGGTGAAGCAGCTTTTAGCTCCTCTGCAGTACAGCTATGGAACCAACTGCCAGAGGACATTAAAAATGCTCCTGCTGTTGGCAGCTTCAAATCTAGGTTAAAGACCAAGCTGTTCTCAGATGCTTTCTGTTAAATAATTAATATTGTCTTCTTTACATGTTTTATAATCTGTACTTTTACAGTTTCTGCATGTTTCAAATTTTACTTAACTTTTATTCTGTTTTATTCTGCTGTTTTTTTTCTCCCCCATTTGAACTTCTACTTCATTTTATTATTTTATTTCTACTATTGTTTAATTCTTATTATATTTTTTCCCATTTATTTTATGTAATTTTATTCTCTATTGTTTACTGTTTTGCTTTTACTTCTGTAAAGCACATTGAACTGCCACTGTGTATGAAATGTGCTATATAAATAAACTTGCCTTGCCTTTCATATATTTTAGGGAGCACGACATATTAGGGAGGCTAAGTGCAGGGAAGGCTGCTCCAATATATCTCAGTTCTTTCCATCAGAAAAGCAGAGTCTCATTGAGAAGGTTACTACAGCCGAGGTGTCTTTCACATCTTTTGTTGTTGAACATAATGTGCCATTCCATGTGTGTAGGCACACTGGCAAGTTCTCATCTCATCTCATCTCATCTCATTATCTCTAGCCGCTTTATCCTGTTCTACAGGGTTATTTAGGAAAATGTTTCCAGACTCAGAAATAGCAAGAAATTATGCCTGCTCCTCCACTAAGACAGCAGCGATGATGAACCTGGCACTGGAACCTGAATGTTCAGAGGATGTGTACAAATGAATCCAGACAGAAAAAAAGGCCATACAGTATTTTGGTTGATGAAAGCAATGACATCGTGTGAGAGAGAATGTGCTATTTTAGTCAGGTACCACAGGATAAGGTGGCAGGTGGATTTGTGGATATGCCAGTGTGCAATGATGCCAAAGCTGAAAATGTATTCAACTGCATTGCATCATCCATGCATGAAAAAGGCCTTGAATGGTCTAATTGCACAGGATTCAGCAGTGACAACTGCAATGTTATGATTGGCAAAAGCAACTCTGTCTTATCAAGAGTGAAAGCACAAGCCCCACATATATACACTGTTGGCTGTCCTAGTCACTTGGTTAACATGTGTGCCAAAACTGCTGCTAAAGAGCTCTCAATGTCACCTGAAGAATTGCTAATTGACATAACCTACTACTTTGAGAAGTTCAAAAAGAAGAGAGGAACTTAAACAGTTTCAGGACTTCTGTAATGTAGCCCAGCAGAGAGTACAAAAGCACCGCCCTACACAATAGCTTTCTTTGGGAAAATGTTTGGATCATCTACTTAACCAATGGCCTGCCTTTACTTCTTATTTTGAATCACATAGTGAGAATCAGAAGTCCTGTGATATTCAGAAGAGGCTGACAGACCCAATTATGAAAGTTTACACTTGCTTTCTCCACAGTGTCACACAGTGTTTTGACAAATTTAATTTGATTTTTCAAAACAAGGCACCCATTCTTTTCAAATTAAATGACAGTGTTGAAGAGCTCCTGCATGACATAGCAAGCAGATTTATTGTGCCAAAGGTGTTGAGAGAACAGAAAGTGCAGGAGATAGATGTGAGTAACGCTGAAATCTACTGTGAAGATGAAGAGCTTTTTGTTGGGTTCTTGACAAGGAGGCACTTGCTAAGTGAGGAAGCCCTCCCCCCTTACAAGACAAAGCAATTCTTCAAAGATGCCAGAGCATGCTATGTCAGGAGCTTCCAAAACATGAAGGAAAAGTTCCCAATGAGAGACCAAATCTTGACAAATCTGTCAGTGGTTAATCCAGAGAGGCAAGATGATATGAAACCAGAGCAGATTTTGACTTTAGCTGAGAGATTCCCTCATGTGATGAAGGCAGATGCCAGAGAACAACTCCACTTGGAAGTTCTGGATTATACCTCTACCAATTTGGAAGCACTGGTCCCAAATTACAAGAATTTGTCAATCGATGAGTTCTGGGGGAAGCTGTCCAAGGCAAAATCAGTAAGCTCAGGGCAGGTCAGATTCAAGGAGCTCTGCCAGTTAATGAAGGTGTTGTTGGTTCTGCCTAATTCCAATTGTAATGTGGAGAGAGAGCATTCAGTTTGGTGCATCACATCAAAACTGAATTCAGGTATCAGATGTCTCACAACTCTTGTGAACCTGATGTCCTGTAAAATCAACAAATTAATTGACACAGAGTACTATGAGCTTGAAGTTTCAGGGAAATTGCTCAAGTCTGCAAAGCAAGCAGCATAAAAATACAATGAAACCCTGCAAAAGTCACATGAAAAGGAATAGGCCTACATTTAGGCTAAAAAACAGTGTTCTATTCATGTCAAGATATGAAAGGAAATTGGATCCTAACATGGAAAAGACATGGAAGTAGGCCTATGTTCTGGCTATGTCCAACCTGTGTAAATAGCTGAAAAAGTTGTGTTCTATTCATGTAAAAGGAAAAATGAAAGAAAATATCATAAGTGTTGTTTTATATGGCTTGTTCTGCAACATGCTAGTAGTTAATTAAAATTTGTTGAAGTCACATCGCCCCCCAGTTATGTGCATCTTTTTTTTTGGGGGGGGGGGGGGATGACTTTTTTTTCCCATCAGCCGGGGGGTGGGGGGGTGTTCACGACACCTCCCTGAAATGAGTTTGTGCAGGTTGGGATGTCTGCCATACAGAAAGGCCCCCACCAGCCACTGGGCCCGAACCCAGAACCTTCTTGCTGTGAGGCGACAGGACTAACCACTACACCACTGTGTACTTTCATTATCTGATTATCTTAAGAAGTTGGAGTGGGTCTGAATATTGCACTTATCTAAATCAGAGGTTTCAGTGTTTGATTTGTAATAAATTTGCAAAAACGTCTAAAACATTTTTTTTGTTTTGTCATTATTGGTTATTGTGTGTAGATTTATGAAAAAACACCAGTATATGTTAAATTAAATCTATAACAAAATAAAGTGCAAAAATTAAATTGGATCTGAACATTTCCCCACTGTACACACATTATTAGGGCATTAAGAGATTTTTGAAATTAATTCTTCAATTTAATTAATAAAAAAAGTGTACATTTTATAAGTTTTAACTGTCTTGTAGGCAGAGTTGCACAAAGAAGGCCAGCCATCTCTTAAACCACGAGGCTCAGTGAGGCTCAAACACATGCAGCAACTGCCCTTTTCACAGTTTGAACATTTTCCAACCACAGAACTGACACTCTGCACATCTGCACGCATGACTTCTGCATTTGAACCTCAAAGACTTCTGACACTCTCACCTGCATTTTAGCATTCTGACCACCAGCTGCTTCTTTCTCACACCTTTTTTCACTTTCTCACACCTTTTTTCATCCACAGAGCAGTTCATTTTACTGATAATTATATAAACAGGTGAAAATCTGGATTAAAAAGTGAGACTAATGTACTGTATTTATTAACATAAAAATGGTTTGGCTGCATTTTGACACACATCACATTCAGATGCTCCTGATTAACTGAATCAGACGTATTAAATTGTATAATTCATTAATTTAGCTTGTTGAATTAAATTAAAGAGGTCACTGTAAGGTACTGCTATAAACAATGAGCATAAAGGCTTTTCCCCGATAATCCATCAGAGTGAGCACAGCACTGCAAACCAATTCATTATTCTGAGCTGGAATAGAGATTCATTGGCACCTAATGAACTTACAAATGTTATCATATCAAAATATACTCGTGGACTCAAACTAGGACTTTTCTTCAAATATGTTCAGCCATGAAAATGAATCCAAAGTAAACTGTACATCTGTACAAACTGTGCAAAAAATGAAGGGTTTTATTTAAGGTTAAATTATGATGATTTAAAACTATCGTTTATAAACTTGGTAGTGTATTTGAATAAAGTGACACATCATTAACTCAGAGGATCTTCTACTGAACCTCGAGAGGAGATGTGTGTATTAGATTACCAGTGGCGTGCACAGATAGGCACGAGGTGGTGCTCAAGCACCTGCCCCTCTGCCCTCTGTCCAAAAAAGTGCCCTTTTGAAATTTTTTTTTTTTTTACAGTTTACTGAGGCCAATGTTGACATGATCTTTTAGAAAAGCCACGGCATTAAAAGCGTGTGTGAAAATAATGTCCCGATGTGTGCCCCCTCCGCACACACACCAGACCTCTGTCTCTCTTGCTCTGTCACGTGAACAAGCGTGCAGTGCATTCAATGTGAGGTTGCAGCAGCATAGCGTTCTGGAAGCCACGGCCTTGTCATAGCGCAGACAACACATTGGGCAGTCAGTCAGCTCTTCCCCTGCCCCACCAGCCAGGTAACACATGAATTGAGTGAAAATGTATTGTTTGCCCTCTAAACCCAAGCTGTAATTATTTTGTCGTGAAGTAGCCCGTCGCATACAGAAACAACTGCACATAAGTATTATATTTTTTGCTAGACCATTTTCAGATTTAGGAAAACAAAAATTTCTTTTTCTATTTTGTTCAACTAGAGATTCCTGGCAAAGTCAAAAAGCCTTGATGTAATAAATTAACATTAAGTGGTTGTTTTACACCTTTAAAAACTAAAACGGGTCAGTGGTGACCCGAACACGAGGAGGGTTAAATCTCAGACTTTTATAATAAGGTGTTCCACATGCGCAAAAAAGTGCCCTTTTTTCCCCCCAGAGCACTTGCCCCCCAAAATGTCTGTGCACGCCACTGTAGATTACTGTGGTGTTTCGTCTCAGGAAAAAAGCTGAGAATTGGGAGACTCCATTTTATTTCCATTCAGTTTCACTGGTGTCTCTGAGAAACTATAGAGATAATAAAGAGGTCTGATTTAGATTTTTTTTTCCTTTGGGCCTTTTTAGTGATCACAGGGCAGTAGGCTATAAAAATACACACTCCACCCACCCACACACACACACACACACATAAATAAACCCTGCATTAGTTTTGCCCCACAGACCGTTTCCTCTTTGTCTCTCGTCTGATAGTTCAACAATGATTCGGTTTGAAATTCTGCATGTGTCCCTCTGTGTCATGGGTGAGTGTTAATAATCTCATTTATTGCTTCATTAAATGAAAAAAAAAAGGAATTTTGTAGACAATTAGAAGACCTTCATACAGTCCAGCACATTACAGCTCTTATAATATAATCTCACACTATAAATTATAATTACATTTGTATTCATTATTTTCTGTCACTGAAAAATTTAATTATTCAGGGGGGAAATAATTTTTTCCTGTCCAGATTTGTGATTTGGTTCCTGAGAATTTATAGACTTTTTAAATTCATTCAATTAAAAATGAAACTCAGATGATCAGCTCCAGTTAGAAACACTGATAAAAGCTCATCTATCCTGACTGTATTAAAGTTGTGTGTAATGTGTGAATGAGGTTGTGTGTTTTCTGGGTTGCAGGTTTGCTCTCAGAGACTCTGTGCTCTTTAACTGTGGAGGTGGAAGCTGGAGATAACGCCACTGTTTGGTGCCAACATGAGCTGAGTGATACAGGTTACATTGTCTGGTTTAAACACACAAGTAGTTCAGTTCCACTTCTTCATGGCTGTAAGCGTTTTTTTGGGTCGAGTCCATCAAAGAATTGTATTTTCTTTACTGAAAGTGAGCGAATAGTGATGTCTGTTCACGGCAAGAACACGTCTCTCACCATCACCGCAGTAAATGTCTCTGATACGGGACTGTATTACTGCAGCTTCATAGAGCTGAACCAAGTGAACTTCAGAAATTCGACCTTTTTACAAGTGAAAGGTAAATTTATAAAGTAAATCATTGCAGTAAAAGTTGATTCAGATGGTTGAGGTTGTAAAAATAATGTTTCATTTTTCAGACAGAAATAAAACACTTTCTGAGAACCCGGACAGAGCGAAAGGTTTGTTGTTTTTGTTCTCCAAAAGGCTTCTGTACATTTTTCAATTAAAATATGATGCAGGTTTCAGGATCTAAATGTTTTCTGTAATGTTTTTCTCCAAGGTTCAGTCTCTTCTGTGTTCTTCATACTGAATGTGGTGTTTAGTGCAGTGACTGCGATTGTGATTCTTCTTAGTGTCCTGATCTTCATCATACTGAAGAACTGAAAAACACACAGAGGTAAAATATTACTCCAATAATAATAATAATAATAATAATCTTTGCTTTGTGTTGCTTTAGGTGCTGGAGCAGAAGATAAGGAGGTAAATGTGACACTACAATCATTAAAACTAATCGATACACTGATCTGATTTATTAACCCTGATTTAAACTGAAACAGAAATCAACGCTTTTGTTTTTTGAGCTGGAGGAAATTTTTTATCCTCTCAATAAAAATATTTTATTTTTATTTCTTATTTCTTAAAATATATACAGTATACAACACGTATGGAGTATACTGTAAAGAAAAAAATAAAGGGTTTTATTGAAGATTAAATAATGATGATTTAAAACTGTATCTCTTTGATAACTTCTGAGCAGATTGAGTTTGAGCTCTGAGGTTGTAATGTGTGGTTTCTGTAGCCGAGGCAGTCTGTTCCTCTTGTTCTTGTCGTTTCTGCTTGAACCCGACGCTGCTGTCTTCAACTCAGACCTGGAAACTGAGAGGCTCAAAATATTTCACTGCTCTCTTGTTGCAGGACACGTCACATTTCATTTTTACCATCTGAGGATATTTTAGAAACATTTTTGTTTTAAATCAAAATGTTTGAGTGCAGCTGAAAGCAAACAGTAAAAATCAGCAGAAAATATATAGTTAAATAGAACTTAGTGATATTTTGTCAATAATAGAATCAGATCATGCTTCATGAAAATGTGTTCATTTTTTTAAATCGAGTTTCTCAGACATTTTACCTGTAAAATTTAATTTCCACAAACTCCTCAGTGCATATTTTTAATGATTATAACCCAACTGTTCAAATGTTAGACTCATTATTTAAATACAAGTATATTTTTACATCTCTCTTTATAAATCACAAATATTTTATTCTGGGCGGCACGGTGGTGTAGTGGTTAGCGCTGTCACCTCACAGCAAGAAGGTCCTGGGTTCGAGCCCCGTGGCCGGCGAGGGCCTTTCTGTGCGGAGTTTGCATGTTCTCCCCGTGTCCGTGTGGGTTTCCTCTGGGTGCTCTGGTTTCCCCCACAGTCCAAAGACATGCAGGTTAGGTTAACTGGTGACTCTAAATTGAGCGTAGGTGTGAATGTGTGAATGGTTGTCTGTGTCTATGTGTCAGCCCTGTGATGACCTGGCGACTTGTCCAGGGTGTACCCCGCCTTTTGCCCGTAGTCAGCTGGGATAGGCTCCAGCTTGCCTGCGACCCTGTAGAAGGATAAAGTGGCTAGAGATAATGAGATGAGATGAGATATTTTATTCTTGAAAATTTCACTGACAGAACATTCGGCCCGAGCTGATATTATTTATAGGCAACTTGTTTTTTACTTACTGAGGTTTGGATTAAATCCACAGGAGACACACTGGCTAATAATTATAACTGTAATAACAGAATGATGCCTGTTTCTCGAAAAGGCCTGTTTCTATCCAGCCTTCATGAGTAGAGCATTTTAATCTGAATAGTTTGATCTTCAGGTGTTTTGATCCATCAGGTTTATTCTCAGGAACAATGAAAGCACACATGCTAAAGTCGAGGAGAAAATCCTCAAGGTTCTCAGAGAATGAGGCTCTCAAGTTTCTCCACCATGAGGGTTTTATGATCTCGACACATCTCGAGGAAATATGTGAGGTTCACCTGATTTATTATTTATATCTGATCATCTCTGTGTGTCCTCTGTGTCTCTGCAGGATCCGGACTCGGACTCGTTGCGTTACGCTGCACTACAGTTCTCAAAGAAGAAAACCAAGAGGAGCGAGAGACGTGATGAAAATGTGGATCCACATGTTCTCTATTCTTCTGTCGGACAGAGTAATGTGTGTACATAATGTTATATATCAGTTACTGTTTACTAAATATGAAACAGATGTTTTTGATGCTCTGAGGTTGAAGGGATTCGACCTTTTATAAACTCACAGTTACAGAATATGGGATTGTAAAACTGCAAGAGCTTCAGGATTCTGCACATTTCTTTTTACTATAGACCTTGTATTAAGTCTCTCAGTTTATCATCCAGTGTAATAAAAAATTCAGGTGTAAATAGATACATTTCTTTATTTTGGACTTGTTTCTAAGAAAATAACAGATTTGTCGAGGCTCTTGCAATAAAACCTGCTCTCTGTATCAGTCACTAATGCTGATGTTGTGTGTAAACGCTGTGCCTCGTAAAGTAATAAAGTCGCCTCCTCAGTGAAATAAAATATTTGCTAATCCATCTGTTCCAAGTGGAATCTCAGGAGTCTGAAATCTTTTTCAGTCAGGTTGAGTCGTTAATGTGTGAACAATTATAATGAATGTTAGTAAAGTGGGACACTTTTGAAAATGTGACTTTTTCTGCACTTTTTATCATCATCATCCCAGTCTTATAGTCTAACACGACAGTTTCACCAGGAGCCAAAAATATATTTCCGCTTCTCAGATGAACATAAACAGTGCTGTGCTTTGCCCCGGTCCTTCAGAAAAGCTTCTCTCACAGCCTCACTGGAGCCGGAATGGCTGCGTTTAGCACTGTGGAGACATTTTACACATCTCACACACCAACTATACATGTCTCTTTAAAATACCCACCTGCTTCCACATTAAATAAATGATTTGTGATGTCTCTGAGGACCGAATACATTTATGTTCGTTTTACTCAAATAATTACTTCACTAAATAAAAGTGAACTGTTTTTAATTTGCCTGACCACAATGGAAATGTGTTATACATTTTCTTGTGTTATCCGTGTATCTTATAAGATACACGGATAGCAGAGGGTCGTTGATTCGACGTGGAATCATCGGCATGTTCTTCGACCTATACGCCGTCGAATCACCGTCGATCACCGACGTTGATTCAACACCGCTTTGCTCATACGAGTTTCCGTTGAAACGACGTTGAAAAGTGGCTGGTGGTCGACAGAGAATAGACCCCCTTTCACCCTTTATTCAACTACGTATTTCGGTCGATTTATAGTTGAATTTTCGGCGATGATTCATCCAACTTTACTTCCTGTTTTATGTACAACAGGAAGGCTACAAATTAAGCAAAACAGGCTAAATTAAACTAGCTAACAATAAAGCATCGGGGCTCTTGCCTAGGATGAACACACATGCATACTTCAACCATGAAAGTGAAACTTAATTTATATCAATGTGCGTAGGCTACGTCCTGTTTAATGTACAACAGGATATAAAAATGCATGCAACAATGCACCTCTCCTAATGTTTGTCAAGCTATCTAATGAGGCATAACTTTTAACATTTATAAGGAACAGAACACACTTGAACAAGTTCTTAGAAACATTTTATGATTTATTTATAATTGTGGCCTATTCCTCCTGCGGCGCAGACCTGTACATGGAAACAGAAAAACATAACCAAAATTAATTTGATGCAGCATTGATAAAGAAAGTCAGCAGTAGGCTATGGGTTTCTAAATGCCACCCTACCTCATTATTTGGACATGGGGAAAAACTATATTTAAAATCCAAAGAGGGATGGAGGGAGGAAAATTAAAACAAAAGAAAGAAATGAAATATAGAGTAGAGAATATTTGATAAAATTAAGGATGTTTTTATTCAGTAAACATTTAAAAAAATGTTCTACAACACTCTAGCCTAGTGACTTACCAGTAACAAAATAGACTTGAAGTATTCAGATCCGCTCTGCATAAAGCAGCTAAATCCTCTCTCTGTCTCCTGGCAGAAAGCTCCTTGGTTTGCTTGTGTCTCAATCACAGCTGGTATTCTGTAGAAAGACTTCTTTTCCCCTTTCCCATCAGCTTTGTTGGAACACCCTAACACAGCACAAAAGTTTACCATTGTAGGTTTATGATGAACCAAGTGCCTCGTGGGTTCACATACCGCGCGCTGCCGTTATTTCCCCCAAATCACGAGTTTGTTGGTCTTCCAATGTGGCGCAGGGTTTGTTTACTTCCGGTTTCGGGTGACGTCAGTGAAAGGGGTCTAATGGGGGCATTACCGCCACCCACTGGATTGGGGTGTAAAGCAGTCTGAACAAAACGTGTAAACATAAACATAGGAGAAATGAACCCGTTTTTCTAACTCGTCCTCACTTAGTCTACTTTTCTTTTTGATTAGTCTGGATTTGATATTGTAAATTTAAATGTGAATCAATGTATATTCATCGGACATGAACAAATGAATAAATCTTGAGTAATCTTGAGGCGTGTGTGTCCGGGGCGCGGTGTCACGGGGGGGGATCAAACGAACCCTCCGATCCCCCCTGGCTACGGGCCAGTTGCTCGATCATCCTACCAATGTTGAAAACTGGCCGGCAAAAGTGACGATGGTTCAACGTCGTATATTCAACCTTCTCTGACGGTCGACAGATCAACCTTTACCCACGTTGATTCAACGGTGATAAATCGACCCTCTCAGACGGCGGAGAAATCGACGTTTCACGGCGCCGTTTCAACGTTGATTTTCTGACGTACGACGGAAACCAACCATTCTGACCAAAACTCTACGTCGTGTGTGGGTCGGACCAAAGCAAGTGAACTATCGAACTATCCTGGTCTGAATACACCCTATATATAGGTATAGGGTGTATTCAGACCAGGATAGTTCGATAGTTCACTTGCTTTGGTCCGATAGGGTGTATTCAGACCAGGATAGTTCGATAGTTCACTTGCTTTGGTCCGACCCAAATTTTTTTTTTTTTTTTTTTTTCCATTTTGGTGCGGTTCGCTTTCACACTGTACATTTTAGTAAGCGGACCAAAATCTGTCAACAAAGCCACGCGCCCTGAGGTCGTTCAGCTATTGGTCAGAGACGACACGCGCACAAAGCGTTAAGTTCAAAAGTAGTCACGGAGGCTTTCCGTGCTGTTATTCTTTTTAATGTCATATAGGTTTTTTCCAGTTTTTACTGTTTTCACAATTGTGCGATTACTATGCTGTTGTACAAGTAATTTATCAACGACGACGACAAAGGGCAACGCGGCTACGGAGGATAGCGCTGATGAGCGCACATCATGTTGTGACAGTTCTGGCTCTTCACGCAATAGATGAATTTCTTTTTTGCGTCGCTAGTACCGCCACTTTTTGAAAGAATGTCCCTGATTTTAATGCAGGTCTGACGGAGTTTCTTCATTTTTAGCCGACATTGTTCTGGGGAGCGCGTGAACCCCTTCTCCTTCATTTTCTCACTGAATACAGCAAACACGTCGGCATTTTTGTGTGTTCTCTCCAAAAGCTCAGATATGTGGACATCTGCCCATATATCCACAAGGGTGCGCGTTTCTTCCTCGGCCCACGTTTGCCCCCTACTCATTTTTTGTACTCTGTAGTCTAGCCTACCATTGGTCTGAATGACTGAACGACTGTTGTAAGGTTCCCTTGACAACCGAAACAGTGTTTGCACTTTGCAGTGGAGTGTCAAGACTCTGTTTCCCATAATGCTCGACAAACGACGGAAGCTCCCGAGGTACAAAAAAGCAAAACTGTCGGATTAGGTCCGGTCTACTTTCACACCTCCAAAAGATCCGCACCAGGGTTCCTTTGGTCCGGACCGAGTCCGACCTTGCAGCTCGGTCTCGGTCCGCTTGTTTGGTCCGGACCAGAGTTCGGTGGTTTGTATTCAGACCAACCCAAAAGGTCCGGACCAAGGGAAATTTGGTTCGTTTGGTCCGGACCAAACAACGTAGGTGTGAATACGCCCTTAGTGAACGCTATATTTATGTATTTTGTGCATTATTTTACTAAAAATCAATCAATTCAGGCCAAAGAAAACGAAATTTCTTGAACAACGATTCGCCTACGTCACGACCAAACTGGGCGTGGTCAAGCCAGGGATCAAGAGATTTTGAACGGAAGTTGTTCGCCATTACGGCTCACTTAGGACCTTAGTTGGTGCGTGGCGTTTTTGGCTCCAGGCAACGCGTAATTTTAAGAATAAATGTCGGGTTTGTGGTATATTCAGCTTTATTTTCCTTAATTTACTTGGGACACACAAGATTTATATGCACACTAAAGTTTATATTTCTTGGCGTTTACCTCACTTACCAAACTGTTTGAGTTAGCCCGCAAAGCTAAGTACACACACACACATATATATATATATATATATATATAATGTGTGTGTAATATTGTAAAATTTCTCAACCCTGCCAAGCAGAACCTTTCCGCCATTATGGCTCAAAGTGACTTGATTGGATAAGAAACAGCCAATCAGGATGACTTTCTCCAAGTCTGTGATTGGTTAGTTTGGTGACACATTTGTAACGCTGTGCCAGGTTGCGCGCGCAGAGCGGAGATAAATTATATTTTAAAGAGAACATAATTCAGTGTTTGATGAAGTCGCACTGCGCGCGCAGGAATGAAATACAAAAATAACCCCAGACCAGTGAACCCTCTCTCTCGCTCTCTGTTGGACGTGCGCGCATGCGCACACACACACGCACTGGCCTGTCGTCACGTGACTGCAACTCGAGACACAGCATTTTGAGAACTCCTTGTTTGTGATGAGGATCGTTAGCTTTACAGTTTCCACTGCAGTTATCCGCGACCCCAAACACAATCTTATAGTTAGTGATGATCAGATAAATCTTCATGAAACACTGAAGTTTTCCAGCCAGTTGTGTTGAGAATCGGTTCATTTCTCGAGGCTTCACTTGCTCACTAGAGCCACCTGCTGGTCAAACGATCAATCATCCAATCACACAGACAGTCCAGAGGCTGGTGGACAGCAGTTCATCAATCCAGTGTTAAAGAAAGATACATAAATATATAAATGTATTACAACAACATTATATATATTCTACACATCTGAATAGAACTTAAACATTCAACTACACAATATATTTTATATATTTCAATGTTTAGTTTTATATGAAGGAATTGAACAACATAATAACAACTATATCATAATAATGGTGTTACTGCAGCTCCAGTGGTGCTTAATGAGAAGTAGGAAACAATGTGCTTGTGGGACTGGACTCAAAAATCTTATTGATTTTGTTTTATTACTGAATCAAATTTGTTCCACAGTGTTGGGGCTCAGATTATTTCTTTCTTTCAAAACAATTTCACAGCTTTGGGAAAAAAATTCACATGAAACAGAAGAGGCTAGGACTAAAAAATTTCAAAGCAAGGAGATATAAATGTGGGGATACATCCTTCTGTTTTGCCCAGAACTGCAAAGGGTCCTCTGATCTAGAAATGTATAACATGCACTTCATCCTACATGCATGGTTCCAGTAGAATGACATTATGCTTTATGATTATCTCCCTTGGCTGGGTCCTGCACTGTCCTCCTTGGTCTCATGGATGGCACGGTAATGCCTCACTATGGAGAAAGTGTTGTTGTTGTAAGTTAGCTCCTTGGCACACAACAAACACTTCACCTTGGGAATAAAAACCTCTTGCAAATATTGAACAGATGTAATGGGTTTGATGGTTCCATATAAAACCCATCAGAATAATTAATCTCATTCTCATCTCATCTCATTATCTCTAGCCACTTTATCCTGTTCTACAGGGTCGCAGGCAAGCTGGAGCCTATCCCAGCTGACTACGGGCGAAAGGCGGGGTACACCCTGGACAAGTCGCCAGGTCATCACAGGGCTGATACATAGACACAGACAACCATTCACACTCACATTCACACCTACGGTCAATTTAGAGTCACCAGTTAACCTAACCTGCATGTCTTTGGACTGTGGGGGAAACCGGAGCACCCGGAGGAAACCCACGCGGACACGGAGGAAACCCACGCGGACACGGGGAGAACATGCAAACTCCACACAGAAAGGCCCTCACCGGCCACGGGGCTCGAACCCGGATCTTCCTGCTGTGAGGCGACAGCGCTAACCACTACACCACCATGCCGCCAGAATAATAAATACTGTACATTTTACATTATTTCATATACTTGTAAAATGTCGATATACAGGTGAATATCAGTAACATACAGTGCCTTGAAAAAGTATTCATACCCCTTGAACTTTTTCACATTTTTCCACCTTACAACCACGAACTTAAAAGTTTTTTATTGAGATTTTATGTGATAGACCAACACAGAGTAGCACATAATTGTAAAGTGAAACAAAAATGATAACTGGTCTTCAAAATTTTAAACAAATAAAAATCTGAAAAATGTGATGTGCATTAGTATTCAGTCCCCTGTACTCTGATACCTCTAAATACAATCCAGTGCAGTCAATTGCCTTTAGAAGTCATCTAATTAGTTAATAGAGTCCTACTGTGTGTAATTTACTCTCAGCATAAATACACTTGTTCTGTGAAGGCCTCAGTGGTTTGTTAAAGAACACTGAAGAACAAACAGCATCATGAAGACCAAAGAACTCACCAGACAGGTCAGGGATAAAGTTCTGGAGAAGTTTAAAGCAGGGTTAGGTTATAAAAAAAAATCCCAAGCTCAGAACATCTCAAGAAACACTGTTCAATCCATCATTCAAAAATGGAAAAAGTATGGCACAACTGCAAACCTACCAAGACATGGCCGTCCACCTAAACTGACAGAGCGAGCAAGGAGAGCACTGGTCAGAGAAGCAGCCAAGAGGCCCATGATCACTCTGGAGGAGCTGCAGAAATCCACATCTCAGGTGGGAGAATCTGTGCACAGGACAACTATAAGTCATACACTCCACAAATCTGGCCTTTTTGGAAGAGTGGCAAGAAGAAAGCCATTTTTGAAAGACAGGCATAAGAAGTCCCCTTTGCAGTTTGCCAGAAGCCATGTAGGGGACACAGCAGACATGTGGAAGAAGGTGCTTTGGTCAGATGAGACCAAAGTTGAACTTTTTGGCCTAAATGCAAAGCGCTATGTGTGGTGGAAAACTAACACTACTCATCACCCTGCACACACCATCCCCACTGTGAAACATGGTGGTGGCAGCATCATGCTATGGGGATGCTTTTCTTCAGCAGGGACAGGGAAGCTGGATGGAGCTAAATGCAGGGCAATCCTGGAAGAAAACCTGTTGGAGGCTGCAAAAGACTTGAGACTGGGAAGGAGATTCACCTTCCAGCAAGACAATGACCCTAAACATACAGCCAGAGCTACAATGGAATGGTTTAGATCAAAGAATATTCATGTGTTAGAATGGCCCAGTCAAAGTCCAGACCTAAATCCCATTGAGCATCTGTGGCAAGACTTGAAAATTGCTGTTCACAGACGCTCTCCATCCGATCTGACTGAGCTTGAGCTATTTTGCAAAGAAGAATGGGCAAAAATTTCAGTGTCTAGATGTGCAAAGCTGGTAGAGACATACCACAAAAGACTTGCAGCTGTAATTGGCTCTACAAAGTATTGATGCAGGGGGGCTGAATACTAATACACACCACATTTTTCAGATTTTTATTTGTTTAAAATTTTGAAGACCATTTATCATTTTCGTTTCACTTCACAATTATGTGCTACTCTGTTTTGGTCTATCACATAAAATCTCAATTAAAACATTTTAAGTTCGTGGTTGTAAGGTGGAAAAATGTGAAAAAGTTCAAGGGGTATGAATACTTTTTCAAGGCACTGTATATACAAGAAATACAGGCTCACACAAATAACATCATGACTTTATTCAAACATTAAAAAATCTACAGTATATTTAAAAACAGAAATGAGCAACAATACCTGTGAAAAACAGCTATAAACAGATTGTGGGACAATATTTATGTTTTTATATTAAGAAATGAGACCAAAGTGCCGTTTAAATACAGATTTATTATTTTTAGTTTATCTTACATCCAGTCAGATATCCAGTCAAACAGATAAGGTCAAAGGTCAGAAGTTATCACTGGTAATTAATGTTAATCTAAGTTTAGTTTAGTCAGGGAATAGTAACGTCATTTGCAGCTCTAACCAGAGCTACTGTGATATTTCAGAGAGTTGAGATGTGATTCTTTGTCGTGGCAGAAAACATACAAGATTATTTCATGCACGCGCTCTGACAGCGTAACTCTTATCAGTCTCTGAGGAGGAAGTTGGCTCTTCATGTAACATTAGGCTTTATGTAATGTGAACTAATCAAGTTGAAGTTCGAATTGGGTTTATTTTTGGCTAAAATTAAGGTATTAAATTATTCTGTAAACCTCGTCTGTAATATTGCAAGAGGTAATCTGCTACACATTTAAAACTCAGCTCCCCTCTTTCGTCTAAACCAACCTTTACTAACTAGAGGGTTTGTGAGACTGTGACAGAAATGTCAGTGACACATTAAGTTAATTTTTAATATTGAAATAAAAAATGTCTCTCTCACCCCCCTGGTGGGTGGGGTGGGGTGCATCTTCCTCAAGCTCTGGTTTTCTACCAGAGTCCTGGGAGTTTGAGGGATCTGCACACAATCTTAGGACAGAGACCTCAGATGTTATATCTGGACTCTGCTGGAGCCCCTCTCTC
This sequence comes from Neoarius graeffei, assembly GCF_027579695.1. Classification (NCBI taxonomy): domain Eukaryota; kingdom Metazoa; phylum Chordata; class Actinopteri; order Siluriformes; family Ariidae; genus Neoarius; species Neoarius graeffei. Next base: position 6,546,745 of record NC_083592.1, on the reverse strand, counting down.
TCTCCCATTTTGGGGGTCACAGCCCCAAATGTGCCTATCACCACTGGTACCACATTAGACTTTACCTTCCACATCTGTTCCAGTTGTTCTTTCGTTCCCTGGTACTTCTCCATCTTCTTGTGCTCCTTCTGCCTGATGTTACTGGCTACATCTATCACACCTATACTCTTCTGTTCCTTGTCTACCACCACTGTGGTCTGGTTGGTTAGCCAACACCTGCTTGTCAGTCTGGAACTTGAAGCCCCACAGGATCTTAGCTCTGTTGTTCTCAATCACTTTTGGTGGTATGTCCCATTGGGACTTGGGTATTTCTCATCCATACTCAGCACAGATGTTCCTGTTCACTATCCGAGATACTTGGTTCTTGATTGAATGGTAATATATTCCAAGGGTGCCAACAATAGTGGCACATAAGTTTTTGTTGAAAATAATTACTTCTTGATAAGGGATTTGTTTTTCCCTGAATAAATTTCAGTTAAAAAGTTGGATTTTCTTCTCTCATGTTCTCAGTGCAAGATGAAGCGACTTTGCCAAAAGGTGGATTTTTTCTAACCCTTTTTTACTAATCTTTTCAAGGGGTGCTAATAATTGTGGAGGGCACCGTATCTGTCAAATAACATAAAAAAATCATTGGTGACAGTAAAATGTGTGGATCTGTGAATCAGGTTTGTGCTCCACCTGCCCCTGTGGACGAGCCCCACTGTCTCCTGGTAAACAGCAATGTGCTGGATGTGGAAGGAAACATGAAGATGCAGGTCTGGGGAAAGACTGAAGTGTTGCATCTGTGGAGGTCAGGATAGTCCTGTAGTACTGGATATGGAGGAGAGCAGGAAGGAGAATCCTGACAAAATCAAAACCAGCAGACATAAAATCCTCAACCCAAATAACAGCCACACAAACACCAGCACAGAGAGGATAGAGTAATATTTAGAGTAATATTTATAGTAGAGTAATATTTACAAAGGCTTCCACAATAAAAAGGAAGAACATGAGCAGGATATATAAAGTTTCGAAAAGCGACAGTAGGTTATTACAGAACTTTAATAGATTTTTTTCTTCATCCCTCTCTATAAAATAAAGACCGTATCAGCAGGGGCGGTCCTGGGGGCGGTCCGACCGGGCAGCCGCCAGGGGCGGCGGCGGCACGAGCGCGAAAAAAAACAAAACGCCCCCCCCCAAAAAAAAAGAGCTCGTGCAGGAGATCAGGAACTTTCCTGACTTGCCGTCAGCAACTGTGACCCCCCTTGAGCTGATCACATTCATGCATGAGAAGGAGCTATCAGAGATCTACCCCAATTTCTGGACTGGACTCAGAATTGCTGCCACTCTGCCTGTCACTGTGGCTCAGGCAGAGAGGAGCTTCTTGAAGCTAAAACTGATCAAGACTTACCTAAGGTCAACAATGTCACAGGAACGGTTCAGTGGCCTTGCTGTGATCAGCATAAACCACGCCTTAGGGGAACAAATCTCACATGAAGACATTGTGGAAGAATTTGCATCCAGGAAGGCCAGAAAAGCCAACTTTTAGGTTGTGCTTTCACGTTTGCATCCTGAATATAATTGCCACTTAAATGTATATAGACTGTTTTCCTCTTACTTCTTTTGCACGTCTTATGACAAATTATAGTGGTTTGCCATTTTTGCCACTTTAAAGAGTGTTAACTTCATTTGTTACTTCTTGTTATTTATGATACACAATAGTGTTATTTCTTCTTATGTGTACAGTAATATGTATAGGATTTACCACTTCTCTGTCGTTAGTTCATTTATTTATGATACATGATTGTGTTTTACCATTTTTGCCGCTTTAATGTATAGTATTTTTAGATCTTTTGTCACTTCATGTTATTCTGTAATTGTGATTGTTTAACTGTTTAGCTTCTTTTGTTATTTATATGGTGCGACTTTAATGGAGGTTTAAGTCTTCTTGTTAATAATAATGGTGAATGGTACTCTATGAGGGCGGCACGGTGGTGTAGTGGTTAGCGCTGTCGCCTCACAGCAAGAAGGTCCTGGGCTCGAGCCCCGGGGCCGGCGAGGGCCTTTCTGTGCGGAGTTTGCATGTTCTCCCCGTGTCCGCGTGGGTTTCCTCCGGGTGCTCCGGTTTCCCCCACAGTCCAAAGACATGCAGGTTAGGTTAACTGGTGACTCTAAAATTGACCGTAGGTGTGAATGGTTGTCTGTGTCTATGTGTCAGCCCTGTGATGACCTGGCGACTTGTCCAGGGTGTACCCCGCCTTTCGCCCGTAGTCAGCTGGGATAGGCTCCAGCTTGCCTGCGACCCTGTAGAAGGATAAAGCGGCTAGAGATAATGAGATGAGATGGTACTCTATGATAATTCATTGTGCACTCTGTTGGTAAAACTGACTGACTTGTGCAATATTTTGACCATCGGGTGGTGCTGTAGTGCAGTTGTGCTTTCTTAAATAGCTGTGGATAGCTGTAATGCGAAGTCATTCAGTCTTTTTGTTTATCTTTGTATTTTTTATTGCACTAGTCATTAAAACTGGAAATTTGTTCTTGAAAATAGCTGTTGTGAGTTTGTGTATGGGGTCGTGTGTGTTCTGGACGAAGTTAGTGTTTACTTAGGTGGTGGGTGGGAGGTGGTTGTCGGGTTGGGCCGGGCGCCAGTAGGGGGTTTCGCCCGGGGAGTAAATCACTCTAGGATCGCCACTGCATATCAGTGTTACACACTGCAGTCTAGTTTGTGGCAGTAAGGCGTTACACACTGCTAAATATGATTAAATCCAGAAGAAGAAAAAAATATGGCAGGGAATTTAGACTCTCCACACATTTGTGGTCAGTAGTAAAATAATTACATTTTTCTTTTTTCAGATGACAAATAAGATCCAAAGGAAAGTGATGTTAAAGGCCGAGAGAAATGCTTTTTTTTTTTTGCGTTAAAACAGAATAGCAGTTAAATTCGGTGAGGTTTATTGAGTCCCTGGCCAGAGGCAACTATTCTCTAAACCACACAGTAGCAGATATATTCACAGACAAAAGCTGAGTAAATTTAGCCCTTTGAGAACTGCTCAGAAGTAGCAGACGGGAGCCGTGTGACGTCACGGGTGTGTGTCGGCCACAAACATCATCATGAGCGAGCAAGAATGTAGTGAGGGAGAAACTAAGTTTTAATAGTTTGTCAGTTCAAGTTGATGACGATGTACTGACAAAGGAAGAAGAAGTGGCCAGCGATAGGGAAGAAGAGAGAGAGATATCAAACTGTACTGATTCGATCCAGAATTATCCAATGAGAGCGGCGTCAGAGACAGTGACCATGATGAACCTTAAAGCACATTCTGGACCAATTTTATATATATATATATATATATGAAAGTATGTCCCTTTACACACTCATCCAGAAGGGTCATTTTTGGGGGTGTAACGATTCATCCACTACATCAAATCGATTTATTTTCCTACAATCCAACTACAACGATCTGTGCTCAGCGAGTTGGCCTTCCAGACGACATACATCGATCTAATATCGTTTTAAAAGGTAATCAATCGATTGTATCGATACTAGGAAATAACGCATTGGATTTAAGCACGTCAGACTTTGTGGGGTTTTTTTAGCACTTTTAATGATAAAGGTGTTAAACGTTACCCGATTCAGTCTGCCTGTCTGTGACATCATAGTCACGCGCCAGCAGCAGCACAGATCAAAACATAGCATGATGGCAGATACCAGAGGAGAAGCTGGCGAGCGGGAAATTTTCAAACCAGCATTATGGTCCAGTGTGTGGAAACACTTCGGATTTTGCAAGGACGGAGATGTCCTAAATAAAGTCGCTCGCTGTATGTAGACTATGTAAAGCTCAAGTCAAGTACCACAGCAACACCACAAATCTTTCCAACCACCTACTGAGGTGCCATGGGATTTCACTGACCAACACCGACAGCCCAGGCACCCAAGCTCTGCAGAAGCCTCAGGCCTCGCCAGCATGTTTAGTCAGAAACTAGGCCAAAACTCAGCTCGGGCGAAAAACATCACGGCAACAATTGCCAAGTTTATCTGCAAAGACATGCGACCCTACAGTGTGGTTGAAAATCTGGGGTTCTGTGAAATGATTCAAACATTGGAGCCAAGGTACAAGATACCAAGCCGACTACACTTTTCAGAAAAAAGGTTATTCCTGCATTGTACGAAAGCACAAAAAATGATGTGAAGCTGTCGCTTTCTCAAGCTGAATGAGTAGCGATAATGACGGATGGCTGGACGTCATGCTCAAATCAAGGGTATGTGACAGTTACCTCTCATCACATTGATCCGGAGTGGAAAATGAAGACATTTGTTCTGCAAACCAGAGTTTTAAATTGTAATATTTTTGTGTTGGAAAAACAAAAGCAGAAGTTTTAGAAGTAGTATTATTTTTTCAACCTAAAGTGTTGGTTGCACTTAATTCATAAAGTCAATGCATTTGCCACTAATTGTTGTTTACATCCATAATTATACCTGATTCCCTTACAAGAAACAACAGGAAGAAAACTTCACCTTCACTGTCCAGTATCCAGGTATTTATTTCAGTCACACTGGTTTAATTTTTGGCTAAAAAGTTACTGAATCGATTTCAAGTCACTGAATCGTTTCAGATCGTATCATTCTAAATAAACCAAAATTGTCCTTGAATCGTATCAGCAATCACGAATCATGATTCGAATCGAATCGTTCTTAAAACAAATCGTTACAGCCCTAGTAATTTTGCACAAGGCCATCTGTCTACAGCAGAAAAAAATAAAAATGCGTCTGGAAAAATCCCAAAGGAGTCTGGAGCCAGATTCGTGACGTCACCTGCGGAAGCGCCAGCAGGCTGCGCGAGCTTTGCACGGTTTCAGTGCACAGCCTGCGTACACCAAGCGCTCCCATTTCTCTCTCGTTGTCCGGTCTTTTGGGAAACGATGAGTACTAATCCCATCATGATTGGTGTTGCTACACCCTCCTACGATACATCTGTTAACCATTTTAATAATTACACGATAACGTTGAAATTTGCAGAAAATCACCAGGTCGTTTTCTCATGAACAAACCAGCGCTTACGTAGGATTCAGAGGGAGGAGTCCCGCACGTGACGTCACAGAAATCAATGTTTGCCAGGAAATCCAAATGTCAAGTTTTTTCAGAGGCGGACCAATTCACCTCAAATGGCTTGATTTCAACTGAATTTTTCTGGTATTGCGCAAGGTAAAAAAATTGCAGAGAATGCAGATTGTGACCGATATTTGACCAAAGTTTAATATACATTGATTTATTAGAATTACATTGATCTTGCTCCTGAATTTACCCGTGATATGCACTTTGTTTCGATTTGATCCACGGCTTCAGCCGGCCTTTAAAACGCTCATAACTCTGTTACCGGAGGCCCCAGCAAAGCCAAATTTCACAAGCACATCCTTCTCCCCATGCTCTCGCAAACCAGCACGGGCACAGCTCGCTAGGACCACACCTCAGGACCTTATTCGCCCCGACGCGTGCTCACCTCCACGCCTTAAAGGGTTTAGATGACTGGAAGTTGAAGATGCATTCCTCAAGTCAGTAGTTGTTGAGTTGTTTAAGACAATGACAACGACTTGGTTCTCATTCCATAAGCTTTACCGAACGTTTCAACTCAACTTCCACATACAACATGAGGTCGCCCTCTAGTGACCCGGAAACCTATTACCCATGACCTCCACAGGTCAAATCCAAAAACAATACAATATTTATTAGATTACACCACATCCCCCTTACTTAAAGTTGAAGAGAACATTAGTTGTGGCTCCTTAAAGTTCCTCTCAACATAAGGTAATCACAATCAGTATTTTCCTTAAACTAGCCTACTAAACTTTTCCCTTTTACATGTTCAAATAAAATCACATAGCATTCCGTCACATTGGTCTCTTATTTAAACATAACATTTAAACCACATTTCTAACCTTGTAACCTTGGCATTTTATATCATTCAAACTTGTACTTTATTCCATACATTTTTTTTTCACAGACTTAGTCTGGTTTTTTTTCTTTTCACAGATTTAATCTATAACAGTTGTAGATTGTTGTTTAATGATTTGTCTCACTTTCTGTGTCATGTCCCAAGTTTCTGTCAAAATGAACATAAGCTACACTGTGTGGACGTCAGTAGAAAAACCGCCAGTAAAACCACTCACTCGTGACGTCATGTGAAAGCCAGCCAATAATGGCGACGTTGGTACCGGGATTCCCTTGACAGGAAATTTAAACTTGACAAATTCTGAATGTTCCCGATGTGGGTTTCTATTACAAAAGTTTTCATTGTCGGGACTTGTACTATTATTATCATCCAAGTGGGAAAGGAATACAGTTCTCTAGGCCTTTAATGGCAATAACAGGAGGGACCTCAGACTATATTTCTCATCAGGAAAAATTAAGAACATTAAAATCAGATGCTTTACATTATTCACACTTGTTTAGAATATGAACATTCATTTCCTGCCAAAATGTAAACAGTATTATTTTGAGTTGATTTCAGTTTGTGGCAGAGAGAGGGGTTGCTGAGAGGAAATGGTTTTCAAATTATATGAGTGCAAATTATTTAGATATTGAGCACCAAATTTTACTCGTTTACAACTGTAATTTCTTGACATTCAGTATGAAATTCTCGCTGTTCTGCTCTCAACTAGAAATTAATTTTGATTTAAAATTCTTGGTGGCTGCATTTCTTGTGATGATCCCATTACTGAGGCTACGTTTACATTAGACCGTATCTGTCTCGTTTTCTTCGCGGACACACTGTCCGTTTACATTAAACCGCCTGGAAATACAGGGAAACGGGAATCCGCCAGCGTCCACGTATTCAATTTAGATCGTATGTGGTCCGGTGCTGTGTAAACATTCAGAATACGCGGATACGCTTGTGCTGAGCTCTAGCTGGCGTCGTCATTGGACAACGTCACTGTGACATCCACCTTCCTGATTCGCTGGCGTTGGTCATGTGACGCGACTGCTGAAAAACGGCACGGACTTCCGCCTTGTATCACCTTTCATTAAAAAGAGTATAAAAGTATGAAAATACTGCAAATACTGATGCAAATACTGCCCATTGTGTACAACCCCGATTCCAAAAAAGTTGGGACAAAGTCCAAATTGTAAATAAAAACGGAATGCAATGATGTGGAAGTTTCAAAATTCCATATTTTATTCAGAATAGAACATAGATGACTTGTCAAATGTTTAAACTGAGAAAATGTATCATTTAAAGAGAAAAATTAGGTGATTTTAAATTTCATGACAACAACACATCTCAAAAAAGTTGGGACAAGGCCATGTTTCCCACTGTGAGACATCCCCTTTTCTCTTTACAACAGTCTGTAAACGTCTGGGGACTGAGGAGACAAATTGCTCAAGTTTAGAGATAGGAATGTTAACCCATTCTTGTCTAATGTAGGATTCTAGTTGCTCAACTGTCTTAGGTCTTTTTTGTCGTATCTTCCGTTTTATGATGCGCCAAATGTTTTCTATGGGTGAAAGATCTGGACTGCAGGCTGGCCAGTTCAGTACCCGGACCCTTCTTCTACGCAGCCATGATGCTGTAATTGATGCAGTATGTGGTTTGGCATTGTCATGTTGGAAAATGCAAGGTCTTCCCTGAAAGAGACGTCGTCTGGATGGGAGCATATGTTGCTCTAGAACCTGGATATACCTTTCAGCATTGATGGTGTCTTTCCAGATGTGTAAGCTGCCCATGCCACACGCACTAATGCAACGCCATACCATCAGAGATGCAGGCTTCTGAACTGAGCGCTGATAACAATTTGGGTCGTCCTTCTCCTCTTTAGTCCGAATGACACGGTGTCCCTGATTTCCATAAAGAACTTCACATTTTGATTCGTCTGACCACAGAACAGTCTTCCACTTTGCCACAGTCCATTTTAAATGAGCCTTGGCCCAGAGAAGACGTCTGCGCTTCTGGATCATGTTTAGATACGGCTTCTTCTTTGAACTATAGAGTTTTAGCTGGCAATGGCGGATGGCACGGTGAATTGTGTTCACAGATAATGTTCTCTGGAAATATTCCTGAGCCCATTTTGTGATTTCCAATACAGAAGCATGCCTGTATGTGATGCAGTGCCGTCTAAGGGCCCGAAGATCACGGGCACCCAGTATGGTTTTCCGGCCTTGACCCTTACGCACAGAGATTCTTCCAGATTCTCTGAATCTTTTGATGATATTATGCTCTGTAGATGATGATATGTTCAAACTCTTTGCAATTTTACACTGTCGAACTCCTTTCTGATATTGCTCCACTATTTGTCGGCGCAGAATTAGGGGGATTGGTGATCCTCTTCCCATCTTTACTTCTGAGAGCCGCTGCCACTCCAAGATGCTCTTTTTATGCCCAGTCATGTTAATGACCTATTGCCAATTGACCTAATGAGTTGAAATTTGGTCCTCCAGCTGTTCCTTTTTTGTACCTTTAACTTTTCCAGCCTCTTATTGCCCCTGTCCCAACTTTTTTGAGATGTGTTGCGGTCATGAAATTTCAAATGAGCCAATATTTGGCATGAAATTTCAAAACGTCTCCCTTTCGACATTTGAAATGTTGTCTATGTTCTATTGTGAATACAATATCAATTTTTGAGATTTGTAAATTATTGCACTCTGTTTTTATTTACAATTTGTACTTTGTCCCAACTTTTTTGGAATCGGGGTTGTAGTTATGATTGTCTTTAGGCTTGCCATCCTTCCACTTGCAAGTGGTAAGTGATCTGCGCTGGGATCACACACACAGCGGCTCAGTCCCGAATCGTGGCTCGTGCACTTCACTCACGCGCTGTGTGAGCTGCGCAGGGCCGGAGTGCGCACCCTCCAGAGGGCACTCGCTGTTCAGGGCGGAGTGATTTGGAGCGCAGGATGCCTGCAGAGCCGAGCGTATCCGTGTATTGGCGTTGCTGTGTGCACGCAAATCGTGTATTGGTGTTGCTGTGTGCACACTAATCGTTTTTAAAAACGTTAATCTGATGATCCGCTGATACGGTCTAATGTAAACGTAGCCTGAGAGTCTTTACTCCAAAACCTGGTTTCCCTCAAAAGCATGATCTTACAGCGCTGAGCTCAGTGAAACAGAACACAGCAGGAAACACACACACACACACACACACACACACCCTCTATGAAAATCCTCATCACTCAGGAACTGCACCACTTTCAGCCACAAAAATCCTGCACCTGGAGTGGTTAGCACTGTTACCTCACAGCAAGAAGGTTCTGGGTTTGAGCCCAGCAGTCGACAGGGGCCTTTCTGTGTGGAATCTGCATGTTGTCCCTGTGGGTTCCCTTCCTCATGTGTGCATTTGCAGATTCAGATGGGTTAAATGCAGAGAGGGAATTTCACTGTGGGCTAAAGTTTGTGCTTGAGAGTACGTGTGAGTGTTCAATACGTCACACAACAGGCGAGTTTCCTTCCTCTAAGACATTTACTCCACATGGTATTGGACGAGGGGCAGAGACAGTTTCCTCCCACAGACCATAAGACCATTGAACAGCAGCACAATCCTATAGCTGGACACGAAACTGTACTCGACAGTTAAAGACAAATATCAGCTGAGGCTTTTCTGCTGGATTTTCACTCCACACACATTTTTATTCCATATTACACTGTAAACATCATGTCTTACTCTCTCACTCCAGCAGGAAGACACACAGCCACAGTTTGTTTGTTGACAGAGTTAAAGACGTCACACAACCTGAAACTCATCATATCCATGTCACTTTGGTCGTTGAGATTTTCATCTCCTGGAAAACTACATGTGATCCTGGTTAAAATCTGGCAGGGGCCGGCTCCTGTAAACCCTGTGTAGGTACAATTGTACCATTCCTCATACGAGGCACCAAAATTATTTGGGCGCAATTACATTATTAAATCAGTCTCTCAAAATATCAGTTCATTAATTTTACTAATCAATATTTCTATGAATTAATTACTCTAGTAATACACTAGATCACTGAAGACAATGTGAGTTCTTTGATGGCAGAGGATGGCTTCAAGTAATACTGCAGGAAAACAGTTTCTTGTAAACATTTCATTTATTAAAGTGACAATCAAGTGAGGATAATGCTGATCAGATACGTTCAACAATACTAGCAGCAGTTTAACAAATCAAGACACAAAAGTGGTGCTATGAGAGTAATATTGTGTGCGCGCACGCAGGCTTAACAAAAGGGGTTGTTTGCACGTGGAAAAAAAAAAAAATATGAAAAAGGTGGGGAGGGGCCATAGGCACTTTGTGATTGATTAGACAAGGGATTCTAACAAAGGTGTGCAAGTAATCACTGGCCCATGCAGGGATCGAACCCGCGACCTCAGCATTATAAGCACCACATTCTAACCAACTGAGCTAACCGGCCCCGAGTTTACTCAAGTCTGAATGTTGAGGTATGTATAATAATGCATGGTAAGGAAACGTTAGAGAGGAAAAATAGATAAAGCATGCACAATCCATTTACCAGAGTAAAACAGAGAAATACAATAACATGATCCAACCAAAACTGTGATTATTGTGCGCACACTTGAAACAAACTTAGGTTTAAGTAGCACTTTTCACATAAATTAATCAAGTTAAGACTCACATTACCCAAAATGCCAGCCTCACTTGGGACCACTCTCGCATGGCAGCACGAAGGAGTTCGTCAGTGATCCTCCGTCTTGGTGTACTTTTTTGAAAAGAGCGGAGCACAGTTTCAATTTAGTTTAAATACAGCTCTCCTGCGTTGCAAAAGTCCTTTCCAGGCGGGCTCTCATGATCCAGAAGGTCTTTGGTCAAACACTCGTTGGCTGAAGACGTGGAGGGAATCACTTGCCTCTAATCTTCCTATTTTGTGTTATTATGGTGTAGTAATAACAGCAGCCAGGCTCAAACACCACAAAAGTGAAACAACGCGACTGAGGTACTTTTAACCATAGCCAGTGGCTCGTACAACCACGCGTTTTGTCTTTGTTCTTTGCTTCCACTTGCAAGCCGCAGTGCCTCTTTAATACCAATGGCGCATCAATCAGAGAGAGCGTGCTGGTCAGAGAGCGAGGTAGAGAGAAGTGAGGCACGTCTGCATGTGCGAGTCCAAATAGATAGCCAGAGGCAGAGAGTGTAGGGAGGCGCATCTGATCGCGCCAGTCCAAAAGAGAAAGGAACTTGCTCTGATGGGTGAGCTTGCATCACAATTTACAGTAGTGCACGACCCAATCGTGGCACAGTGAAAGATGAGATGAAGCGGATATCGTCCAGGGCAAGAACTGAGGGAATTATGTGAAAATGTAGTTGCAAAGATGTGCCGTACCTACACCTGCTACACGATCAGGCCAACCTGGACCACGACGCTCGACACACCGCGGTCCAGTTTGTGGCAGTGATGCAATAGATACTGTACGGCGGTGAACAAAAACACTAGATACTCAGCTGCAGCTCCTCATCTGTGGGAGAAAAACACAGAGTTCAGAAACTCCACGCATGAGGGATGGATTTCAGTTTGTGGAGAAGAAAGAGTAATGCAGCTCCAGTCTTCAGATTCTCATCCGCTGTTGGTTGTGAAAGAGCAGTGATGCAGTGCGTTTCCAGGAGTTTGTCCTCGTGTGTAGCTGCAGTTCACAGGGGACAGCAAACCAGTCTGGGGAAAAAAAAAATCAAACAGTCGTGTCGAGTGTTTAAAGAGTTTGTCCTTGTGTGCAGCTCAGATTGATCTGTTCACAATACATTCTGAACAAACGGAAAGTTTTTCCTCTTGTTCTTTAATTCATCATCATGTCTTACTCTCTCACTCTCAGGAAGAGACCCAGTCACAGTTTGAGTTGTTGGCAGAAAAATATTCATGTTCAAATTCGTCAAAGTGAACTAAACACTGCTAATAAATAATGTAGTGGTTTTAAACATCATTTATGGATCATAAAGGTTCACTTACAGGGTTTGGGGGGGAACAGGTTTGAATCCTGAAACACAGATGATGGACAGACAGTTATTATAAAATCTCAGTGCTGTGTTTGGCTTCATGAGATAATGAGTTCATATCAGTTTATTGTCTCGTCTAATTTATTAATGAAGATTAAAAATATGCAAAATATTCATCAAATCCTCTTAGAATGAGAGAAAGTGTAAATCTGTTCTCTGAAAACTTCACATCTGCCTCCTTCCTCCTCTCACCAGAGTTCCTCTTCAAGACAACAGCAGCGACAACAGCGACGAGAGCGACAACGGCCACGACGACACCAATGATGACTCCAATCTGCCCTCCATCTGATTCTCCACCTGTTAAATCAGCACAGAGTCTTTATTCTCCGCTGCAGCAGTAAATCAGCTTTTATCCTCTAAATGCGTAGTTTTATTCTGACCTTTTGCTACTTCTAGGATTAAATCCTTCTCCAAGCTGCTGTGCTGAACCACGCAGGTGTATTTGTGTTTCTGCAGCTCCTCAGCTGGGACTTTCAGAATGCTCCTCTTCTGGAAGGTTCCATCCTGGTTGGGTAACGTCTCATTGAGCTCAACGTCCTCAATCACGTCCTCTCCGTCCTTCTGCCAGGTGATATTCAGGGCTTTGGGGAAGAAACCTGTAGCGTGACACACCACCTCTGGAGAAGGAGAGTGTTTCTGGAACACTGACACCTTGGGGGGAACTGCAGAGAGAGACAAATTTTTAAAAAAAATTAAATTTATCATGTGATCAACATTTTCTGGCTCCATGAATTATTAAGATGGAGGTATAAACATTAGAGTGCAGTATTTCTCCTGTACTCCAGCGGTCATTAACCTGCTGCTCGCGATCTCCCGGTCGATCTCGGAGCTATTTTTAGATCACAACACATTTTACAATTTTAAAAAAAAATCATGCAATGTTCAAATATTCACAGGTTGGCTGGGTTTAAATACTGCTACATATTTAATTAGTGCTGTGCATCTCTATGGGCAGGGAGGAGCACAAGAACAAAATAATTCTGACTGATGATTATGATGAATTTTTACAGATAACTGTTTCTGGCTGTGTCACGTCAACCTGCTGCTAAGCTACATAGCTAACATTATCTACATCTGCGCTCTGTCACTGAGCAAACTCCGTTCAGGAAACCATGGCCGAGCAACAAAAGAAGGTGAGAATACATCATTACCGTTCTGAATGGGAAAATGAACTTGCTTTTACAGGCATGAAAGAAAAGACGGCCTGCCATTACACCACTTACCATCTGAAATTCAAGGATTCATTCCCACCCAAAAATGAAACAGGAGAGAAAAGAATTCAAGAGTTACAACTGGTTTTAAAGCCCAGCCATCACTTTTCACAAAACCCACCAGGAGAGCTAAAGCTGCTACTGAGGATTCATTCCGTGTTCTCCATCTCCTGGCCAAGCACAAGACGCCCCTTCACCACAGTGAGATTTTTAAAAGAAGCCACGACAGTCACATTATTCACAGACTTTAAAAACTAATACACTTTGTCCAGCAGCGGGAATGAGAAGAGTGGAGTTGTTATCCGAGGACATTTCTCGATCACTAAAAGGTGAAACTGACTGCTGTCCATGAATTAACAGTGAAAACTGCAGGAAATCAGTGTGAGTGAGTGTAAATGGGAAGGTGTGTGTTATTATTGTGTATAACGTAAAGATAGTGACACAATGCAAAGTAAAATGGGATTTTCAATGCAAGCATGCATTAGTGTCAAAAATAAATTAAAAACATCATTTTGTCATTTAATTTTCATAATCAGTATTTTGTGGCCATAAATAAAATTAAAACACTAACGGGGAAAAAGAAAAGAAACGACACTTTGGCTTTCATTTTCTTAATAAAATGCAAACTGAGTGCCAACATTACAGTGAATATTTGAATGCATACTTTTTTTCTTTTTCGGAACACTGGGCTACATACCTGACAAAATGCAAATTTAAAATAAAATGGATCAATAAAATCAAAATCAGCTGCAAAGTGCAAACATGTGATTCAGTTTTCAGCTTGGACTCGCTGTCTGTGCTGAAATGTAAATGATCGCTGGTATGAAACTTTTCATTCTCAACTTCACCTCTATGCTAAGTAGCTATGGGCAGGGCTAAGACTTAGGCCACGCCTCCTCTGAATGCGGAGTTAAACAATGTGGAGGACGGAAGTGCAGCGAACAGCAGCGTGTGAGAGATCGCTCAGGAATTAATGACTTCAGCAGAATGTCAGGATTATTATTATAGTTAAGTCCAGAAAGGACATGAGTTCATTCTTTAAATGTTTTGATTTCTTGTTAATTTTGACACGAATGTTGAATGCTTTAATGGAACATTTAAATGCACACACTACACTATGTGAGGGTTTTTTTTAATGACAAAAATAGTAAAATACAAACACCATTTGTCATTTCTGTTTAGCTGCAGTTACAGTAACAGAGCAGATCACACACTTTACCTTTCCTCTCCAGAGTCTCTCTGCCGTAAGACACAAACTTCTTTAACCAATAAATACATTCATCCTCCAGGTAGCTCTTCCAGTGTTTAGCTTTAGTGTCTGTAGGATCCCACTTCTTTATAAAGATTCCAACTTGAGGTTTCGCTTCAGTCCAGGTTCCAGTTTTCAGATCCAAATCCATGAAATCTTCTCCATCATAACCGTACAGATCATATCCTCTAGTGGTGCCGTCATCATCAAGCTCACAGCTGTACATCCTCTGGAGTGTATGAACTCCTGCACACGCACGCACACAGAGGTGAGATCAGATGAGCTGACTTTCCTTCTATACTCTATTCAAACTGCTACACTGCACTTTTCTACTCGTCCTTTTTACATTTTGTCTTTTGTAGTAGAACAATGTTATTGTCAGTAAAAGAATATAGAATAGAATGCCTGTCACTATACACATGTACAATGAGATTTAAAAAAAAAAAAATTAATAAATGTGTGTTTTGTGTCCTTCTACACTGCATGGATTCACAGCTCTGTGTGTAAAGTAAAAACACATTCGGATCGGTTTAATCTGTGACCCAAACTGTATAATGGACACTCAGTAGTTTGCCTAAATAGAAAAAACATTAAAAGTGTAGAGAGAAGCTCTTTAGCGTGAGAGTCTGCAGTTTGAGACAAAGCCCAAGGGTTTGTGACTCTGATGATATAATGATCTGCTGCTGTTTAATCGATGTTACAGAACCACTGTGTACTACTGAGAATACAGAACGTTATTTTGCACATCAGTATTGTTCTGTGCTCGTTTGTGGATTCACAATAAATCCTGAGATGATGTCAGAAAGGAAACTGTATTTCTGTGTTACTTTAACAGGTTTATTACACAGAGCTGTTTCACCAGCTTATTAAACTGCCAGTGTGTGTGTGTGTGTGTGTGTGTGTGTGTGTACACACTAGTTATAAAAGCCAAAGTGTGTTTCACCCTCACCTTGAGTCTGATTAAAACTCCGCATTACTCTCTCCATATTGACTTTGAGTGTGTGATATTCATTCCGCTTGTCTTCTGTCTCTCTGTCCCAGTAACGTGGATCATCAGCGTTGATCTTCTGTGCCCACTCTGTCTTAGGGATCATCATCTTGTTGTTGGTGTCATAGAACACAAACTGCTCTCCATCCACCAGACCAACAGCAGTGAATTCTGGGAGATTTACTCCTGGTGTGACAGCAGTGTGTTGGTACTGCAGAGAGTGTGTGACTGTAAAAGGGTAAATAGTTTCAGTAACTCATCACAGATAAAGTAAAATGACTGGTGCATCTCAAACAATTAGAATATCAGGAAATATTGAACTTTTTCACATCAGTTATTTAAGAAAGTGAAAATATTCTAGACCCATTACATGTAAACAAATGTTTCAATCATTTTTCTATTTTAACGTTGATAATTATGGCCTACAGTGCAAAAAAAATTCAAAATAATTGAGTAAAACAGTATAAACACCATCTCTTGGTCTAGTTCAGTCCACACAATCATGGGGAAAACTGCTGACTCGACAGTTATCCAGAAGTTGATGATCGTCTCCCTCCACAAGGATCGTAAGCCACAGAAGGTCATTGCTGAAATGGCTGGCTGGAAAAGGTGCACAAGCAACAGGGACGAGCTCAGTCTTGACGAGAATCGTCAAGAAAAGTCAATTCAAGAACTTGGGAGAGCTTCACCAGGAGTGGACTGAGGCTGGCGTCAGTGCATCAAGAGCCATCACGCACACAGACATCTTCAGGAAAGAGGCTACAACTCTGTCACATTCCTAATATCAAGCCCCTCCTGAACCAGAGACAGCGTCAGAAGCGTCTTACCTTGGCTAAGAACAGAAAGACCTGGACTGTTACTCAGTGGTCCAAAGTCTTCTTTTCAGATGAAAGTAAATTTTGCATTTCATTTGGAAATCAAGGTCCTGGAGTCTGGAGGAAGAGTGGAGAGACTCAGAGTCCAAGGGGTTTGAAGCCCAGTGTGAAGTTTCTGAATCGAGCGTATAAATGAAAATACTTTTCAGAAGTTGGACATTTCTGTCCTGTCAATCAGTTTGTGATTGATCTTAGGAAATATTCTAATATTCTGAGATACTGGATTTCTGATTTTCATGAGCGATGAGCCATCATCATCAAAATTAAAATAAAAAGGCTTGAAATATTCCAGTTTACATGTAGGATGAATATAAAATATGAAGGTTTACCTTTAATTAAATTATGAAAAAAAAATGAACCTTTTCACGAAATTCTAATTTTTTGAGATACACTTGTATAAAAGATGCATCAATTCTGCAAAATTCAGAATGAGGTCACCAACATCCCCACCTACTGACTGAGTTACGGTAATAAGGCGCGCGCGTGCGCACACACACTGTAAAGCCAATAACCTGTGTGTAATACGAGCGTCACTTCCTGTTAGCAGTAAAAAGTGCCATTACTCTGTTGGCATGTTAAAGCGGGAGGAACAGTGCTTTTAATAACAGCTCCATCACATTGTGGAATAATTCAGAAAGATTTTCAGTGTCAGATGTGAATTCATTTGCATTTAATGCACAGCATTTCCAAAACTTACAAGAACAGAAACAGTGACAAATCTAACAAGAGCAGTGTTCTCCATAGGCGCTTTTAAAAGTGGCACACCGCCACATTATAATTTTGGCCCGCCACCCTTCCCGTGGCCAAAAAAAAAAAAAAAAAACCCACACACCACACCCCCGTAACTTCATCAGCATACACCAAATAAATCGTAAAGTATTCACGTTATTATAATTTTGTAACTATTTAACACGCAGAAGACCATTAAACGAATGTATACAGGGCGACCTGAAGTGGCCACGCGATTGCAATAGAAAACCATCCAACCGGCTGCATACAGATTGTGACACAGTTCTGCAGATTGAGGTCGATCCCTGCGTTACACTGCACCGCACCACATTACACTATACTGACACATAGTAACGCTGGGAGCTACAAGCTGCAGCTAGCCAGCAGCTAAATAACTTTGCGGGTGTTTGTAGCATTATTGTGCAACGGTTATGCTTATCTATCCTCTTTTCTGACCGTACATAATTACAGTCATCATATAACAGCACACACACGCACGTGAAGTTCAGGTCTTTTATTTTACGTATCTGACAGGACTCTTAAGTCTCACACTTTGGGCATGAGACACACACATTTCAAGCAGTTCACGCGCTCACACGCCACACCTTGTATCACTCACGCACAGAAATCACTAGGACAACACCCACCAAGGTGCACCGCTATTTTTTAACTGTGGACAAAGAAGCAAGCATCAAGCGGTTTCCCGCAGAGTTCACAAACAGTCAATAAATTGAGAAATGTAGCTACCCAATAGCCAATCAAAAAATAGCATTGTTGTATCCGGGTAAAATTTACGTGATCCCGCCAATAACTTTCCAAAGCAGTCGACGCGGTGAAGTGCAGACCGACACACACTGGACGACGCGGGAGCGCCATATTCGATGAGTCGCCTACAGTACAGTAAATCTCCTCATATGATTTTGTATTTCCTGAACGAAATTAGTACTTGCATGACAAAAATGAGAGCTGATGTTGGGGAATATTGTCTCCAGCTAATAATGTTAACTCTCAGTTTGCCCAGAGTCTGAGAGCTTGTCTCGCCACTTCAATCTTGAATCGTTGCTAATTTCAGCAGCTGTTTTTGACACCTGTTTTTAGTCCTAGTGTTGCACACTTGAATGAAAACTCAGTGTGATTTTTTCCCCCTCTCTTCCTTTACTGGGTACTCGCCAAACTGCAAAATACACAGATACAGTAGCAGATGGTCAGGCGCTTGTGTTTACACGGTCTCTCGCTTAGCACTACAGTCCATGTGCTTGCCTGCCTTGTTTACTCCTGAGCAGTGCTCACTTTAGCGGATACTCCACCTTGTGGCCAAAAAGAGAAACCACACCTCTTCATGTACTACTTATCACAGAAACTGGAGCACAGATACTATTTTGTAGGGCTGTGCTCGTTTGCCATCAGTTGCTCGCTATATACAAGTACCATATATATTGCGATATATCGAGTTAAATGGTGTCTATTGTAAGCAGAGGGTGCGAATACGTTTGGCGCCAAAATTATTCAATCAATGAGTCTCAAGACGAGGCCATGGAGACATGGGGGACGTAATTAGCGGCTTGCAGGGTCTGTAGCAGAGCGCATTGAAACTTAATCTACTGAGAACATACCGATTGAGCCACTTCCAGTTGATCTTATCCAAGCAAACTTCAGATTTGGGTCACCAAATGTCTAAAGATGTTATCTACTTCGTCGTTTGTTGTGTTTCAATAACAAAAGTCGGACAATAAAGGCACAAATGACAGATATTGGATACTAATTAGACAAACAGCCATTACGGTATGCTGCTGCCTTAAGACACTGATTCTGATTGGCTGGCTTATAATCCACCAGCCAATCAGAATGAGGGTTTCAAAAAGTAGTTTGGATGAAAAAAAAAAGGCCATGCATTTCACAAATGTGTTTGACACTCAGGACAAAGCAAAGGATGAATGAGAGTTGTATTTCCTTTTAATAAGACAGATAAATGATACCACAGGAGGCATGGATATAACATATTCAACACTTAACATATTCTGAACACTTGAGAACTACTACAGTCCACTTAGGAACAGTAACTGAAGAATAAGTTCATTCACTTTGAATGTATTTTCTTTTTTTTTTAACGCTTTATTTTTATATTTTTTAGTGGTACACTTAGGTAAAGAAAAAACAATAATTGCCAACAGTTACCATTACAAAAACACATCAAAACAAAAACAAACAAAAAAACCCTACAATCTGGATGGGCATGTTTCTAAAGTATTCAATATAGTATAATTTCAGTCAATCTGTCATTGATATGTATACATTCCATTTCATCCATTTTTCTACGCATGTGTCAACTTCCAGTCTTATCCTATGTGCAGGCTTAGATCTTAACACTAGCCCGCGGCTAGTGCAGATAGCCATGGGCTAGTGCAAAATCTCTGCTACTAGCCCATGTTGGCTAGTACAATAACTTGACATGGGTGTGGCCATCTTGAATCACGCAAAATCTGATACAAAATCTTTTAGCTCATTCTATTTATTGTACATGGTGTAATGCATTGTTGCTGAACATTACTGTCACAGTTAATTGACACAGGTTGTAACTGTGTACCATGATGAGTGCCTAATTTGCCAGACCTACCACAAGGTGGCACCACCATTCAGCACATTTAATATTCTGTAAGAGTAGGTGGCAGGGCAGTGGGGGCTGATGTCAGCCATGTTTGAAAAGTTTTGAGATGTGAGTAAGAGGAGATTTGCACTGAATTTGCAAGACAGCATAGTTTTTAACTGGCCTATCCATATGGCCAGTGATTGAGTGAATGAAGCATAACCTTGCGAGTATGAAAATTCAAGATGACTCCAAATCAGTCAGTTTTTAGAATTGAAATACATGTCACATTGTGCTTGTATGGCAAGGCATTAATGCCATAACATACAATTTAAAGCAATGTATTGTTATCAGTAGTTTATCATTTTGTATTTTGAAGAGTGCATTCACAATGTTTGCTCACTTGTAATTTCATTAATTTGCAGGAATAGAACAGAATTTTTAAAAATTGTGGCTGTTAAATTTTAGTTATTTTATTACCTATAAATTGTCAGTATATTATGAGCATAGAGGTAAATATCAAAGTTGATATGCCTGAAATAGTTAACTGTATTTAAAACTTAACTGTAAGCAACGACTACCTCTTTTATACTTCAAAGTGACAATTATGGTTTGAAACACAAAGTCACATATGAGAACCATAATGGATTGAATAAAGTACTGGTTTTGTTACACTGAATTGGGAGCTTCTGTTGTTTCAACTTGTTCATTGTTTAGTATTTAAAATTCTTTCAATTGTCACAGGAATTGGGCTTAAAATAGCGGGCTAGTGCAATTTGCAAGCCACTAGCCCGGCTGGCTAGTGCAGAAAAACCTTAAGATCTAACCCTGCCTATGTGTCAAGTATACATTATGTACATCTTGTACATAATACATTATGTACATCTCTTTCACAAGTTTTAACCAATCATCCCTGTCTGGTGGTTCTGGCTTATACCATTTTTTCGTTATGGCCTTTTTGCTGGCTGCAATCAAGAATTTGAATATACATCTGTCTGGCTTAGCCACAATGTTTCCTCCCAAGTTACCAAGATATAATACTGTGGAAGTCTTGGGTATTTGATAACCCAAGACTGAAACAATAACAGAATGTACTTCATCCCAAAACTGAACAATATTAGGGCAAAGCCAGAATACATGTGCATGATTCACATTCATCTCACCACATTTTCTCCAACAGGGTTGGGAAACAAATGTGTACTTACTTCTAAGTTTGGGGGGGGGGGGGGGGGGGTAATAAAAAAATCGTATTACATTCTTCCAGCAATGTTCTCTCCATGTACAAGACGACACAATAGAATGCTGGGTTCTCCAAATCTGTACCCAATCATCCTCAGAAATATCCACATTTAACTCTTTTTCCCCATTTATGTTTCACATATGTGATGTTTCCTTTGCTCTCCATTAGTTGTTTATATAGCACAGATATTATTCTTTTACTCTTGAAGCTATATGCCCCTATTACAGTTTTGATTACCCTATTTTTGTCCACATTTATGTTTGGTTTAACCTCCTTATTGAAATAGTCTCTAAGCTGTAAATATCTAAAATGATCTTGGTTGTCCAATGAGAACCTTTCCTTCAAGTCTTGAAAGCTCAAAATGCTCCCCTCTTTAATTACAGTACACAGAGCTGTTATTCCACATGAGGCCCAATGTTTGAATCTCTGATCTTGGGTATTTGGAATGAAACATTTATCATATACTGGCCATCTAAGCATCCTGGTATCTGGCTCTAATTTATGTTTACGTGTGATGTTATACCACACTAAGTGTAAATTTGGTGATGGTGTCCATGTGGTTATAAAAGTCTTTGGCTTCATCAGCATCGCCAATAAGACTTGAGATTTCCCTCTTTTGCACAAACTGCTCTAGGTTCTTCCATTTGGCTTCATAGGATTTATCACACCAGCAGACTATGTTTGGTTTGTGCTGCATGGAAATACTCCTTGAGGTTGGGCAATGCCATTCCTCCTTTTTGTTTTTCCAACTGTAAAGTCACAAATTTAATTCTCGGTCTTTGTCCATTCCAAATAAATCTGGATATGGTTTTGTCCCATGCTCTAAATTGCTTCTCTGGAATTTCCACAGGTAAAGCCTGGAAAAGATAGAGCAGGCGTGGAAGGGCATTCATTTTTATTGTCGCTATTCGTGAACTGAAGTCCAGAGACAGGAAGGTCCATCTATGTCTTTTTTGATACTTTTATCTATTTTGTCATAATTTGAGCCATATAGGCTTTCTGTTATAGTTACCCCAAGGTACTTCATTGTTGTTGATTTCCAGTTAAATTTGAATTTTTCTTGTATATCTTTGGTTGGAGAGTAATTGAATGTTAAAACTTATGTTTTGGTCAAATTCAATTTATATCCAGAATAAAAACCATAGACCTCCAGTTGACTAATCAGTTTAGGGAGACATACATCCGGTTCTTCTAGATAACAGATCAGATCGTCAGCAAAGAGGCCGATAATGTGTTCTTCTCCATCTATTCTGATGCCCTTAAGCTCCCTACTCTGTCTAACAGAGATCTTGCAGTCACGTGACCGGAAAGTACACAACCGCCATCGTGTCGGTCAAAAACATCACTGAATACTGCTGCACTTGTGTACAGAATGGATCAATTTCAACCGACGGACTACACGGCTCATTTTTCTAATGAACAGATAACTAGATATATGTCTAAAACGATCTACAGATTTGTGACCCTTATGGCTTTCCGGACGGAGTTTTCACGACCGGATTTTGAACTGCCAGCGGAATACCCGGACGTGTATAATTACCTCATTAACTTTCCCTCGCTGTTCAGTGGTGAAGCACTGCGTGCTTATAAATCTCTGCACAGTTATCTTTACAGAAATTCAGGATTTGTCAGCGACTCAGATGTGGCATCTTGTAAGCAAGAAAATGATCCTCACTGGATGGGTAAGTCACTTAAGTATTGAGTATAGCACTGACCAGCCGATTATAGAATAAGGTAATTCCAAATCGTCCGTGTTGTTTACATGGATCTGGCGTTGGAGAGGTAAAGGCTTGAGTAGCTGTTTTCTGAGCTTAGTCAACAGACCGGCTCTGCCTGTAGCCTCGCTTTTGCTTCGGTTCCCGGCGCGCCTCCTTCGCTTTGCTTCCGATAACAATCCACGGAGACCCCGCTGGTTTCGCAATCTGGTCTCGTCCGGAATGTTTTTTTTCCTTTCTCGTCCGGAATGTTGTGCATGCGATGGAAATCGCTACAAACCGTCATTTTCTGCTGGAAACCAATGTCCAGTAAGTCCATACGGTTGTAGTGGATATTGAAGTCCGGTACAGACGAACAACACGCAAAAATACACACAAAAAACAAAAAACGTGCACAAGTAGGGAGAGCTTGTAGCCGCAGCCGTTGTAGTAGAATTGTATATAGTAGGGTTTTCCAGAAGAAAAGGTAGAAGTAAAAGCAGAAGTAGAAGGCGGAATATGGCGTTTGACCGACACGATGGCGTCTGTCACAACCTGGATCGGCTGTGACGTCACATGCAAGATCTCTACTGTTTGCACCAGTGGTTCTATAAAGATCGCAAACAGGGTTGGAGAGAGGCAACAGCCCTGTCTGGTTGATCGTTCTAGTTGTATGGTCTCTGTCAAGCTGCCATTGATTTTGATTCTTGCAGTTGGGTTTTGACAGAGTGTCTTAATACAATCAATTGCCTTTGTGTTCAGTCCAAACTTTTTAAGAACCTCAAAGGAAAACCCAGGTGACACAGTCAAAAGCCTTTTCGGCATCAAGGCTTATAAATGCAGCACTGATATTGTTTTGTTTAACATGTTCTAGAACATGAAGAATTCTTCTTGTATTGTCATGTGTTTGACGGCCCTTAATGAAACCTGTCTGATCTTAGTCAATAATGTCTTTCATGAATTGGTCAAATCTTTTAGCAATAATAGAAGTGTATATTTTATAATCTACATTGAGAATCGATATAGGTCTATAACCTGAGCATGTCTCGTTGTTATTCCCCTTGGGGATAACTATGGCTACGTTTACACTAGACCGTATCTGTCTCGTTTTCTTCGCGGATGCACTGTCCGTTTACATTAAACCGCCTGGAAACGGGAATCCGCCAGCGTCCACGTATTCAATCTAGATCGTGTCAGCTCCGGTGCTGTGTAAACATTCAAAATACGCGGATATGCTGTGCTGAGCTATAGCTGGCGTCTCATTGGACAACGTCACTGTGACAGCCACCTTCCTGATTCGCTGGCGTTGGTCATGTGACGCGACTGCTGAAAAACGGCGCAGACTTCCGCCTTGTATCACCTTTCATTAAAGAGTATAAAAGTATGAAAATACTGCAAATACTGATGCAAATACTGCCCATTGTGTAGTTATGATTGTCTTTAGGCTTGCCATCCTTCCACTTGCAGGTAGTAAGTGATCTGCGCTGGGATCTCTCACACAGCGGCTCAGTCCCGAATCGTGGCTTGTGCACTTCACTCACGCGCTCTGTGAGCTGCGCAGGGCCGGAGTGCGCACCCTCCAGAGGGCACTCGCTGTTCAGGGCGGAGTGATTTGGAGCGCAGGATGCCTGCGGAGCCGAGCGTATCCGTGTATTGGCGTTGCTATGTGCACGGCTAACGGTTTTAGTGTAAACGCGAATCGTTTTAAGAACGTTAATCTGATGATCCGCTGATTCGACGTAATGTAAACGTAGCCTGATCTCACTGCTTCTTTCCATGATGGGGGTATTTTGCCTTTCTCAAGTGAATGGTTAAAAGAGGACAAAAGTAATGGTACAAGTTGTTCCTTAAATGTTTTGTACCATTCTGAGGGTAGACCATCACTACCTGGGGATTTGTTTGACTTTAATCTGCTTATTGCATTCTCTATTTCCAACACTGTAAATGGTTTGGTGAGTAGGTCATTCTGATGTTTCCCAATACAACCATGATTCCAAAAAAGTTGGGACAAAGTACAAATTCTAAATAAAAACGGAATGCAATAATTTGCAAATCTCAAAAACTGATATTGTATTCACAATAGAACATAGACAACATATCAAATGTCAAAAGTGAAACATTTTGAAATTTCATGCCAAATATTGGCTCATTTGAAATTTCATGACAGCAACACATCTCAAAAAAGTTGGGACAGGGGCAATAAGAGGCTGGAAAAGTTAAAGGTACAAAAAAGGAACAGCTGGAGAACCAAATTGCAACTCATTAGGTCAATTGGCAATAGGTCATTAACATGACTGGGTATAAAAAGAGCATCTTGGAGTGGCAGCGGCTCTCAGAAGTAAAGATGGGAAGAGGATCACCAATTCCCCTAATTCTGCGCCGACAAATAGTGGAGCAATATCAGAAAGGAGTTCGACAGTGTAAAATTGCAAAGAGTTTGAACATATCATCTACAGTGCATAATATCAAAAGATTCAGAGAATCTGGAAGAATCTGTGTGTAAGGGTCAAGGCCGGAAAACCATACTGGGTGCCCGTGATCTTCGGGCCCTTAGACGGCACTGCATCACATACAGGCATGCTTCTGTATTGGAAATCACAAAATGGGCTCAGGAATATTTCCAGAGAACATTATCTGTGAACACAATTCACCGTGCCATTCGCCGTTGCCAGCTAAAACTCTATAGTTCAAAGAAGAAGCCGTATCTAAACATGATCCAGGAGCGCAGACGTCTTCTCTGGGCCAAGGCTCATTTAAAATGGACTGTGGCAAAGTGGAAAACTGTTCTGTGGTCAGGCGAATCAAAATTTGAAGTTCTTTATGGAAATCAGGGACGCCGTGTCATTCGGACTAAAGAGGAGAAGGAAGACCCAAGTTGTTATCAGCGCTCAGCTCAGAAGCCTGCATCTCTGATGGTATGGGGTTGCATTAGTGCATGTGGCGTGGGCAGCTTACACATCTGGAAAGACACCATCAATGCTGAAAGGTATATCCAGGTTCTAGAGCAACATATGCTCCCATCCAGATGACGTCTCTTTCAGGGAAGACCTTGCATTTTCCAACATGACAATGCCAAACCACATACTGCATCAATTACAGCATCATGGTTGCGTAGAAGAAGGGTCCGGGTACTGAACTGGCCAGCCTGCAGTCCAGATCTTTCACCCATAGAAAACATTTAGCGCATCATAAAACTGAAGATAGGACAAAAAAGACCTAAGACAGTTGAGCAACTAGAATCCTACATTAGACAAGAATGGGTTAACATTCCTATCCCTAAACTTGAGCAGCTTGTCTCCTCAGTCCCCAGACGTTTACAGACTGTTGTAAAGAGAAAAGGGGATGTCTCACAGTGGGAAACATGGCCTTGTCCCAACTTTTTTGAGATGTGGTGTTGTCATGAAATTTAAAATCACCTAATTTTTCTCTTTAAATGATACATTTTCTCAGTTTAAACATTTGATATGTCATCTCTGTTCTATTCTGAATAAAATATGGAATTTTGAAACTTCCACATCATTGCATTCCGTTTTTATTTACAATTTGTATTTTGTCCCAACTTTTTTGGAATCGGGGTTGTAGATGGCAGATCAAGAGTCTGTAAAAAGGTTCTCATTTGATTAACATTTGCTGCTAAGGGTTGACTATAAAGATTCTTGTAGTAGTTCACAAAATTTAAGCCAATCCCTTTGGGATTGTAGATTACCTGGTTAGTATATACATCTCTTATTTTATGTAGTGTCCTGTCAGCCTGTTGCTTCTTTAATCGTTTAGCTAACAATCTAGAGGCCCTAGGCCCTACTTCATAGTAGGATTGTTTTAGGAATCTTGTCTTTTTTTCAATTTCTGCATTTAATAGTTTATGTTCTCTCTTGCTTCTTTAATTTGGGGGAGTAACAAAGGGTCCCCAGAATTTTTATGTTGTTGTTGTTCGATTTGTCAGGATCTCTTTTTGTTTAAGAAAAGAGATGTCTTTAGCTTTTTTCATGGATGCCATTTTTGCTATTAATTTCCCTCTTAAGACTGCTTTTAGGGCATTCCATAAAATAACAGGACTCACTTCACCATTATCATTTTCAGTCAAATATGTTGAAATTTCTTCCCTAACCAATACTTCATCGTTTAAAATCCCAACATTTAACCTCCATTGTTTTATTTTCTTTTGCGTATCCAATTGGATTTTTAGACACATTGCACAATGGTCTGATACTTCTGCTCCTTCGATTTCACATTCTTTTATTCTAAACAGGTCTATTTTATTTATAAAGAAATAATCAATTCTGGCATAACTATCATGGGGCAGTGAATAATGTGTATAATCCCTTTGAGTGGGGTGGAGTTCTCTCCATAAATCAACTATGCGAAACTCCTTGAATGTAGTTTTAATAATTTTAGTTACTTGGTTAATTGTTTTTTTCTTGTTTGTTGTGTCCATCTTATCATCCATCACAATGTTAAAATCTCCACCACATATCAATATTCCCTCTGACTGCATTATTAGTTTATCAAGAAGAGATTTAACAAACCGCTTATCACTGTTGGGTGGGGCATAAACATTAACCAAAGTCATTAACTCGTTTTCTAGCTTTCCTTTCACTATAATGAATCTTCCCTCTTTATCCTTAGTCATATTGATACATTCAAATTTCACTGTGTTGGAAATCAATATACTAACACCTATTTTGCCCTTATTTCTAAAACAGCTATAGAAAGTGTTCATGAAACCAAATTTCTTGAGTTTTTCACTCTCCTGATCAGTCAAGTGAGTCTCTTGTAGATAAATAATCTGGGCCTTCTCTTTCCTTAATTTAGACATTACCTTTTGTCGCTTAATGGGGTTATTCAGGCCATTTACATTTCAATGACAGTATCTTAACACGATTCTCTATCATTCATATTAACATAATTCCACAATCCAGATTGAAACTTAACAATTACTACAGGTGAACTCTGTAACAACCAATGAACAATTACATAAAGTTTAGTGACTTCAGAAGAAAGGAATGAGTTTAAACATCCTTTGGGTTCCCTGTTGGGGGGAGGAGGGAAAGGTGCCTCAAGCACGAAGGGGCCCTCCCTAGTGAGAAAGTTCTCTTCTCCACTAGAAGTGTCCAACATTTGGCGTTAAATTGTCCTCAGTCGGGTTGATAATTAGAGCAGGTTAAGTGGTAATAATTATATCAATAAAATAATTGAGAAGGAAAAAAAACCATCCTAATTTACAATATCTAAATCAGTATCTGTGTTTTGTAGGCCTACATGCGAAATGACGAGTGCCTCAACTTTGTATAAGCTACACCAGTGGTTCCCAAACTTTTTGGCTGGGGACCCCCTTTTGGACTTCAGAATATTTTTGGGACCCCCTGACATCAACCCCCCCCACCACCCATTATGCATTGTGTAGTGTAGTAATAATAACCATAATAATAATAATAATAATAATAATAATAATAATACGACGGATATTAAAGTTGCTATTTTTTATTCACAGAAGAGCATTATTATATTATATATTAGCATTAAAGAGGTAGGCCACTTTGTAGGAGGCGAGCTGGGCATTGACATTGACAGACGCAACTTTAGTGAAGTTCACCCATTGTGCCTGAAAGTTCAAAAGTTTCTGCCGAAAGAATTCAACCGGCTTGTCCTTGTGCTCGGGGTGTGCCGTGTCCAGGTGACGCTTCAGCTTGTTTGGCTTTAAACTTTCTGTCGCCAGCACCTTCAGACAGAGAACACACTGCGGTCGTTCCTCACCACCCACCAATGTGCTCGTAAAGCCCATTTCGATGTATGCATCATCATACTGCCTTATCTTTTTCGCTGCCGAAGTGCATGGGAACTCGTCCTGTGCAGCAGCCTTGCGTTTTGTAGGAAGCACGCGTAGAAACTTGTCCATGTTGTCAAAGTCGCCGTCCGATGTTTTGTTCTGAATCTCAAAATAGGGACCCGTTTTATACAGTTTGTATTTCACAGGAGGAGGGTTTGCTAATAACAATATCAGAGCAATCCAACAGATTGGCGGTTTAGCATAAATTGAATGGAATTAATATTCAAGGGCGGAGCCCTTCTAATGACCGTGGCAGCTATACACTGAATGAAATTCATATTGGAGGGCGGGGAGCGATTATGGAGTGAAAGGGGGTGATTGGGTTCTATATAGAGATCTTGCAGTCACGTGACCGGAAAGTACACAACCGCCATCGTGTCGGTCAAAAACACCGCTGAATACTGCTGCGCTCGTGTACAGAATGGATCAATTCCAACCGACGGACTACACGGCTCATTTTTCTAATGAACAGATAACTAGATATATGTCTAAAATAAACGATCTACAGATTTGTGACCCTTATGGCTTTCCGGACGGAGTTTTCACGACCGGATTTTGAACTGCCAGTGGAATACCCGGACGTGTATGATTACCTCATATTAACTTTCCCTCGCTGTTCAGTGGTGAAGCACTGCGTGCTTATAAATCTCTGCACAGTTATCTCTACAGAAATTCAGGATTTGTCAGCAACTCAGATGTGGCATCTTGTAAACAAGAAAATGATCCTCACTGGCTGGGTAAGTTACTTAAGTATTGAGTATAGCACTGACCAGCCGATTATAGAATAAGGTAATTCCAGTTGTAATTCCAAATCATCCGTCTTGTTTACATGGATCTGGCGTTGGAGAGGTAGAGGCTTAGCAGTGGAGATTTGAGTGGCTGTTTTCTGAGTTTAGTCAGCAGGCCGGCTCTGCCTGCAGCCTCGCTTTTGCTTCCAGCGCCTCCTTCCAATAACAATCCACGGAGACCCCGCTATCTCATCCGGAATGTTTTTTTTTTTTTTTTTCTCGTCCGGAATGTTGTGCATGCGATGGAAATCGCTACAAACCGTCATTTTCTGCTGGAAACCAATGTCCAGTAAGTCCATATGGTTGTAGTGGATATTGAAGTCCGGTACAGACGAACAACACGCAAAAATACACACAAAAAACAAAAAACGTGCACACGTAGCGAGAGCTTGTAGCCGCAGCCGTTGTAGTAGAATTGTATATAGTAGGGTTTTCCAGAAGAAAAGGTAGAAGTAGGACCAGAAGTAGAAGGCGGAATATGGTGTTTGACCGACACGATGGCGTCTGTCACAACCTGGATCGGCTGTGACGTCACATGCAAGATCTCTATAGACTGATTTAATGACTCTCTGCCGGCTGACGCATTACCAACATTCTGACGCCATTCAAAACATTCCAATGCCCGTTTTTTTTTTCTGTGTCATGCAAACAGTCCCGTCTCTCCGCGACCCTCCTGGAGTCCCTCCGCGACCCCCAAAGGGGTCGCGACCCCCAAAGGGGTCGCGACCCCCACTTTGGGAACCGCTGAGCTACACCTCAAAAGAAAAGCTATGGAGATTTTCCATGCACTTACATTAAATAACTAAAAGTACCTCACTTTGTGTCACTCCCAGAATATATGAGTGTCTCTTCTTATTCTGCTCACTGTAGTTTATTCCCCCAGCTGTGAATCTCTTCTGAATTCCAGGAGTCTCTCCCTTGCTCGATGAGCTGCTTTGTCGCCGGTGCTGATGGTTTTCCACGAGAGTAGTTCACCCAGGCGTTCCTCCATTATTTTCATTGCGTTCGGACTCTTTGCTTTCACCGTCACCTGAAATCCACGTCGATTGAGATCCTCCGCTGCTTCTTCTGCGTTCTCGTATGATCGTTGACCAGATTCCCAGTGGATACGCATTTTAGTGTAGGGAGTTTGGAAGCGGATGCCCTTTTCTCTCAGGACAGATTTGATCGGGCCATACGCCTTTCGTTTCTCTAAGACGTCTGCTGCACAGTCATTATCAAAGTAAATTCGCCACCCATCTAGCTC
This sequence comes from Neoarius graeffei, assembly GCF_027579695.1. Taxonomy (NCBI): domain Eukaryota; kingdom Metazoa; phylum Chordata; class Actinopteri; order Siluriformes; family Ariidae; genus Neoarius; species Neoarius graeffei. Next base: position 6,516,362 of record NC_083592.1, on the reverse strand, counting down.
AATCTTCTTCTGCCAGCCCTTTTGCAGAACCAATTCCTTGACGAGATATTGCAGAAAATTCACTATTAGGGATCTGGGTGCTGACCCTGCTGACGGTTTTGGAGCAAGAGCTCTATGCGCTCGTTGGATCTGTAGGTCCATCCCAGGGGGGAGTTCGAGCTGTTCACTAAGCAGTTTGTTCACAAAATCAGTGACTGATTTCCCCTCTTTGTCCTCTGGTACTCCATAAATGTGTAGATTGTTTCGCCTGGAGCGACTCTCCAAATCAGTCATTTTATCTTTCATTTCGATGCTTTGCCTTAGAGTCACAACCAGAGCGTCTTTGAACTCCAGGCAGGTTGACTTCAGATCGGCTATGCGTGATTGTGCTTCAGTAATGCTAGCATTCTGAGTCTGTAGCTATCTCACAACGTCATCTTTAAACTCAGCAAAGTTATCTTTCATAGTTTTTAACACTTCACACTTGAAAGCATTTAAGTCCCGTCTCATTTCTTCCTTCAGGCTTTTAAATTCTTTTGAAAGTTGTGAAAGATGTTCGATAATAGTCTTTTGGTTACTTTCATTTTCTCCACACGCGGTTACCTCCTCTCCACCATGCTTCCCGTCTCCAGTTTTTGAATCCGTCCTCATTTTAGTTCTGTTCAACTTCTTATCACTTTTCTGACTCTGTTGCATTTTTCCTCCCTTTGTCGATGAATCTGAACAATCTCAGTACCTTATTATCTCAAGGAGGCTTAATTTTCTAATCGACTATGAGGAGCTCTCCTCTTACACGTCCATCTCTCTCTAGCGCCACACAGAAAGTCTCTTGAATGTATTTTCTTGAAGTTATTGCTAAGGAATATAATAATGTCAGCATTGTCTGGATGAAGAGCACACCTCTTTTTGTTGATGACATCCCCTGCTGTTGGGAAAAAAAAAAAAAAAAGTGCGCATGCCCCGAGTAACTGGAAGCGCCATTTGTAAATAAAAACGTTTTTGGTTGGAACAGGTTGCAAGCATGAATTTTCGTCGATTTCCGGCATGAAACATGCTTTAAATCAAGTGAAAATTGATGACAACCTGCTACAGAACCGGGAGATATGCATGAAATGTGTCATATATGGGATTTTCGATTTTCAAGTGAGTAAGCGATATCGTATCGTACCCCCGAAAATCGTGCATGATCGAGTATCGCGAGCTGTGAGCACAGCCCTACTATTTTGTGAGCTATACAGAACAATACATATACAATACATACAAAACATTTGAAATGAAATAACTTGAAAAATATATAGGAAGGGGGTGGCTTATTCTGTTATTTCTTGTCCTTACACTAGTGTAGCCATATTTCCATTATCTGTTTTTGTTGTTGTTAGGCTTAACAGTTTTAGTGCAATTGTAGTAAATTAGTTTAGAGTTTAAAGAATTAGTTTTAGTGCTCCCTCACTCTAATGCCAATACAGAGAGGGTTTTCTCCATGGTTGGCTTAACTAAGACCAAGACCAGAAACAACTTGGCCCTTGACAGAACTCTCTCCTCAATCATGGCTGTTAAAATGGCAGGCCTGAAACCACTGTGTTTCAAGTGGGAGCCCCCTACCCCCGTACTGAAGGCCTCAAAATCTGCCACCAACACTTACAACACACACCAATCATACCCCCCTCTTCCACCCCCCCGTGCGCCGCCGCCGACACCCCTCACCAACACCACCCCGCCCTTCCCGACAAAATGTCACTCTGAACTGACTTCAAAATTTGAGAGCCCTGCGTATCTGTGATTGTGTAGGCGAGAGCTGCATTTTCCTGTTGCTTCACTGTGTTCGTTTGCTGCAGGACTTCCGGGTTCCTGGGTCAAAGGACCCGAACTACGGCGGCTGGGGTGGCTTTGTAGTGCCAGTCTCGGGCACGCGCACCAGCTCGTGCATTGATTGGAGTGGTTTCACCCAATGACAAAGTGTGGAAGTCCGGGGCGGATCATGACAAAGTATTTTTGTTGTGATAATTACTTGAACTTTTATTTTATTATTATAATTTATTTTGTGGTAAATTTCTGCTGCTACTTTGGGAAACTGGACCCAATAAAACATCTTATATTAAAAAAGTTCTATCTTTGACCATTGTCCATCAGATGATTTGTACAGTAAGAATGTGTTAATTTTTTGTAAAATTATTTTAACAATGATTTAGCATTTTCTATCCATTTATTGGCCAGTTTCACTGTCAAAAAAGCCCAAAGTCCGTCAGCTTGGCGGCCCCCAAACCCCTGCCACCATCTTTTATTTTTGAAAAGTGAAGAACCCTGCAAGAGTGCTCCGAGAGCACAATATCCCCCGCTGGCAACTCGGCCATAACTTTGGTAAAATGCGATTGAATTGAACAACATTGCAATATGTGTATTACTGACACAAAGAATCCTGTCAAGTTTCTTTAAATTCCTCCAAAAACTGTGAGAGGAGTTGATTTCAGAATGTGAGCACCCTTCCCAGGACGGGTGGATGGACATCGCCACGACATAATCCCCCTTCAGAACTTTTGACCAGCGGGGGATTAAAAACTCAATCTTAAAGAGTATTACAGGTGAAATACTCACCGGAGAAAGTAACATTACAGACAGGTGGATAGAATATTTCCAGGATTCGTTAAACATCAAAGAGCATGGCGTACAAAGTCACACAAGAATCAGAAAAGCAGACAGAGGAAACATTCTGAAATGATGGAAGACATGATAAGCATGGAAGGACTAGAAACAGCCTTGAGATTGACAACAATAAAGCTCCAGGCCCGGACACGATTCCCATTGAAATGGTCAAAGCAGGAGGTGCTCTCATGAAAGATGTTACAGGATCTTTTCAATCATGCATAGACAGCAGGGTCAGTACCCGAAGAGTGGAACCAGTCTGTGATTTGTCCCATCTTCAAAAACAAGGGAAATCCATTAGACTATATGGATTTCAATGAGTCCTGTTGGAAAATTATATGAAAGGAGGCCAAGAACCCAGATAGAAAGTACTCTCTCAGAAAGCCAGTGTGGTTTCCGTCCAGGGAGAGGAACAACAGACCAGATCACTGCGTTGAGGCTAAAACCTGGAGAAAAGCTGGGGATATGCAATCAACCAGCATATCTGCTAAAGGTGGGCGATATACATCATCCACAATAATATCTTAAAATGTTGTTTTGATGATATGCAATTTGACACTGAGTATTTTAACTATTTCGGAAAAAAAAAAAAAAAAAAAAGGCGCATTGAAACTCCTCATTCGCCGAATGTGTGCTGCAGAAGCCATACAGCAGGCAGCGCTCAGTCACAAGGTCTTCGTGATCACGTGATCTCTCACCAGCAGCCTCGGCGGCAACACACGGATCAGAGTCGGGCATGGTTATGCCAATTCGGAGGAAACATGCAGGAATCTCCGCCCCCCGCAGCGACCTCATTGGATGATTTAGTGGCGAGACGTGGGTCTACCTCTCTAGCGTGGAAGTGGTTTGGTTTTGACAAGACTGACATAGGTCAAAATACAGCTATATGCAAGATATGCCAAAAAACTGTTGCCATGAAACTCAGCTCTACAACCAACCTGTTCCACCACTTGTGAACTAACCACATGAAAGATTATGAGGAATCAGGGCTCGAAATTAACTTTTTTTCTTTGTCCCCCCCAGTGGTCCCGAATTCTGTGTTGTATTGTCCCGAATGGAAGCAATAGTGTCCCCATTTTTTTCTTCTCTGAAATAACCAGTGGTTAATATTATCATATGAAGTTACTATTATATTTGTAACTATGCGATTTTGAACCCTTTATATCATTTTTACAATAAGTCACAAGACACAAGCAACACATGTCCTATACATCATCTACTTCAAAATTACAGTTATTGCATTTTCAGTTTATTAAACTTTGGCGATCTCACTGTATGAATAGATACCTGTTTATTTAAAGGGGCCAACTAGCTCATTCAGAAAATGTTTCAACTCCCTACATCTGCAGTACACTTTAGTTGAAAATAAGACCCCTTTTATGTTCATTTCATCTACTTATACCTTGAATATCTGTTGGCACTTATAAGGCCAACTTATAATTTTCACCATTACCGTTATCCATAGCCCTGTGATGACCTGGCGACTTGTCCAGGGTGTACCCCACCTTTCGCCCGTAGTCAGCTGGGATAGGCTCCAGCTTGCCTGCGACCCTGTAGAACAGGATAAAGCGGCTAGAGATAATGAGATGAGATCGTTATCCATTTTATGAACTTTCCGTTACCCATTTTTATGAACTTTCCGTTATCCATTACCGTTACCCATTTTTATGAACTTTCCGTTACCCATTTTATGAACTTTCCGTTATCCATTATCGTTACCCATTTTTATGAACTTTCCGTTACCCATTACCGTTACCCATTTTTATGAACTTTCCGTTATCCATTTTATGAACTTTCGCTGCCGAAACGTGGGTGCAAATGTTAGCAACATCAGCATAGTGCCAGCAGGTCCTAGCCTAGCTGTGCTGCTGACTGACTAAACTTTCTGAATTAGAAAAACAGCAAGAAAACTCACTTATTCTGTTGAACGGTATCTTCCGTCAATATCATCCACATCATTCCTGTTGTATTTTATAACGTGTCTAACAGTGTTCATTAAGTTCATTCAGTTGCTAGCGTTGCCTGCAGACCAGGCGATGACACTTTGGATCCTGAAGGTCCCGGAGACGTTATGTCTGGGCTTTCAGTTTCTTCCCCGCGGTCGGTCCGCTTCAACCACTTCAGCATTTTTGTTCTGGCAAGAGTCGGCGCAGCGTGTGCGGTAGCAATTCCATTCCAAGTCCATATAATGCGGACACCGGCCGAAGATTCTAGAACAGAATGCGCTGCTCTGTAGCCTACTGATGCAGGTGCATCGAAAGTGTAGCTACTATGTATTTTTCGCTGTTAACGTTTTAAAATTAAAATTGACAAATTAGGTGAATGTGTTACGGCTTTGTAAATAATATTAATGTAGAACTTTTTTTCTAGATCTATTTTTTTCCATTGTCCCGGGATTGTCCCAGATATGATAATTTTGTGTCCCGATGACATTTTTTATGGTCCCCGGGACGTCGGGACACCGTTAGTTTCGAGCGCTGTGAGGAATATGAAAAACTTTGTGACTCCACAAGCACTACTGCAGCCAAAGAAAGATGAGTAAATCTGCACAACACTCAACAAACCCTCACTGAGTCATTCAGCAGAAACGCGTCATACGATAAATAGTAAACGATGGCAAGACATCACGAACGTCATAACTAATTTCATAGCTAAAGAAATGCCGATTCAAGTTGTGGACAGCGAAGGCTTTAGACGTCTTGTGAACATCCTAGAGGTCAATTTCCCCAGGCTGGTGAAACTGGCCAGAAAATGTCTACGCATCCCTGCCTCAAGCAGCCCTTCAGAGGGGGCATTCAGCACAGGTGGAAATGTTGTAACCCGTCACAGAGCTTCACTCGAGCCTGATACTGTGGACAGATTGGTGTTTTTGGCTCATAACTTAAAGTTAATAACCTGTGCATGTGAACAGTTGGCCTACAATTTTTTCTGCAGAGTTCCAGCAGAATGTTGATGTCAGTGTGTGCTGTAGTCACAATACTTGGTATTGTTTGTCTATTTCATTTCAAATTGTGGATTTTGTTTACATTTTAATGACATTTGTTTACAATTTTTACTGTATTTTTGTACAATACCCAAGATAATATGGAGCAAACCTGTTTTGGCATATTCTCCTGTTATGGTTTTGTGTGATTTATGGCAGTGGTTCTCAAAGTGGGGTCCGCGGACCCCTGGGGGTCGGTGGCGCGTTGCCAGGGGGTCCGTGAAAAAATTTGCTACAAAATAATAAACTTCTCTTATGTGGAGAAAAATACGGAGCCCCTCTGGTAACATGGGTGAAAAAAAATATTCTGTGGCCACGAGTTAATAACACGTGGGAACGAGATCCTATTCCGTAGTAAAATGCTACAGTATTCGCCCAATCGCATTATTCTCTTTATTCCCGCTCGCGGGCGGCACGGTGGTGTAGTGGTTAGCGCTGTCGCCTCACAGCAAGAAGGTCCGGGTTCGTGCCCCGTGGCCAGTGAGGGCCTTTCTGTGCAGAGTTTGCATGTTCTCCCCATGTCCACGTGGGTTTCCTCTGGGTGCTCCGGTTTCCCCCACAGTCCAAAGACATGCAGGTTAGGTTAACTGGTGACTCTAAATTGACCGTAGGTGTGAATGTGAGTGTGAATGGTTGTCTGTGTCTATGTGTCAGCCCTGTGATGACCTGGTGACTTGTCCAGGGTGTACCCCGCCTTTCACCAGTAGTCAGCTGGGATAGGCTCCAGCTTGCCTGCGACCCTGTAGAACAGGATAAAGCGGCTAGAGATAATGAGATGAGATTCCCGCTCGCATAACATAGCTAGGATAGCTTGGTGAGCTGATTGAAAGGCAGCAATCAGAGTTAGAAAAAAGAAAATGGATAGATTTTTGAAACAGACGAGTAATGACACTCCCAAACCAAGCAAAGAAAGAAAATATGATGAGACTTGTATAGAATTTGGCTTCATTGAAAGCAGCGGAGGAAAGCCAATGTGTGTGAACTGTCTCCAGGTGCTAGCTAATGAGGCTATGAAGCCAGCCAAGCTAAAGCGGCATCTGTTAACAAAACATCCGGAATACATCAACAAACCAAAAGAGTTCTTTCACAGAAAAGGTGAGGAATATTTCTCTCAGCGAACAAGACTAACCAAGCTGGCAGCTACATCAGAGAGGGCGCAGAAAGCTTCTTATTTGGTAGCCCAGCGTATAGCTAAGTGTAAGAAGGCTCATACCATAGCAGAAGAGCTGATCCTTCCATCAGCAGTGGATATGTGCGAGGTTATGATCAGAACAGAGGCAGCTAACAAATTGAAAACGGTACCACTCTCCAACAACACCGTAAGGCGAAGGACTGATGATCTCTCTGATGACATCTTGTCATAACTTCTAGGTAGACTTCGCTGCAGTGGTCAATATTCTATTCAGCTGGACGAGTCTACTGACATAGCTAGTGCAGCTCAGCTCATCGCTCTTGTCCGCTATCCATGGGGAGAAACAATTTTAGAGGACTTTTTGTTCTGCAAAGCGGTCCCAGGTAGGGCAACAGGAGAGAAGATATTCAGGCTCCTGGATGAATTTATTAATGAAGCTGGGCTGAGCTGGGGTAAATGTGTCGCAGTGTGCACAGATGGAGCGGCAGCGATGACTGGCCGAAAGAGTGGTGTTGTTGCTCGCATAAAGGCTGTCAACCCAAATGTCAGGTCTGTGCACTGTATGCTTCATCGGCAAGCGCTCGCCTCCAAAGCCATTGAACCTGACTTGCACTTGGTGCTGAATAAAGCTGTGGCTGCAGTTAATTTTAAGTCAAGGGCACTGCAGACACGTTTGTTTGGGCAACTTTGTTGGGAGATGGACGCAGGCCACAACACACTGCTTTATCATTCTGAAGTGAGGTGGCTCTCTCGCGGAAAGGTACTTCAGCGGGTGTTTGAGTTACGCGCCGAAATGTCAGAGTTTATGTGAACAGACAAGCCCGATATCGCAGAGTTTTTCTCTGATCCTGTGTACGTTGCTAAGTTGGCCTATCTGGTGGATGTTTTCAACGCCCTCAATAGCCTTAACCTCTCCATTCAAGGACCAGGGATGTGATTTGGGGCTGGTGAAATTATCTGAAAATTTTAGCCGGGGGTCTGGGGGCCGCAGGCCCCCAGCTGGTCCAGGGCAGTGCCCTGGTGGGGGGACAAGGGAGGGCGAAGCCCCCCGAAGCTCCTGGGTTCTGGGGTTTTCTGACTTAAAAATTGTACTAAAATGGCAAGCAAACACACAAGAAAAAACTTGTCATGATTAACAAATTCAAGCCAATTTAATGGTCAACATGCAACTCTGAGCCCCTATAGTAAATTCAATGATTCTTAACTGACAAAAAGCCAAAACATGAAACCTAAAAATGTCATTCTAAATTAAATCATCTGCATTAGAATAAATAGAAAATTGTATAAGGAAAAACAAAATTTATACTTTCAATTACTGTAGAAGTTGAACATACCTAAATGTGCCTTTTCAAACAAACATGATGCAACATAAGAATTCATCCACCATTATTTATTAAACTCTATTGCTCCTGGTAGTCTCCCGGTTTGCTTCTTATGTATGGCAACTTCTAATATTTGATTAAGTTACTGCACACCCCGTTTAGACAGGGTAACAGGATTGACACAAAAAAATTAGTCATGCATAGACTACTTACCAAAACTGAAATTTTTAAGTAAATATTCTCAGATTCAGTTCATTCTGCCATCCATATAAAAGGTGAGAATATGTAGATCCTTGGCAACAAATAATTTCAATAATAGCTTTTGGGAGCATTTATTTTTGTTATGTGATTAATCACGGTAACAGAACTGACACAAACCTCTGGGACAGGTACACAAATTAACAAAAAATCGAAAAATCTCTTTTCTTAATGGCATTTTCAATTTGTGACATCATATGTCCATTGTGGTTTCCACAGTCTTGTCGTTGAACATGAAAAAAAGTTTCAATTCCACCTTTGTCTAACATTAAGAATCATGTCTGAAAAAAAGTCTCTTTTCAGTGGAACAGCCATTTTTGCTCATTTTCAACCCTAAAATTTGCTACAAAATGCACATTTATGAACCAAAGTAGTCAAATTTTGAAATGCAAGGTAGAACTGATAATGTTTTATCATACGAGACCATAAAAATTTTTTAGAAATCTCAAAATGTAAACAAAACACGTCCGGACAACAAAAAATACATTTTCTGTGAAATTGACTCATATACAGAACTGTACAGTGTTCACTCACTTGAGGATTTTTATATGCAAGAATAAAAATCACTTTTTCACTAAACAACATTCACAAAAAATGTGTTTGCAATTAATTGGGCTCCACTGTTTTTATCATTTCAACCGCGCATCAGACCCTCGGCCAATTGAAAATGTCTTTCATGCACTTTTCTCCCTCATGAGAATTTTGAAAAGTTGGCAAGTATGTATTATTTGCACTAACATTTTAATATTGAATAAACAAATCAAAATTGTGTATAATTACCTTACATCCACGCTGTGGGAAAAGTTTTGAGCGAAAATTAAAACTAACTTCGAGTGAAAAAGGTGAAATAATCTGTGATGAAGTTGGCAGAGACTCTGAGGTAAAGTGAGAGGAGGGGGGAGGGGTCAAGCATCACTGCCGCCTCACAGACTCACTTTCCCGGGTTAAACTCCCACCGCTCCCCCTCTCTCTAGCTTTTGTTTTGTTTTCACTGAGTAACCATTTTGATTTGTAAACTAGAGCCGTGATTTAAACTGCTGTTTCTTCGGACGTAACTAAAACAAACTGAAATAAAAACCACCCCTTCTTTTCTCCTCAGAAGGTTTAGCCTCCGATGCTAACCTTTTCGCCACAGCTTTCATAGCGTGCGCATGCGTATCCAGGACGCAACAGATGGCGCGAGGCCCCGTTGCCACGGCAACCTTCGTCACTCTGTCGCACGTGCAGTAACGCCATCACCATTCACAGGCTTATTATGGGGAAAGAAATGAGCTGGGTTGTTTTTTCTTCTTCCCCAGGTTTATTTACTTTAAAAACACACACCAAACTGATGATCAGGTGCATCTTTACGCTCGATCACGGAGGCTGCCATCTTTCAACTCTTTGTTTGAAGCGAGCTTACATACAGCTATCTAACAGGCGCGTTCATTGGTTGTTACAGAGCGATGGGCCAATCACGTACCTCGTTTCATCTCAATGACAGAATTACTGAAAGTCGGAACGAATAGGATATGAATGCGGATTTTTGAGCGAAAAATCGGAAAATTTTTTTTTTTTTAAATTTTGAGGTGAAAAAAGCGGAATTCCGCGAATTCGCGGAAAAATCACATCCCTGAAGGACGCTATGCCTCCATCCTTGAAGTAAGCGACAAACTCACCGCCTTCATGAGGAAAGCAGAGCTGTGGCAAAGACGGCTACAAGATGGAGTGACATGTTCCCGCAGCTCACAGAATTTCTGCTCGCAAACAACCTGCCTGTGACTGTCGTGAAAGAGGTAGCCACCTCTCACCTCACTGCTCTCAGCAAGCACTTCACCTCATATTTCTCAGATGTAAACACTGATGCCTGGGACTGGGTGCGAGATCCCTTTGCTCCAGCAGCTACATACAGCCTTACAGGCAAAGCAGAGGAGGAGCTGGTGGACTTATCTTGCGATCACTTTGAAGGCCAGAGTCCAGCAGGTGAGCCATGCAGAGTTTTGGCCCTCCCTAGCATTTGAGTATCCTGAACTCACAGCACATGCTATGCAGATATTGCTCCCCTTTCCTACTACCTACTTATGTGAGTCATCTTTCTCTACTTTGACTGCAATGAAGACCAAGTACAGAGCTCGTCTCCATGTGGAGAGTGATCTTAGAGTCTGTCTATCATCCATCACCACCAAGACTGGACAAACTGTGTAGTGAGAGACAGGCACACCCATCTCATTGATGATAATGATACTGTTGCATTCCCCCTGACCCCCACCCAAAACCACCAACAATATGGTTAATCAGATATTTTCATAGTATTAAAAAAGTTATCTACTGTTGTCAATCTCACTTGCTCACTCTCCAGCTGCCCCCACCCCCAAAAATAGTTAATCATAACATTTTTAGTTGTAATGCATGAAATATTTCTAGCAGTTTGATTCTCTTACTGCAGTTTGATGCCCGTTACTACATTAGTGCTTTTTCATTGTTTTTTGATGGTTAGTATATTGCCATTCATTTTACACCATGAGATCAGTTTGCATTGAGTGTTTGTCAGTCTGTTATCTATTCTGATGAGTTCTGAAATGTAATCCCATCAATGTCAATAATCAATACTAAACTAAAATGGAATTCTATTTGTTTCACGGTATATTGTTCCAACATACACACATTTTTATATATATATATATATATATATATATATATATATATATATATATATATATATATATATATATATATATATATGTGTATGTGTGTGTGTGTATATATATATATATATATGGTGAAAGTAAGAAATACCGTTACCGACTTGCTCAACTAAGACTGATTTGACTTCACTGATTGTGGGTTGACTTTCATTAAAACAGGATGGGTAACACTTATGTACCACACATGTACATGCATGCATTTTCACTGATAAAACGTAAAAGGCTCATTAAATAATCAGAATAGCAGAACAGTTATCATGCTAGTATGCTAAAAGCTAGCATGCCAACATGCTAATGCCAACATGTTAACAACTAGCCTGCTAACTGTTAGCATGCTAGTTTGCTAACATGTTGGCATTAGCATGTTGGCATGCTAGCTTTTAGTATGCTAGCATGATAGCTGTTCTGCTACAGCTCAGCAAGCACACTGCATTTTCTCTGCGGAAATGCAGTCTAGTTTATGTTTAGAACCCTATAATTAAGACCTTGTTGAATAAAATGTGGCTACTCCTCCCCCTATTCCTGGGTTTCTATCCTTGCGTACTGCCATATATCCATAGATAATAAAATCAAGTGATGGTTTTAACCAGGTTTCTTGAACACAAATAATGTTTGGTTTAACATACTGCTTTTCAATAACATGTTTAAATTCTTGTCCATTAGCGATTAAGCTCCTGGCATTCCACTGTAATATGGACAGAACCATTAAACTCCACCACCACATGATTGCTGACTTTCAGACATTCCTGCTATTAATACTGCATTGATCGACTCAAATGATATAGTAGAGCAGATAAGCAGATGAATCGTGCACAAGATGATAAAAGCATGAAACTTTCAGGGTTTGTTCTTGAGGGCATAACAATTAATTTAAGATCTGGAGGCGCTCTCAGTTTGACCTTGGAGGTCAATTAGAGGTCATTGAGGTCATCAATAGGACATTTCTATGCATGAGAGCTGAAATGGGTGTGTTTTTGGGAGCAATTTTGCTAAAAATGTACAGTAAGTATAAATATGCATGTATTAAGGCATAATCAAGTAAATAAACATACACCCATAGAGGTAAATGAATGAAATAAACAAAAAACGTAATAATGTAAAATTGGGAAATGGCAGATGAACTGTAACTGATAGATACCCAGGTAAACTACATAAATTTAATCATTATATATAAATCTCCTTCTCACCCCCGGCGGGGGGTGGTATCCTCAAGCTCGGGTCCTCTACCAGAGGCCTGGGAGTTTGAGGGTTCTGCGCAGTATCTTCAATGTTCCTAGGACTGCGCTCTTCTGGACTGAGGCTTCAGATGTTGTTCCTGGGATTTGCTGGAGCCACTCTCCCAGTTTGGGGGTTACTGCCCCAAGTGCCCCCACTACCACGGGGACCACGCAACCCTTGACCTTCCACATCCGTTCCAGCTGCTCTTTCAACCCTTGATACTTCTCAAGTTTCTCATGTTCCTTCTTCCTGATGTTGGAGTCAGCTGGGATCGCCACATCTATCACCACCACCCTCTTCTGCTCTTTGTCCACCACCATGTCTGGTTGGTTAGCCAGGATCTGTTTGTCAGTCTGGAAGCTGAAGTCCCACAGAACCTTGGCCCTGTTGTTCTCAGCCACCTTCTGTGGTATGGCCCATTGGGACTTGGGTACTTCTATTCCATACTGGTTGCAGATGTTCCTGTATACTATCCCTTGGTTGTGCCTCTCCATGTACGCTGATCCAGCTAGCATCTTACACCCTGCTACTATGTGCTGGACTGTTTCAGGGGCTTCTTTGCACAGTCTGCATCTTGGGTCTGATCTACTCTGGTAGATCCTGGCCTCTATGGCTCTTGTGCTTATGGCCTGTTCTTGTGCTGCCATGATTAGTGCCTCTGTGCTGTCTGTCAGTCCTGCATTATCCAGCCACTGGTAGGATTTCTTGATATCAGCCACTTCCTCTATCTGACGGTGGTACATGCCATGTAGGGGTTTGTCCCTCCAGGTCGTCTGTTCCTCCTCCTCCTCTGCACTCTCATCAGGGTTCTGCTGCCTGAGACATTCACTTAGCAGTTCATCCTTTGGGGCCATCTTTCTGATGTATTCTCGGATTTTCGATGTTTCATCCTGGACCGTGGTCTTGACGCTCACTAGCCCTCGGCCTCCCTCTTTCCGCTTAGTGTATAGTCTCAGGGTGCTGGACTTGGGGTGGAACCCTCCATGCATGGTGAGGAGCTTTCTAGTCTTAGAAGCCACAGATATCAAGAGATAGATAGATAGATAGATAGATAGATATTCAAATCATGACTTAAACTTTCATTGCCATATCATATCATGGCAATGTCCTCAGCTCTCCTGTTGACTGTGATGCAAGTAATTTGGTTCCATGCACTCGAGGAGGCAGACAAGGCTATTGCTTCATGTGGCAGATGCTGCTAAAAAGGGACTTAAGAACGTGTTAGTTAGAACAGTGGATTCAGATGTGGTCGTCTTGGCAGTACCTGTATTTCAGAAAGTTGACCTTGAAGAAATGTGGATAGCCTTTGGAACTGGTAGCACTTTCTGCTATATTGGCATCCACAAGGTGGTTGCTGCTCTTGGTCCTTCCACTAGCGATGCTTTGCTCGCATTTCATTCTTTCACTGGCTGTGATACAACATCAGCATTCTGTGGCCGTGGTAAAAAGACTGCTTGGGACACGTGGCTTATGAGCAATTCCAGCGTTATGGACGTGACACTTGAACTCAAAATGGCAACAAATGACCCAGTGCATGTTTTATTGTCTCCCAGTATTTAAACAGGTGTTGCATATTTTAAGGCTGTACCATACTGGAGAAGTGATAGAACAAGAACAATTCCCATAGTACATCTAGGGCATGCCAGAAAATGCCAATAAAAGATGCGTTATGGATGTGACAGAAAAAGTATCACTTTTCTTGGGTGACTGTACATTTTTATCAAACTCTGTGAAATTGTAAATCTAATGTCGAAATGGAGATATCCATTTGATAGAGGGGTCCAAGGTGAATATTAAAAAATCTTTGTTTAAAATATTTTGTATTTCATGCAGAGTTTCGGAAGGAAATGTCAGCGTTATGGATGTGACGCGTCTGAAATAGACATGGCATATGTTTAGAAAATCAGCAATTTAACCACCATAACCCTTTGAAAAACTCTAAATATCAGCTAAAACTATCAAAGTTCTTAAATAATATTTAGGATGGCTATTGTTTTGCTGTTTTGTGGATTTTAGCATACATTTCTGTGGCTTGTGGCAATAATATAGAATTGTACATGATCAAAGTTGATTTTAGCTTGGGTTTTACATTATAAGAAAGAAAGACTGACAGTGACATATTAGGTTGGTTACAAATTGGTTCAACTTATTCACATCTGTAAAATACAGGCCTAGGTGAGATCTCTGGGAGTGGTTTTGATGCTTTACATGTTGCTTTATTTTTGCATGGTGAGACTGACATTTACATGGAATTGCCCATATGTACCCAGAAGTCACGGAGGCTTTTCACGAAATGTTGCAAATGCCACAAGAACTGAGTGACCTGTCTTTGTCACAGCTGGAACGCTTTGTTGTTCTCATTTATGACAGAACAAGTGCATGTGTAGGTGTCAATGAGGCACGGAAACATCTTTTCACACGAAAGTCAAGATCGTTGGAAAACATCCCCCCTACACAAGCTGCTTTGAGACAACACATCAAACGAGCCATGTATCAGGCTCATGTATGGAACCTTGCCTTGGTTATTAGGCCCCAGTTGCCAAGTCCTTCAGACTGGGGATGGGTTAACAGTGACGATGGATGGCAGCCACTTTGGACAACACTACCTGAGGCCTCACAGTCGTGCTATGAGCTTTTGCATTGTGGTTGCAAAAAGGACTGTTGTGGTCACTGCAAATGCAAAAAGGCAGAATTGAAGTGTACTGCCCTTTGTGCATGTTCTGGAGACTGCAATGATTAGAATACTCACATTAGGCCTGTATCACTTGTATCACTCATTTGGAAGTCATTGCTTGGCAATATGCTACAAAATCATAAAAGTTGTTGAAATTGACATAACACATCATATATTTTAGAGTGACCTTCATCTTAACCTTGACTTCTAAGTGTAATATCACTATAAATGGACCCTCATGACCTAGAAAAATGGAAATCCACATGTAATTACAATCTGTCACACTTATATGATAAAATGCCCCAATTTTTAATCCTGTCCATTGAAATTGCACATAACAAGGGTCGATGACCTCTAAATGACCTCCAAGGTCAAACTGAGAGCACCTCCAGATCTTAAATTAATTGTTATACCCTGGAGAACAAACCCTGAAAGTTTCATGCTTTTATCATGTTGTGCACAATTCTTATGTTTATGGAGCACTTGCATGTGACGTCACAGCCGATCCAGATTGTGACAGACGCCATCTTGTAGGTCAAACGCCATATTCCGCCTTCTACTTCTGGTTCTACTTCTGCGTTTACTTCTACCTTTTCTTCTGGAAAACCCTACTATATACAATTCTACTACAACGGCTGCGGCTACAAGCTCTCCCTACCTGTGCACGTTTTTTATGTTTTGTGTGTGTATTTTTGCGTGTTGTTCGTCTGTACCGGACTTCAATATCCACTACAACCGTATGGACTTACTGGACATTGGTTTCCAGCAGAAAATGACGGTTTGTAGCGATTTCCATCGCATGCACAACATTCCGGACGAGAAAAAAAAAATAACATTCCGAACGAGACCAGCGGGGTCTCCGTGGATTGTTATCAGAAGCAAAGCGAAGGAGGCGGCGCCGGGAGCAGAAGCAAAAGCGAGGCTACAGGCAGAGCCGGCCTGTTGACTAAGCTCAGAAAACAGCCACTCAAATCTCCACTGCCAAGCCTCTACCTCTCCAACGCCAGATCCATGTAAACAAGACGGACGATTTGGAATTACCTTATTCTATTCTATAATCGGCTGGTCAGTGCTATACTCAAGTGACTTACCCATCCAATGAGGATTGTTATTTTCTTGTTTACAAGATGCCACATCTGAGTCGCTGACAAATCCTGAATTTCTGTAAAGAAAACTGTCCAGAGATTTATAAGCACGCAGTGCTTCACCACTGAACAGCGAGGGAAAGTTAATGAGGTAATTATACACGTCCGGGTATTCCGCTGGCAGTTCAAAATCCGGTCGTGAAAACTCCGTCCGGTAAGCCATAAGGGTCACAAATCTGTAGATCGTTTATTTTAGACATATATCTAGTTATCTGTTCATTAGAAAAATGAGCCGTGTAGTCCGTCGGTTGAAATTGATCCATTCTGTACACGAGTGCAGCAGTACTCAGCGGTGTTTTTGACCGACACGATGGGGGTTGTGTACTTTCCGGTCACGTGACTGCAAGATCTCTATAGGGCCTTAACAGCTCTACTCTATTCTACTCAGTTCCTCTATTCCAGGGCTTTTCAAAGTGTGGGGCGCACCTCCCCTAGGGGGTGCCAGAGTTCTTCGGGGGGGCGCAACATGAGGAAAAATAAACCAGAATAAGTTACTATTGCGGACATTTAGCGAACTTCAGCTAGCCTTTGCCAGAGACAAAATGGATCGATTTTTAATACCTAAAGCTACAGTGAGTGAGGAGACAGAGTCTGGGCCAAGCAAAAAAAGAAGGAAGTGACCACGATTATTTAAAGTTTGGATTTTCATGGACTGGATCTGAAGATGCTCCACTGCCACAGTGTGTTGTCTGCCAAGAGGTGCTAGCTAACGATGCTATGAGATGTTTAAAATGTGTAAAACAAAAAGGTTTAAAAAAAAAAAAAAAAAAAAAAGCACAGATGTTTAAAATGTGTAAAAAAGTGTTTTACAAAGCACAGATGTTTAAAATGTGTGAAAAAGAGGCTTTAAAAAGCACAGATGTTTAAAATGTGTAAAAAAAAGTTTGACAAAGCACAGATGTTTAAAATGTGTGAAAGAGGTTTTAAAAAAAGCACAGATGTTTTAAATGTGTAAAAGAAAAAAAATGTGTACAACAACCATTTTTTAAAATACGAATGGAACATTAAGTATAGCAACAATAAAAATGGTAAGGGGGGCGCTGTTGTTTATTTGCTCTCGGGGGGGACTGACTCAGCCTGCAGTGTGAACGTAGCCAAAATGGCGGTCTGTCAGGGAGCGGCTACTGCGCGTACCGGAACTCAAGCCTCCGCCAAGGCCAAATATCGCTCCGTTAGGGGCAAAGAAACTAAATTCACCGAGTCGACTCCGCTCCAGAATATAATGTGTTCCTCTTTGGCCCCCGCTACACCTTTCCACCCAGTTTCAGTACCTGGCGCCCCTGATAAACACCTTCAGTACCACATTACACTTCTTTATTCCCCGGAGTGAGCTGTGTAATTTACACTCTCTCACTACTGACACACACACACAGCTTTCAATGAGCTGATATTTTACATTTCTAAACTCACCTGCTGATGAAGGATGAACAGGAAACAGGAGGAAAAGCAGAACTTCCGGAACTGTCGGGCTCCATGTTTCAGTCCCAACATTTCCCAGCAAAGAGGCGAAATAAACAAAAATAAACAATTTCATAAGTAAACTTTAGTAAAGTTCTGTCTATAGGCGGTAACACACTGAAGTAAAGGCGGATGATCCTCAGTGTTCATAGTTTTAGACCGTCAGTAACATTCACACTGCTCATCTCCGGCTGATGATCTTCTTCTTCAGTCAGGTTTATGTGGCAGTTGGCAAACGCAGTGCATTACCGCCATCTACAGGACTGGGGTGTGTACACTTGAATTAAATTACTTACACTACTTATAATGTGCTATGAAAGAGAGATGTAAATGAGGAGAGGATGCGAGAGCCAGGGAGAAAGAAAAAGGAAAAAAAAAATTCCAACTGAATATCAGATAAATAATTGCATAATTAAACAAAAGTAGATCAAAGAAACAAATGACCAACTGCAAAACGTGAAAGCTGAAATCTCCTAGATGCGCTTAGATAGTTGACTGTCCCTGAGAAATGCTAATACTGCATCAGTGATGTGTTTGGATCTAGGCTCAACTAGTAGATTTTCTAATGACAGTGTCAGTTTAGATTTTTCCACAGCCTTTTTCGGTCCTTCTCTTTGCCTTGAATAATGCGTACATTTAAGTAAAACATGCTCTACATCTTCTGTCCCTCCACAGTGCTCACACAAACCAGTAAGATGTTTCTGAATCTTAAATAGGCTGCTATTCAGCCCTGTGTGGCCTATCCTTAATCTGGAAAACCATACCTCTTCCTGTCTCCCAGCATAACCTGATTTACTGAATGTAACATGGCTATGTATCTTATATAGATGTCTTCCTCTCTTCTCTTCCTTCCATTCGGCTTGCCAAAGTTTACTCACGTTGGTGTAGATTAAAACCTTAACTTCTGGCCGGCTGAGGGGAATTACAAGTTGGACTTCAGTGTTTGTAGTAGCCTCCTTTGCTAGCCTATCTGCTGCCTCGTTGCCCTCCACTCCCCTATGAGCAGGGACCCACACAAACTGGACATGCAGGCCTTGTTGAGTTAGTACAAACAATATTTGATTGATCTCATTTAGTAAGTCCTGCCGGCATGGTGAGGAACCATTTTCTATAGACAGTAATGACGACATTGAGTCTGAACAGATCACAGGCTGAAGAGTCTTAAAATCCTTAAAATCCTCTATCCATTGGAGGGCAAGTATGATGGCTGACATTTCCACTGCAAGGATAGACAAATGGTCAGAGCTTCTCTTTTTAATTGAGATATTAAGGTCTGGTATGTGCACTGCTGCCCCTGTTCTGCCATCAAGATCTTTGGATGCATCTGTATAAATGAGTGTATGGCCATAGAACGCTTGCTGCAGATATTGGTCAACATCCCAATATATTCCATTATTTGCAATTTTATTTTTTGCTTCAAATATTACAGAGGGTATACCAAATAGCCATGGAGGGGTTCTGCTTAAAGGAACTGTGTCGCAACAAGGAACGTCACCAATTTCCAACTCATTCGCCCAGTTGTTCCCTCCCCAACCAAAACTGTTGTTCTGCGATTTACCATATTCCCAACAATCCAGTAGCACCTGTTTTGTAGGGTGTGACTCTTCATGCCCCCGTAAATTTGTCCAGTACGCCATACTGAGCTTAAGTCGCCTAAGGTGTAGGGGCATTTCCCCTGTTTCAATTTGTAATGCTGGTATAGAGGATGTTCGAAATGCACCACTACAAATTCTCAAGCTTGTAGAATGAACTTTATCTAGGCCGCTGAGCAAGGTCTTAGAAGCCCCCATGAAAGCTACACAGCCATAGTCTAACACCGACCTAACCAAGGCAATATAAATTCTTCTCAACGCAGACCCTGTCGCTCCCCAGTCAAACCCTGATACACATTTGAGAACATTCACAGCCTTTTTACATTTCTCCATGACTTTCTGGATATGTTCCCTAAATGTTAGCTTGACATCGAACCATATACCCAGATACCTAATAATGCATGTTTGGGAAAGAGTCTGACCGTACAATCGAAGGTCTACTGTAGGATTCACTCTTTTCTTTGAAAAACAAATAACTTGTGTCTTTTCCACCGACAGCCTGAATCCCCACTCTCCAGCCCACCTTTCCACTATATTAATAGCCCCCTGCATCTTCTTTTTCACATGGTCTACATTGCGGCCCCTCATCCACAAAGCCCCATCGTCTGCATACAACGCTCTATGAACAGCAGCATCCTCAATGCCACAAAATATATCATTAATCATTATATTAAATAATACAGGGCTACACACACTCCCCTGCGGCGTTCCATTCTCTATTTGATATCTCCTAGACAGACTTGTCCCCACTCTCACTTCGATGGTCCTATTTCTAAGAAAGTCACGTACCCAGTTAAACATTTTGCCCTTAATGCCCATCCTATGCAATTTCAACAACAGCCCTTCTTTCCACAACATATCGTATGCTTTCTCTATATCAAAAAAGATAGCCAGCACAGACTCCTTGTTAACCTGTGCCTTTCTCACTTCATTCTCCAGGCCCAGGACAGAATCCATGGTAGTGCGCCCACTGCGGAATCCACTTTGATAACATGAAAGAAGGCCTCTTTTTTCAACTTCATAGGTCAACCTCTTAGTCACCATTCTCTCCATGAGCTTGCATAAATTAGACGTCAGAGCGATTGGTCTATAACTTTTCACATTAGACTTATCCTTACCTGGCTTTCCAATGGGAACCACAACTGAGTGTTTCCAACTCACCGGTAACTTTCCTTGTTTCCAGACCTCGTTATACAATTTCAAAATCATAAACTTAGCCATAACATCTAATTCCTTAATCATTTTATAGCACACACCATCCTTCCCTGGTGAGGTATTCCTAACTCCAGCCAAGGCTCTTATGCACTCACTCATTGTAAATTCCCTATCCACCACACCATCACCAACATGTTCCCTCTCCAGGATCTCCTTGTTGTCTTGTATAATCTTTCCCCTCCGAGATAGTTCTTCGCCTGACAAGTTTCCTGAGCTATGTATTCTAACAAAGGCTCTCGCCAACATTTCCGCCTTTTCCAAGTTTGTTACTGCTTCACTTCCATTATCTTTGATCACCGGTAAGGAGTGATCCCTCCTAATGCCCCCCATCTTCCTAATCATGCCCCACACATCACTGACCTTAATATCTGCCCCTATTTGGCTGCAGAACGCTCTCCAATAACTCCTTTTTGTGTCTTTAATAATTCTTTTAACTCTGGCCTGAGCCCTTTTATATTCCAATAGGTTATGATAAGTATGACTTGCCTTTAAAACCTTGAAAGCCTTATTCCTGATCCTAATAGCATTTGTACACTCATCAGACCACCAAGGTACCATCTTCCTTCCCTGCCTTCCAGAGGACCTACTTCTTCAGCTGAATCACACAGTATTCGTGTTATTATAGAATTTAGCTCGTCCACGTCATCAGTGAGTACAGGAGGGAGCTGCATAAGCTTAGCATTTACAGTAACACTATACAGTCCCCAATCTGCCTGCTTCAACTTCCATCGCGGAAACCAGTTCTCCTCCAAACAGATATTTTGATCTCTAATCATTGTAGTTATGACATAGTGATCACTGCCAAGAGAATGGTCAGAAACTTCCCATCTGCTTACGCCAGCTATTGGCCCAGAAGTAAATGTGAGATCTATTGCCGATTCAGTTCCATGCGCAGCATCATACCTTGTACTACTACCATCATTCAAACAACTGAGGTTAAAATCATCCATGACTTCCTCAACAGTGATCCCATTTACATCAGTTTTTGTGCCCCCCCACAAGGTATTGTGTGCATTAAAATCACCACAAAACAATATATTCCCATGTCCCACTTCACACAAACTCTCCAGTGCCTTTCTCACTATAACCTTGCATGGGTTATAGAAATGAATAATTCTCAGTCTAGTTTTGTCAATCCATATGTCAACTAACACCGCTTCAACATCTTCATTCATTTCTACAATCCTATAATTGATCCCCTGCTGTACAAACGTCGCTACCCCCCCTCCCACCATATCCCTATCCTTCCTCACTGCCACATAACCATATAAAACAAAATCTAAAGAGGGCTTCAACCATGTTTCTTGTACGCAAATGATGTTGGGTTTGACGTCTTGCTCTTCAATAAACTGTTTAAACTCCTGGTCACTGGCCAGTAGACTCCTGGCATTCCATTGTAAAACACGCAAACACATTATGAACACTTAGGGGTGGCTAGACGAAAGTCGGGGTCCAATGGCTCTGAAAGCATATTATGTATGTCGAGTACTGTCAATCCTCGAATGTCTAAATGCTTCTCAGCTGCCTTTTTTATCATTTTAATTTTGTCTGTCCGACTCTCAATCAGTGCTGATCGCTTAATAACCTCCGCTATGAAAGCAACAAAATTCTTCTTATTCACTATAAGTGTATCGTCAGTGAGTTTGCAACACTTTTGGGGCATTTGGACTCCAGCAGGCATAGGGGCAGCATGCAAACCGACATTAACAGCAGTTCTCGCTTTGTTTTCTTTGTTAACCCGTTTGATGGCCTCCGCATATGAGATCTGTTCTTTAACTTTAACATTTTGCACCTGAACGGCTTTCTTATGCATTTCACAGCCTTTGTATGCCGCACTATGTTCTCCACCACAATTGCAGCATTTAATTTTAGTGCCTTCTTCACATTTACCATATTCGTGCTCCCCCCACACACCTAGCACACCTACACTTGGCTTTACACACTAACGCAATGTGGCCGTATCTTTGGCACTTAAAGGGATAGTTCGGGATTTTTGACATGAATCTATATGGTATCCCCGTCAGCAGTGTCGTGCATCCACACTGACTTACCCCCGACAGTGTTCTGTGAGCCTAGATATTGTACAGTGTTGGTCAGTGCACAAGTAGTTCCGGCAGGTTTCCTGGGGTCTGCAAAGTAACACGTTTTTCTTCTCAAAACAGCTCGTGTTCGAATGATGATTTATTAGCATAACAAAACCCTTGTAGTGGGCGGCACGGTGGTGTAGTGGTTAGCACTGTCGCCTCACAGCAAGAAGGTCCTGGGTTCGAGCCCCGGGGCCGGCGAGGGCCTTTCTGTGTGGAGTTTGCATGTTCTCCCCGTGTCCGCGTGGGTTTCCTCCGGGTGCTCCGGTTTCCCCCACAGTCCAAAGACATGCAGGTTAGGTTAACTGGTGACTCTAAATTGACCGTAGGTGTGAATGTGAGTGTGAATGGTTGTCTGTGTCTATGTGTCAGCCCTGTGATGACCTGGCGACTTGTCCAGGGTGTACCCCGCCTTTCGCCCGTAGTCAGCTGGGATAGGCTCCAGCTTGCCTGCGACCCTGTAGAAGGATAAAGCGGCTAGAGATAATGAGATGAGATGAGATGAACCCTTGTAGTCCAAAAAGTCACACCTTGTAATTGCTTGGGGCTACTTTCTCTCAATAGCGATCAGTGCACGCTGTCACTGTTAACAGTTGTGTGCGAGCTAGCCAACAACTTTCATTAGTTGTTCGACAGTGTTTAGCAGCAGCAAATTGCTTTCCTCCTCAGTATACAAGTGCGCTTCCATGGCAGGGAAAAAGAAACTACCACTGCTGCCTATGTAGTGCCCTATTTATACAAATAGGAGTCATTCAGGATTCAGCCATGCTTTTGCTCCGTGTCATGGCTGAATCCTGAATGACTCCTATTTGTATAAATAGGGCACTACATAGGCAGCAGTGGTTTTGTTATGCTAATAAATCACTCATTCGAACACGAGCTGTTTTGAGAAGAAAAACGTGTTACTTTGCAGACCCCAGGAAACCTGCCGGAACTACTTGTGCACTGACCAACACTGTACAATATCTAGGCTCACAGAACACTGTCGGGGGTAAGTCAGTGTGGATGCATGACACTGCTGACGGGGATACCATATAGATTCATGTCAAAAATCCCGAACTATCCCTTTAAAACACCTTGTTGGCGGTGGAACATATGGTCTCGTCTGATAACTAACGTATCCGATCATAATTCTTTCAGGTTGCTTGGGTTCCTGCAATGTTAATAGAACAGACAGACTTGGCGTTTTTATCCCCGCCCTGGTAACCAGCAATCGTTTAACTCTGATCACTCTAGTACCTCTAATGTTCTGCTTAATTTCTTCTTCCGACAGTTCAGTCGGCACACCTGTTATCACAACCAGTGCATTCCCCCTTTCCACCCAGTCCTGAACTTTAACGTTAATTCCTAATAGGTTCCTACACTGCATCAGTCCCATACGCTGGTCCCTATCCCGACAAACAATTAGCAGACTCCCGTCTCTTAGCGGTTTAACATCAAACACATCGCCAACCAGTTTGTGTATCGCTGCACTCACTTTCAAGGGGTTCAGTAAACCGGGTTTTTGAAATTTCATAACCACCTTAATGTCTCTCCTCCTCTGCTTAATTCTAGGACCATCAGGTGTATCTCTTGTCTTACGTTTTTTTCTTTGGTTTCTCGACTGCACTATTTGAAAGTCGTCTTGCTGGTCATCCTCACTGATTGTACTCATTTCATCTTCCTCAAACTCAATGCTGTCTAAGACATTATCAAAATCTTGTCCAGTGTCACACCCCAGTCCTCCTCTAACAAAGTTCGAATCCACCGGGTCCGGTGGTTCTTTCTCTGGCTTACTCATTGCCACTTCCCCTCCTCCGGCTGATCTTTCATTCTCTTTCTGCTCTGGATAGAAATTTCAAAATAAAAGCCTCCACCACACTAAACACATTAATAACCCAATTTCAGGTCTCAGTTAAAAGCACAAAAAAAAATTACAGTCGAAGTATAACTGACCATCTGAAACATTTTTACTAGTTTTGTGAAAATTGATCATATGGAGGATTTGTGATATTTTTCCTGATAGAAACTCTTTAGAAAACACATATCTGAGACAGATTACAGTATTTCAACCCTCTGTAAAAGACAGCACTTGTCTCAGTACAACCCATGTGGACGTGAACAGAAAACCTTTAACTAATTTATGAAAATGGATTCTATTAAATATTTCTAATATTTTTATGATTCATACAGTGTGTCCAAAGCTCCTGTTGTCCTCTCAGTGTAAATGTCTCTGATCCCTCATCTGTCGCAGTTGTATACACTGCACTGAATCCAAGCAGTTTCACATGTTCAGGGACACAGGGCTTGTTTTTCCCTTCTGTTTTCTTTAACATAGGACTGAAATACATCATTGATGATTTTCAATATTTACAACGTTAGATCTGTAAATGTAATACAGCATCTCTCTCTACTTTCTACTAGATGCCTGAATACGGCATAACATCATCGTTGGCTGTCCATCGCTAGCGATGATGACTGATTCACTAGGATGCACAGCGAGGCCCACACCAGAGCAGCAGAGTCATCCGCAGTGGTGGCATGAATGGCCTGACTGAGCTGCTGAAGTAGTAGATGAAACTCTCAGAACTCCTAAGAGGCGTTCCATTGACCAAAACAACATTGTTTGCCATTGCCTGTGGCTCAGGTGAAGTACTCAAGTTCTGTTTTTGTGGTATTGATTTTCAATCCAAAGAGGGTTGCAGCTGTGGCAAAGCAATCAACGATTTCCTGCATGTCGTCCAAATCTATTGCTACAAAAGCAGAGTCGCCTGCATACAGCAGTTCTCACATGCAAATTTGCAGAGTTTTGGTTGAGGACTTGAGTCTGGCAAGACTGAAGAGTTTGCCTTCCGATCGAGTCCTGATGTAGACTCCTTTATCTCAGTTAGTGCCCATAGTCTCTAGGACTCCTGTAAGGTAGAGTATAAACAATGTCAGGGCAAGAACGCATCTATGTTTGACACCATGATTTACAGGAAAAGATTCACCAATGTCTCCTCTGATCAAAACCTGCACAGATATATTCTCATGGAAGAGCTTAATGAGCTGTATCAGTCTTTCTGGGCATCCATACACTTCTAGTACCATCCAAAGCATCTTTCGGTCAACAGTGTCAAAGGCCATTGAGAAGTCTACAGAGATCACTGTGGTAGTGGGGGCGTGGCCAAGTGTTGCGTTGTGAATGGAGGGCAGGGCCAGGGAAGGCGAGTGGAAAAGTCAGTACACTTGTTGTCGATTAATGTGTCTGTGTGTGTTTTGCAGTGAGGATGGAAGGTAGAAAAGGAGGGAGAGGGCAAAGAGAGAGGATTTCTCCTGACCTAAGCATGTCTGTGTGTTGTGTGCATGTGTGTCTCAGTGAGACTGTGAAGCAATAAAAAAAAGGTGAAACGCAAAAGTCAGGAAAATGCACAAAGTCTGTTTTAATATAATTTCCCACCTGCCACGCTTCAGTATTCCACCCACGTCAGGGACAAAAACAGCTGCAATAAAAGTATATAAATATATCCATCCATTATCTGTAGCTGCTTATCCTGTCCTACAGGGGCAAGCTGGAGCCTATCCCAGCTGACTATGGGCGAGAAGCGGGGTACACCCTGGACAAGTCGCCAGGTCATCACAGGGCTGACACATAGACACAGACAACCATTCACACTCACATTCACACCTACGGTCAATTTAGATCCACCAGTTAACCTAACCTGCATGTCTTTGGACTGTGGGGGAAACCGGAGCACCCGGAGGAAACCCACGCAGACACGGGGAGAACATGCAAACTCCGCACAGAAAGGCCCTCACCGGCCGCTGGGTTCAAATCCAGGACCTTCTTGCTGTGAGGCAACAGTGCTAACCACTACACCACCGTGCCGCCATATATATATATATATATATATATATATATATATATATATATATATATATATATATATATATATATATATATATATATATATATATATATATATATAAGATAAAGTAAGTGGGGGAAAAGGGAAAAAAGTGAATTGTAAAGCGATATTGCACAGATTGTAATTGTATTTACAGTCCTGAGTGCTACCACACACATACCCAGAGCAGCAGGCAGCTATGCTACACCACTAGGGGAGCAGTTGGGGGTTAGGCGCCTAGCTCAAGGGCACTTCAGCCCAACCTTCAGGACATGGTCACCCTAACCTTAACCTAACCACGTCTTTGAACTGTGGGGGAAACCTGAGTTCCCAGAGGAAACCTACACAGGCACAGGGAGAACATGCAAACTCCACACAGAAAGGCCCCCATTGACCACTGGGCTTGAACCTAGAATCTTCTTGCTGTAAGGTAACAGTGCTAACCACTACACCACCATGACCAGTACTTGTTTTTGTGTGTGTGTGTGTGAGAAAATGGTGGCTATCTCTGGGGAAGAAGCTGCTCTCTGTTCCAGTAATGATAGTAATTGTTACTAATAATTGTAATAGTAATAATGTCTGTTTGTTTTTCCTGTTCGGTTCGTTTGGACCATGGACAGGTGAGTTGTAGAGCTTAGTGAACTTCAGTGAAATGAAACAGATGGAAAAGTGGAATTATTAATATAGAAAGAAAAGGATAGATGATGGATGAGCTGAAGCCAATGGGAAGAAAAGTGAGGGATGGAAAAAAGAGAAAGCATGAGTGTTAGATGTATGAAAAGAGGAGTGCTCAGGAGTGTTGGCCAGAGCATGTCTAGTAAGTGGAAGTATTATTTTGAAAATTGACTACATGGGATCAGTTTGAAAAATTTCCCATTGGAAGTCTATGGGAAAAATTGGATGGATGGAGGGATTAAAAAAGGGGGTGTGAGTGGAATATCAAAACAAAGTCACCACTGTCCTAGTTACTGACCTATACAACAAAGTCTGAACAAACTTTCTACGTGAAGTGGTTCGAGCTGAATTAATCAATAATAATAATAATAGGCGGCACGGTGGTGTAGTGGTAACGCTGTCGCCTCACAGCAAGAAGGTCCTGGGTTCGAGCCCCATGGCCGGCGAGGGCCTTTCTGTGCGGAGTTTGCATGTTCTCCCCGTGTCCGCGTGGGTTTCCTCCGGGTGCTCCGGTTTCCCCCACAGTCCAAAGACATGCAGGTTAGGTTAACTGGTGACTCTAAATTGACCGTAGGTGTGAGTGTGAATGGTTGTCTGTGTCTGTGTCAGCCCTGTGATGACCTGGCGACTTGTCCAGGGTGTACCCCGCCTTTCACCCGTAGTCAGCTGGGATAGGCTCCAGCTTGCCTGCGACCCTGTAGAAGGATAAAGCGGCTAGAGATAATGAGATGAAATGAATAATAATAATAATAATAATAATAATAATAAAAGGGATAACAGTACAGTGATTTGTTTGGAAGCTCTATAATTATTGTGTTTGCACTTCTGAAGGCAGTCCTGTGCTGCAGTGAACGCTCGCTCGTTCACAACAGCAAACATAGTAGCATTTTTGTCAACATTTATTTTCGCATTTCTCAGGAGAATAGCATTAATTTTACATCATGGATAGCGATAACGACAGTCTTCACAGCGAAAGCGAGTTTTACTATCCTGAGGAAGACAAAATTAAAGAAAACATTTCAGGAGAAAGCTAAAAACCTTTAACTTGCTAACGCCGAGCAAAAACATGGCTGAATCCTGAATGACTCCTATTTGTATAAATAGGGGACTACATGGCAGCAAAATGTAGTTTTTTTTCCTGCCATGGAAGTGCACTTGTATATTGAGGTATTTCACCCACGTGACCAAGTCATGTGATGCTGCCATTTTGGACGGCACGGCTCGAATCAGTTTGAATGCGAGGAAGGCGACAAACGAAAAACATAAAAGAAAAAGGAGCGAGACGCAGAAAACACCTTCACTATCCAGCGACGTAGGGCATTTACAGGGCGAGCAGAGGGAGAGGTATTTGCAAAAATTGAGGTTAGCAGGCTTAAAGAACGACGTTTACCTGCTTCCACCAGGATTGTTCACTGACGTACGGAAGTACACGAAGCCCTCATCTTTACCTGACTTCGGCCCACATGATCTGTATACCTATGTCGTTAAAAACCCATCGCCATACACAGGTATTGATCTGAAAGCGTATAAGAGTTTGGATACCTACAAATATTTTGTGTCAGGCTGGGTAACATGCCTACATCAGCGGGTCGTCCCTGGAGCCGGTGGTCGCCATCTGATTACAGCTAAGGTTTGTTCACATTTTCATTTACTTTCGGTCCTCAGGATAAACAAAATGTTATTAAATGTCATTGAAATAACTTCTTAGTCTATTGAGACATGGCCCGTTATAAATTTGCTGTTACCAGGCAATGACCAAGAACTGTATTATTAGGGTCGGTGTAGTTGTAGCAGTGTATTAGCAACTAGCTGTTAGCACTAGCTAATGTCAACAACATCATAGCTGGTATGTTAATGTAGCAATGTTTACGTTCAGTCATTTGGATGACTGTTAAAACCTTTCAGTCTCAAGTTTTTCCTTTACTGGATTTACTAGTTTACTGAGCTAGCGCGCTCGGGCAAGCTGGGAGCCATCGCGCGCTAGCTCAGTAAACTAGTAAATCCAGTAAAGGAAAAACTTGAGACTGAAAGGTTTTAACAGTCATCCAAATGACTGAACGTAAACATTGCTACAGTAACATACGAGCTACTGTTGTTGACATTAGCTAGCTTGATGTTCAAAATGGCGGACACCGGGGCGTCACGTGACCCTGTGACGTCAGGTGAAATACCTCAATACCGAGGGGAAAGCAATTTGCATTACAGCCGTGAATGACGATTCAAAATGGCGGCTCGGCTTGGTTTTCCCTTTCGGGCGCTCTCGTTTTCTGTTAGAATTTGGTAAAGAAAAAAATAAATGTTATTTACCAGCTTAAGCTCGGTCCGTATGGTGAAATACCGTGACCTCGGCCTTGAATACTGACCTCGGCCCAGAGGGCCTCGCTCAGTACTTTCAAGACCTTGGTTACGGTATTTCACCATACCGACCTCCCAGCTGGTAAATAACATATAAGTATTTGATGAAGTCCCACTGCGTGTGCAGGAATGAAGTACAAAAATAACCCCAGACCAGTCAGCCCCCTCTCCCGCCCCCTGTTGGACATGCGCATGCGCACACAGACACTGGACTGTCGTCACGTGACTGCAACCCAAGACACCGCATTTTGAGAACTCCTTGTTTGTGATGAGGATCGTTAGCTTTACAGTTTCCACTGCAGTTATCCGCGACTCCAAACACAATCTTATAGTTAGTGATGATCAGATAAATCTTCATGAAACACCGAAGTTTTCCAGCCAGTTGTGTTGAGAATCGGTTCATTTCTCCAGGCTTCACTTGCTCACTAGAGCCACCTGCTGGTCAAACGATTAATCATCCAATCACACAGACAGTCCAGAGGCTGGTGGACAGCAGTTCATCAATCCAGTGTTAAAGAAAGATACATTTATAAATATATTCTACACATCTGAATAGAACTTAGACATTCAACTACACAATATATTTTATATATTTCAATGTTTAGTTTTATATGAAGGAACTGAATAACATAATAGATCATAATAATGGTGTGACTACACCTCCAGTGGTGCTTAATGAGAAGTAGGAAACAATGTGCTTGTGGGACTGGACTCAAAAATCTTATTGATTTTTTTTATTAATGAATCAAATTTGTTCCACAGTGTTGGGGCTCAGATGATTTCTTTCTTTCTTTTGAAATAATTTCACAGAGCTTTGAAAAAAAAAAAACATTCACATGAAACAGAAGAGGCTGGGACACAAAAATTTCAAAGCAAGGAGTTATAAATGTGGGGATACATCCTTCTGTTTTGCCCAGAACTGCTAAGGGTCCTCTGATCTAGAAACGTATAGCATGCACTTCATCCTACATACATATGCATGGTTCCAGTAGAATGACATTATGCTTTATGATTATCTCCCTTGGCTGGGTCCTGCACGGTCCTCCTTGGTCTCATGGACGGCACGGTAATGCCTCACTACAGAGGAAGTATTGTTGTAAGTTAGCTCCTTGGCACACAACAAACACTTCACCTTGGGAATAAAAACCTCCTGTAAATATTGAACAGATGTAATGGGATTGATGGTTGCATAAAAAACCCATCAGAATAATAAATATGATACATTTTAGCCAACCTCAATTTCCTCCGGAGGAAACAGACACAGGGAGAACATGCAAACTCCACGCAGAAAGGCCCTCGTCCGGCACTAGGCTCAAACCCAGAACCTTCTTGCTATGAAGTGACAGTGTTAACCACTACACTGCCGTGCCGCCCCAATACAGATTTCTCATCTCATCTCATTATCTCTAGCCGCTTTATCCTGTTCTACAGGGTCGCAGGCAAGCTGGAGCCTATCCCAACTGACTACGGGCGAAAGGCGGGGTACACCCTGGACAAGTCGCCAGGTCATCACAGGGCTGACACATAGACACAGACAACCATTCACACTCACATTCACACCTGCGGTCAATTTAGAGTCACCAGTTAACCTAACCTGCATGTCTTTGGACTGTGGGGGAAACCGGAGCACCCGGAGGAAACCCACGCGGACATGGGGAGAACATGCAAACTCCACACAGAAAGGCCCTCGCCGGCCATGGGGCTTGAACCCGGACCTTCTTGCTGTGAGGCGACAGCGCTAACCACTACACCTCCATGCCGCCCCCAATACAGATTTATTTTTATTAATTAAATCAGGCTCATGATTTAAATGTGTTCAATAATATTTTTTCAGCTGTTTACTGAAGCCATAGAGCTTTTTAATTCCTGACCCTTCCACAGACAGAACATGTTTATTCATCTATACATTTTCACAAGACTGACTCGGACATGTTTGTAGAAGATGTTTGGCTCTGCTCCAGACTCTGATAAGAAAGACTTGATCTTGGGCGCAAATTTTCATTGATGTAGCTTAATTTTCTACACGCCAGTGATTCTCAAAGCGAGGTCTGGGGAACCTCAGGGCTCTGAGATGCAAAGCAAGCAGGTCTTTTTTTTTTTTTTTTTTTTTTAAGCTAAAAATGTAATGTATTTATAAGTTCCTGCCATTATTAGTCTGCTCACTCAAAATGAATTTTATTTGAGTTTAATTCCTTCCTTACAATCAAGACTTCTACAAACATGTCCGATTCAGTCTCATGGAAATGTATAGAAACATGTTCTGTCTGTGGAAGTGTCAGGAATTAAAAGCTCTATGGCTTCAATAAATAGCCAAAAAAATATTATTGTACACATTTAAACCATGAGCCTGGTTTAATTAATAAAAATAAATCTGTACCGAGGTGGTCAGTGGAATTTGTTCGAGATTACTGTTTACTAACAAAATGACAGCAAAGCAAGAGTGATGCACTTCACAACAAATAGGTTTAATCCATGAATAGTTTTTTTTTTTTAGATGTAAGGTTTTGATTAAAGGTCTGTTATTCCTCACATTTATGTTCCTTCGAACAATTAATTAGAATTAATTCATCCTGACATGTTTCAGCTCCAGAGCTCCAGTGAAACTTTGTGCTTACATCAAATAAAATACGTCTTCATGTGAACCCACACAGGTCAGACTATCACCACTGCTCTCAGAGATCACTTGGTAATGAAGAATGAAAACCAAACAGTACATTAATGCGACCCTTTAATACAAATATCTGTGATTCTTTTACAGTGATAAATAGAGCTGTGAGAAATGTGTTTTGTCGTTGTGCAGGGTTTTTTCTAGAAAAATTTAGTATGAGGGCGCTCACCATGGCGAGGGAGCGAAGGGGGGGGGGGGGGGGGGAGATGGTGCCGGTTGTCCCCCCCCCCCCGCCGTGCAAAGCCTTTGAAAAATGCTCCAATGGGACATTCTGAGGCTATCTGAGAGGGAAATTGTAACAAATTGTCTGTCAACATTGAAAAAGAAAGAAGTAATCTTCTTCTGCCCCGGACAGTCTTTGGCTTTCTTCCGTTTCGTGCCGTGGGATGACATCTTTAAATGCCCAAGTGTCAACAAAAACAACTCGCGAACTACTTGTCAAAAGCTCCCGCGCCGGTGGGTGAAAGGTCATTCAGTCTCGAGAAATCTCGCTCTACAAGTCAGCTGACCTTGTATGTAACCCATGTCAAATCTCGCGAGAGCAGCCGCGACAAGTAAACAACTAAACAACATGGCGCCTCAGTCTGGAAAACGCCAATTCGGATTGTTTTTGCACCGTCTGGCGGTGTATCTACTATGATTGGAATATTTTTGGAGCAATTATAACGTATTTGATGATCAGACACATTGTCACGTAGTGTTGCTGGGATGTTTTCACGGAGTTGGTAAGAGGGCGCAGCGCCCCTGTTCCCCCATTTAGACGAAAGCCTGTTGTGTCACTTCGCGTTATTCAGACAGATTTATTTTTTTAAACAAGTTTTCAGCTTGATATTAAGTACAACAGAATTCACACTGGTTCACATTTGAGCTGCTGAACTTTGGTCAGTTTGTTATTTTTACTTTTCTCATCTCATTATCTCTAGCCACTTTATCCTGTTCTACAGGGTCGCAGGCGAGCTGGAGCCTATCCCAGCTGACTACGGGCGAAAGGCGGGGTACACCCTGGACAAGTCGTCAGGTCATCACAGGGCTGACACAGAGACACAGACAACCATTCACATTCACACCTATGGTCAATTTAGAGTCACCAGTTAACCTAACCTGCATGTCTTTGGACTGTGGAGGAAACCGGAGCACCCGGAGGAAACCCACGCGGACACGGGGAGAACATGCAAACTCCGTACAGAAAAGCCCTCGTCGGCCACGGGGCTCGAACCCGGACCTTCTTGCTGTGAGGCGACAGCGCTAACCACTACACCACCGTGCCGCCTTCTTACTTTTCTTTTATAGCAAATTACTGAACATGACATCACAACCTGATCTATGTAGGGAAAGGGGCGGAGCCAAGAGAGCACACTAAGTTGGGGTCCCGAAGTCTGAGACCGCATTAAAATCTGGGATTTTTTCCCCCATTGAAAACGGATAATAAATAGAAAGTTTTAGAATTTTGAAAAATGTAAGAAAAAAGTGGAAATGTTCAATATGTTGAATCGTCTGTACTAAAAATTCCTATATATAGAATCTGTGCAGCTCGAGTTCATGCTGTGATTTAAAGGAAAAAAATGAACATAAAGAATATTGAGAAATTCATGTAAATGTTTATAAGATTGTACTTTCAGCTTTTTTTCGGTCAGGCTTTTGTCCCACACGCTACACAGACCACGCTGCAATCACCGAGTGTAAATAATTGTTGTATTATTTTGGTTGTGATGTAACACGGTTTTATCGATTTGTCTCGTGTTCAGTGAAAAATTTCTGATTGTTAGATTTGAAACTTTAACTAATCAAGGAAACTGTTTACTCCATACCCAAGTAGGTGTACAGTGTACAGGATATAGTGCATAAGTGCAGCACCAGTCCAAAGTTTGTACACCCCTACTTTACTCATTGACCAGTGTTTCTGTATTGTGACTATTCTCTCCAGTGTAGAACACAACTGAAGACATCAAAACTATGAAATAACATCTGGAACCTAACTGGAATTATGTGATAAACAAAAAACATGTACAAAAAAACAACTATGTTTAATATTTTCGATTTTTCAGCGTAGCCAGTGTTTCCCTTGATGACGCTTTACACACTATTGGCATTCTCTTAAGCAGCTCCATGAGGGAGTCACCTGGAATGCTTTTCAAATAAAAGGTGTGTCTCGTCAAAAGTTAATTAGTGGACGAGTTTCTTCCCTTCTAAATGCGTTTGAGATCAAACAGTAATCCATACGGTATTATGTCAAGAACCAAACAACTAAGTAAAGAGAAACGACATCCATCATTACTTTAAGACATGAAGTGACTTTTAATTAATTAAAACAAAGAAAAAACACTGAATTCGAACAGGTGGATGAACTTTACAGTAACCCATACTGTATATGATTGGGACACATGGAATATTAGTAATCATCATGGTAACTTATGTTGCCCACTTGGTCTGCTGTAGGGTGGATTAAGTTCTAGGAAAAGGCATCAAACAAAGCCCTGTTTCCCTGCACCATTTGTAACCACGCTGATATTTGTACGTGTCTGTGAAGATTCTCAGTCATCCAGGTACATAGTAATCTGTGGTTGGTAGAAGAGAGCAACTGGACTCGCTTGAAGATTCTTGAAAATGTTTCACCTCTCATCCGAAAGGCTTCCTCAGTTCTGTCTGATTATGCTTCTACGCACTTTGGGATGAGATCCCTTCGACTAGTGCCGGAGTATGAGAGGACTTCCAGAAAACTGGCAGACATCTTAGCCAGAGAGGATCGTTCATTTTTGTCAATCTGGAACAACCATCACAGAACAGAGGTGGGTTTCTAAGACATCTTTTATCAGCCACCTACAATGCAGCCATCAGAATTCTGATTCGGATTCTATGATGATCCATGAGAGGATAAATACTTGATACTCCCTATTAGTCAGACAGAACTGAGGAAGCCTTTCGGATGAGAGGTGAAATGTTTTCAAGAATCTTCAAGCGAGTCCAGTTGCTCTCTTCTACCAACCACAGATTGCTGA
Source organism: Neoarius graeffei (assembly GCF_027579695.1). Classification (NCBI taxonomy): domain Eukaryota; kingdom Metazoa; phylum Chordata; class Actinopteri; order Siluriformes; family Ariidae; genus Neoarius; species Neoarius graeffei. The sequence goes on along the minus strand of NC_083592.1, from coordinate 6,481,418 downwards.
TATTTGTACTACTTCATCTTTGACCGCATTAAAGCGCTCTTTCTCTCTCTCTCTTCGTTTATTATTAATCCATTTTGCCTTGGGCATTTGATCAACATAGATTTTGTGGACATTCATAAGGTCTATGATGCGATTCACCTTCTTCTCATCTTTCCTGGTGTGTGAATGTGGCTGAAGCTTCACCTTCAAGAGAGCAGAATGCAGCTTTAGGCAATAAACACCAAAAATGAGTGCATTTGCATTCACATAGAAATCTGTATCATCAAAAGTAACCACCATGTGAGAGCATCCTCCACTGTGTGTGGCCTAAGTGTGTTCTCGCCCGTGTCTAATATAAACAGATGATGAAAATCCCGGGGGGTTCTTGCTAACTCGAACCTCTCGTCCACTACTTTGGAATTAAATTTTAAGGATGTCATTGTTGAAGACATGCTCACCTCTTTTTGAAACCTGGACTGCTCTTCTTAGCCCTGTGGACAGCGAGTAGTCGGGTAAAAGGTGTCCGATCTTTTGTAAAGATTCTTCCTGATTTTTTGAATTGGTCTTCTTAGATGCTCGAACACTGCGCACATATTCCTCAAGCTCTTCCAGTTTGACCTCTGTGGAGAAACAAAATTATGGTTAATTTGACTGACATTAGAGATTTAAAAGGAACTCTTAAACACAGAACCTAAATAAAAAGTAATGGCACCTTTGATATCCAGTGATGTTGATGTTCCTGCAGCTCCTTCTGGATCCTCTGTTCCCACTTCTGGTATTTCAGGTAACTTCAATCCCTAAATAAAATAAAGGTTCTGTAGGACGACGTGACATCTTCCCTGATTCTGTTCCCATCATGTTTCTCTCTGTGCTCTTCCTGCTACGTTTGTCTCTTTGAATTGTCCCTGCCTTCCAGTTTCTGTAAACACTCTGAGCTTCCTGTTCTCGGTACCTGTTGCCTCTTGTGTCAGGTATCAGTCTGATATGGTGCTTATTTACTTATAAAAATGCTCCAATACCAGCATTGAACACTATGTGATACTGTGTGATGTAAGCAAAGCAGACTACAATCTGTGATCTGTGAAAATATCAAGAGGAGGAACTACAGCATGTTGCTGCACCTGGAGTAAGTGTTTGTGGCCTGTGGAGGTGCGTTACCCAGGACTGATGGGATTCTGCAAATAAATTGTGAAAATAAATAACACGGAGCCATAAATATGACTCCCCTTCACGGGCTCCATCAGGGACTCATGTTCTGCCAGTGGCTTGGGCTTCGATGGTGATTCTGGCAGATGCAGGAGCTCTTCAATGGCTCTCTTTTTCATTTACCACATCTTCATTATTTTTCATACAGAGCCATAGCTAACTCCACGCTCTCTTTCACCTATCCGACGATAGGAATGTTGCCCACGAACCTGACCCACACTGAATCATTTGGATTTGTAGCAGTCATGATGATACACTGCCTCTCTACCCACAACCCATGGATGAGAAAGCATGATAATTTTAAAGCATTAAAACATTTGTCCATGCTCACTAGTCCAGGGTTCACAAACTCCGGGCTGAGGCCCTTATTGGGTCACAAGAGAATCTCCTCTTTTGTTTTATTAATTTATTTCACTAAACCTCGAGTCCGAGTCCAGTCTTGAGTCCCCAGTGTTCGAGTCCAAGTTATTAAGGAAAATTTCAAGTCGAGTCCGAGAACAAGACTCCAACCGCACCATTTGACAGTGGCTGGTGCTGCCTTTATGTGAAACTGTTAACGGAGCACACCCGAGAGTCTATCTGATGAACGCGCCAAGGAGTGCAGGTGTCTGGCACGAAATTTGTACAAAAATTAATCTCATCTCATTATCTCTAGCTCTGTCCTGTTTTACAGGGTCGCAGGCGAGCTGGAGCCTATCCCAGCTGACTACAGGCGAAAGGCGGGGTACACCCTGGACAAGTCGCCAGGTCATCACAGGGCTGACACATAGACACAGACAACCATTCACACCTACGGTCAATTTAGAGTCACCAGTTAACCTAACCTGCATGTCTTTGGACTGTGGGGGAAACCGGAGCACCCGGAGGAAACCCACGCAGACACGGGGAGAACATGCAAACTCCGCACAGAAAAGCCCTCGCCGGCCACGGGACTCGAACCCGGACCTTCTTGCTGTGAGGTGACTGCACTAACCACTACACCACCGTGCCGCCCCACAAAAATTAATGTAGATATAAATATCTTATGCCAAATTATTATGGCATGTTACAAAAAATAAAGAAAAAAATCAGAGCCCTCGTCTCCTATTTACAAGTCCTAATGCAATTAATGTACGAGTCTGAGTCATCAGTGCTCAAGTCCAAGTTGAGTCACAAGTCCTTAAAATTCGGGCATGAGTTGGACTCGAGTACCACAAGCCTGGTTACAGATAATGGATGGATGGATATTTGGAAATGTGACTTGATTGTATTGCAGACACCAAGATATGCCCACCATTTTTTTAAAATTAAGGTTTAAAACAGTAAACAAAGTAAGTTATGTGGGATTGAGCTGAAAAGTTTATGGTATACCTTTTATATTTAATAGTAGGTCCTAGATTAGGTTTTTGTTTGTTTGTTTGTTTGTTTGTTTTTTGCTCATGGCACGAATGCAATGAAAAGAAAGCTGAATGAATCCTGTTGGATTTTTTTTTTCAAGATTTCTATTTTTTTTGTGTGTCACAATAAAACAACAGTTTTCACCTTTAAAGTGGTAGGCATGTTGTGTAACTCAAATGGTGCTAACCCCAAGGGGGATGAATACGTTTGCAAGACACTGTAGAACCTGTTCCTCAGCATACAACTATTCTGAGCTCCAGTTCCTCAGTTGTTTTCCTGTTCTAAATGATTTTGATCATCTCATCATCTGTAGCCGCTTTATCCTGTTCTACAGGGTCGCAGGCAAGCTGGAGCCTATCCCAGCTGACTACGGGCGAAAGGCGGGGTACACCCTGGACAAGTCGCCAGGTCATCACAGGGCTGACACATAGACCCAGACAACCATTCACACTCACATTCACACCTACGGTCAATTTAGAGTCACCAGTTAACCTAACCTGCATGTCTTTGGACTGTGGGGGAAACCGGAGCACCCGGAGGAAATCCACGAGGACACGGGGAGAACATGCAAACTCCGCACAGAAAGGCCCTCGCCGGCCACGGGGCTCGAACCCGGACCTTCTTGCTGTGAGGCGACGGCGCTAACCACTACACCACCGTGCCGCCTGATTTTGATCATATAACAAAAAATTATGCCTTTCTTGGTCCTATAATCAGTATATGAGCATGCAGAGTTTCATTGATGTAGTTTCTGAGAAAACTTGTCTAGATTGAAATGGACGGATGGACAGACGGACATCCAGATGTTCCTACTTATTCAGGTGACATTGGGCATACCTAACAACCTGTCTCCCCCCCCAAAAAAAAAAAAATCTGTCCCTCTGAGTTACACGTCGGTCCTGGGATCGAGATGCTGACCTCTTCTGCTCCTTGGACCTGCCTGGAGTCTCATCACATCACTCCTGTGGAGGACGGCCCCATAACTCATTGAGATATATATATATATATATATATATATATATATATATATATATATATATATATATATATACACACATATTCACTGGATATGAGCTCTGATTGGCTACTCTACTATGAGGATATCAGCTCATGTACCGTGAACAGAAAAAAACAAAATGGCGGAGCACATCAAGTCAGATATATCACTTTATCATCAAGTACAACCCTGATTCCAAAAAAGTTGGGACAAAGTACAAATTGTAAATAAAAACGGAATGCAATGATGTGGAAGTTTCAAAATTCCATATTTTATTCAGAATAGAACATAGATGACATATCAAATGTTTAAACTGAGAAAATGTATCATTTAAAGAGAAAAATTAGGTGATTTTAAATTTCATGACAACAACACATCTCAAAAAAGTTGGGACAAGGCCATGTTTCCCACTGTGAGACATCCCCTTTTCTCTTTACAACAGTCTGTAAACGTCTGGGGACTGAAGGGACAAGTTGCTCAAGTTTAGGGATAGGAATGTTAACCCATTCTTGTCTAATGTAGGATTCTAGTTGCTCAACTGTCTACGGTCTTTTTTGTCGTATCTTCCGTTTTATGATGCGCCAAATGTTTTCTATGGGTGAAAGATCTGGACTGCAGGCTGGCCAGTTCAGTACCCAGACCCTTCTACGCAGCCATGATGCTGTAATTGATGCAGTATGTGGTTTGGCATTGTCATGTTGGAAAATGCAAAGTCTTCCCTGAAAGAGACGTCATCTGGATGGGAGCATATGTTGCTCTAGAACCTGGATATACCTTTCAGCATTGATGGTGTCTTTCCAGATGTGTAAGCTGCCCATGCCACACACACTAATGCAACCCCATACCATCAGAGATGCAGGCTTCTGAACTGAGCGCTGATAACAACTTGGGTCTTCCTTCTCCTCTTTAGTCCGAATGACACGGCGTCCCTGAGTTCCATAAAGAACTTCAAATTTTGATTCGTCTGACCACAGAACAGTTTTCCACTTTGCCACAGTCCATTTTAAATGAGCCTTGGCCCAGAGAAGACGTCTGCGCTTCTGGATCATGTTTAGATACGTCTTCTTCTTTGAACTATAGAGTTTTAGCTGGCAATGGCGGCTGGCATGGTGAATTGTGTTCACAGATAATGTTCTCTGGAAATATTCCTGAGCCCATTTTGTGATTTCCAATACAGAAGCATGCCTGTATGTGATGCAGTGCCGTCTAAGGGCCCAAAGATCACGGGCACCCAGTATGGTTTTCCGGCCTTGACCCTTACGCACAGAGATTCTTCTACACGGAGTGCAGAATTATTAGGCAAGTTGTATTTTTGAGGATTAGTTTTATTATTGAACAACAACTATGTTCTCAATCAACCAAAAAGACTCATAAATATCAAAGCTGAATATGTATGGAAGTTAGAGTGGGGCGTTTTTAGTTTTGGCCATTTTAGGAGAATATGCATGTGTTCAGGTAACTTTCACTGTGCAGAATTATTAGGCAACTTAATAAAAACCAAATATGTAGCCATTTCACTTATTTATTTTCACCAGGTACACTGATATGACAACTCCAGATTTGCAAATAAACATATCTGACATTCAAACACAAAACAGAAACAAATCAGTGACCAATATAGCCACCCTTCTTCACGAGGACACTCAAAAGCCTTCCATCCATAGATTCTGTCAATTTCTTTACCTGTTCACGACCAACATTGTGTGCAGCAGCAACCACGGCCTCCCAGACGCTGTTCAGAGAGGTGTACTGTTTTCCCTCTTTGTAGACCTCACGTTTTATAATGGACCACAGGTTCTCTATGGGGTTTAGGTCAGGTGAACAAGGGGGCCATGTCATTTATTTTTTCACCTTTCAGACCTTTACTGGCTAGCCACGCAGTGGAGTATTTGGACGCATGAGATGGAGCATTATCCTGCATGAAAATCATGTTCTTCTTGAAAGATGCTGACTTTTTCCTATACCACTGCTTGAAGAAGGTTTCTTCCAGGAACTGGCAGTAGGTCTGGGAGTTGAGTTTGAGTCCATCCTCAACTCGAAAAGGTCCAACAAGCTCGTCTTTGATGATACCAGCCCATAGCAGTACTCCACCTCCACCTTGCTGGCGTCTGAGTTGGAGTGGAGCTCTGTGCCCATTACTGATCCAGCCACAGGCCCATCAAGAGTCACTCTCATCTCATCAGACCACAGCACCTTAGAAAAATCAGTCTTAAGATATTTCTTGGCCCAGTCTTGACGTTTTATCTTGTGTGCCTTACTCAGTGGTAGTCGTTTTTCAGCCTTCCTTACCTTGGCCATGTCCCTCAGTATTGCACACCTTGTACTCTTTGACACTCCAGGAATGTTGCAACTCTGGAATATGGCAGAACTGGATGCTAATGGCTGCTTGTTAGCTTCACGCTTGATTTTCCGCAGATCATGTGCAGTTATTTTGCGCCTTTTTTTTCCCCACACGCTTCTTTCGACCCTGTTGACTATTTGCAATGAAACACTTGATTGTTCGGTGATCACGTTTCAACATCTTCGCAATTTCAAGAGTGCTGCATCCGTCTGCAAGACATCTCACAATTTTATACTTTTCAAAGTCTGTCAGATCTCTCTTCTGACCCATTTTGCCAGAGGAAAAGAGGTTGCCTAATAATTATGCACACCTGATATAGGGTGTTGATGTCATTAGACCACACACCCTCTCATTACACAGATGCACAGCACCTGATATACTTAATTGGTAGTAGGCTTTCAAGCCTAAACAGCTTGGAGTGGGACAACATGCATTAAAAGGATGTTGTGGTCAAAATACTCACTTGCCTAATAATTCTGCACTCAGTGTAGATTCTCTGAATCTTTTGATGATATTATGCACTGTAGATGATGATATGTTCAAACTCTTTGCAATTTTACACTGTCGAACTCCTTTCTGATATTGCTCCACTATTTGTCGGCGCAGAATTAGGGGGATTGGTGATCCTCTTCCCATCTTTACTTCTCAGAGCCGCTGCCACTCCAAGATGCTCTTTTTATACCCAGTCATGTTAATGACCTATTGCCAATTGACCTAATGAGTTGCAATTTGGTCCTCCAGCTGTTCCTTTTTTGTACCTTTAACTTTTCCAGCCTCTTATTGCCCCGTCCCAACTTTTTTGAGATGTGTTGCTGTCATGAAACTTCAAATGAGCCAATATTTGGCATGAAATTTCAAAATGTCTCACTTTCAACATTTGATATGTTGTCTATGTTCTATTGTGAATACAATATCAGTTTTTGAGATTTGTAAATTATTGCATTCTGTTTTTATTTACAATTTGTACTTTGTCCCAACTTTTTTGGAATCAGGGTTGTATTTAAAAGGAACAGAAATAGCTAAATAAAATAATATAGTTTTTGGCCCAGGCGGCACGGTGGTGTAGTGGTTAGCGCTGTCGCCTCACAGCAAGAAGGTCCGGGTTCGAGCCCCGTGGCCGGCGAGGGCCTTTCTTTGCGGAGTTTGCATGTTCTCCCCGTGTCCGCGTGGGTTTCCTCCGGGTGCTCCAGTTTCCCCCACAGTCCAAAGACATGCAGGTTAGGTTAACTGGTGACTCTAAATTGAGCGTAGGTGTGAATGTGAGTGTGAATGGTTGTCTGTGTCTATGTGTCAGCCCTGTGATGACCTGGCGACTTGTCCAGGGTGAACCCCGCCTTTCACCCGTAGTCAGCTGGGATAGGCTCCAGCTTGCCTGTGACCCTGTAGAACAGGATAAAGCGGCTACAGATAATGAGATGAGATGAGTTGAGTTTTTGGCCCCCCTCCCTCATAGCTCCTGTTCCACACTTCAGCCCAGTTGGTGGCGCCAAACCACCAAAAAAAGAAAAGGAAATGGCGGAGCGTGTTACTGAATCCACCGGCAATGAAATAAAAACTTTACTTGAAAACAAACTCCTCCAAAATACCAAAAAGCAACAAAATATGGAATAAAAGTATTTAGTGGTAAGAACATCTTTTTTAAAATTTTTCAAGTGTTATCACATTTTTTACAAATTGCTCCTGTCGTTTCACTGGTTTGTTTACATTCTAAGCGGAAATGATTGTCAAACGTTATGTATAAAGTTTTTATTTATCGACCCTGCAAAAAATGAAAATAAAAATGCTCCTTTTCTAAATATCCAGTGAATGTGGATAGGATAAAACAGTTATTCCACTCAATCTCGTCGTACATGGATTTTAGACAACTCAGTGCTATGCGCCTCATCAGCTATCGGCTCATCTCATCTCATTATCTCTAGCCGCTTTATCCTGTTCTACAGGGTCGCAGGCAAGCTGGAGCCTATCCCAGCTGACTACGGGCGAAAGGCGGGGTACACCCTGGACAAGTCGCCAGGTCATCACAGGGCTGACACTTAGACACAGACAACCATTCACACTCACATTCGCTATCGGCTCATGTATGACTCAATTTCATGGAACAACTGTTTTTATATATTTATTAGTGCTGTCAAAAATGTCACGTTATTAACGCGTTAACTTGACTCAATTTTAACGGCGATAATTTTTTTATCGCGAGATTAACGCTCTGTGGCATGATGTAGGTTTTCCATAAGCTTTTGAAACTGCCAGGAACTTGGAACAGAGACTTTGGTTAGAAAACCGATAGCAGCTAGACTGTAATGCCACGCCCCGCACAACCAGAGTCCCCCCCCCCCCCCAAGAACCAGCGCAGGCAGGGCGCGCTAGTAGAGATGGGATTTATGGCTCTTTGATGGGATCCGCATCTTTGTGATCCGTTCTTTGAAAAGAGCCGTTCAAAAGACTGGCTAATTTGGCTCTTTTTAAATATTTATTCAGTTTTAAGAAGACAGCGTCTAAAGAAGCCAGATCCCTCTGAACTGTAAACTCAATGCTATCCCAGAAATCCTTCCTGTAATATGCAAATTTGGCCGCCTTTGATTGGACAGCGCGACGCATCAACAGGCAGAAAGTGTAAAAGTACAAAATGTGTTAAGTGAGCTGAAACAGTAAAGATCAGATTCAATGCAATATTTATCAACGAACAACTTAAACTTAATATAATAGTGTACTTTATATTATAATCAAGCATGTCAAGCCTACCGTCACTGTGTAACCTATCTCTCTTTAGTTGTAGACTAACTCAAACAGTAGATCATTTCACTCATGGTTCTCTTGCTAGCCCCGTGCCGGTGCTCGGCTTAGGTTTCACTTTGCAGTGGCTGTGTCAAGACGTGTTATGCTTTGCAATAAAAAAAAAAAAATTGGTACAAACAAGCCCATTCACTTTTTTATGCTGATAAGAGAATTACAATGGTTTTTTATGTGACAAAAATGTGCGATTAAATTGCGATTAATCGCGAGTTAACTATGACTGTCGCGACATTAATCGCGATTAAATATTTTAATCGCTTGACAGCACTAATATATATATATATATATATATATATATATATATATATATATATATATATATATATATATATAAGCTAACTTCAGATGCTAACATCGTGCTTGATGGCTTCCAAATTCGGTGTGCAGACAGGACAAAGGAGAGCAGTAAGAGGAAAGGAGGGGGACTGGCTGTGTTTCACCCACGTGCAATGAACCGGTGCTACAGGTGCTCTAGCCCCTGCCCCTTTTCTGTTTGCTGTCCAAAGTGCCCTTTTCATAGGGACTTTTTTTTTTTTTTTTTTTTTTTTTTTTTTTTATATATTTGTAAAAGATAAGTTATCTCCAACATCAATATTCCCTACAATTTGACAATAATATATGAAATTATAGATTTATAAAATAACGTTTTTCTATGTAAATGCGGGCATCAATCCGTGACGTCATGCATTCAGTGAGCCTCCGTGCAGAAAGCACATGCAGGCGGTTGACAGTGGGAGACAGTGCGAGGAAGGGCATGGGAAGGTCACGCTGAAAGTCTCCTTTCATTTCTTATCTGAACATGCAATATTGTGCAGCTTAGAACACAACAGTAAATGCGTAAGGTTGTTTATCATTTAATGAAGCCGCCTAGGCTATATTTAAACCGTTTGCTCCATCCATTTTATTAACGTGGCAGATTCGGAAACTTTAGTTTGAACAACGGCGTTAATAACATATTCTAGCAGATTCGAAAACTTAAGGCTGAATGACGACGTCCACAACATATTCTAGGCTGTCAGACCTTCTTCTGCTGGCAATTGAGAAAGATATCCATATTGAATACAGTGTTGTCATAGACATTTTCAAGAACATGGCAAACCGAAGACTGCTGCTTTGAAGAATACTGCAGCATTTAGATGGATCTCACACACACACACACACACACACACACACACACTGTTCAGTTGCAACTGAAATTTAACTTTGAATAAAGTTAACTTGCGTGAAAAATTTGTTCCAAGTGCCCTTTTTTGAATGTTGAGCCCCTGCGCCTCCAAAGGTCTTTGCACAGCCCTGCTGTGTTTATCAATGATAGATGGTGTAACCCGGGACACATCACTATTAAAGAGAAAATCTGCAGTAAAGATATTGAACTGTTAGCCATTAGCATGAGGCTGTATTATTTACCAAGGGAATTCTCACGTTATTGCGATAACTGCTTATATTTCCCCTCTGCTGACGCGAATGAGGCATGTGACGTCATCCACTCAGTCACAAGCGGACTGCAGACACAGCATCTACAGGCTCTCATCCTGATCTCTGGGGATTTTAACCATGCTTCCCTGTCCTCCACTCTCCCCAACTTCAAACAGTACGTAACATGCAGCACAAGAGACAATAAGACACTGGCAAGCCCGTTTCAAGCTATTTGGGGGCCCTAGGCAAAGGGGGATCTGGGGCCCATAATTATCCCCCCCTCGACGAAAGGCCTTATGGCCGCCTACCCACTGAAGACTTAATAAATAAACATCACACATATTGTAATCATTCTTACGATTTTTTCTTAATAAATGAACTCTTTACATCTCATTCTCATCTCATTATCTCTAGCCGCTTTATCCTGTTCTACAGGGTCGCAGGCAAGCTGGAGCCTATCCCAGCTGACTACGGGCGAAAGGCGGGGTACACCCTGGACAAGTCGCAAGGTCATCACAGGGCTGACACATAGACACAGACAACCATTCACACTCACACCTACGGTCAATTCAGAGCCACCAGTTAACCTAACCTGCATGTCTTTGGACTGTGGGGGAAACCGGAGCACCCAGAGGAAACCCACGCAGACACGGGGAGAACATGCAAACTCCGCACAGAAAGGCCCTCGCCGGCCACGGGGCTCAAACCCGGACCTTCTTGCTGTGAGGCGACAGTGCTAACCACTACACCGCCGTGCCGCCCCACACACACACACACACACACACACATACATATACATACATACACATATATCAAATATGAAAATAAGACAAAGTAATATAAAATGTGCAAATAACACAACACTAAATATTTACAGTATATACACAAGTAGAAATAACTTCAAATGGTGATTAAATGATTACAAACAATGCTTTTGAAATCTTATCTTAAGCTTACAGGTATGGCGGTCACATGGCAAATAAAAGCATTATGCACTGTCCAGGTTGTTTGTGGCTGAATTAGTCACAGCTGATGCTGACATAGAGGAGAGTATCTAGCACTATTCATACTCGTACTTTGCAACGTGACGTCACAAGGAGGGCTGGAGGGCAAGAACGGCATCAAAGCAGCAGGTCTACATTAGTTTAGGCATGATTTCTCATCCCTTTTTCACTGAAAACGTGATGATATACATAAAAGTAATGGACTGCAAATAATATTTGGCTCTACTACCTTACATTCTGGGGTAACAAAGACTGTGCAGATCCGGACAAAACTGAGTTTAAGTCCCATTGAAAGAAGTACCGTTTTCTCGCTTATCATGTCCAAAATCTGACTTGAGCTGCGGCGATATTACACCAATATGCCCCATTCCCAACGTTATAGTCCCAAACTAACTCTGACTATGACATTTTGATAAACACTAAGTTAATCTGGGAGAAGTTGACAGTCTTTCGCCTATTTGTGTGGCACATATTAGAATTTTTAGCCAGTCCTTGCAAGTTTGTAAGCCTGTTGTGCATGACAACGTTTACATCACTGTTATAAACACTGTCTACAAGATAACTACCATTAACGTAAGCTAGCTACCAAATTTGCTTGTCGACCCGCTTGGTATTAATGAGTGTGTACATTCTCACTTACCAGTGTCTTGTTTTTTTTCTGTCTTCCTCTTCCCTTTTCTTCTTTCTCTTCTGGCTCTCTGAGGGGTAATTTCGCTTCATATTTGATTTTGTTTTTTTTTTGTTTTTTTGCCGCGGAGCTCTGCAACCACTTGACTGGACGGAGATGGGCATTGAGGGGTTGACAACAGACTGTCATTGCACTTTTTGACCAAAGCATGTAGGGAGGCGCTGTTGTGCATTAGCGGGCCCCCCTTGGAACTAGGGTATTTCAACAAGTGTCATTAGGCGCTGCGCTGCCACGCTCAAAAAGTTGTCATTGCTATTGAATACATAACCAGTCGTTCGGCAGCGGGGGCCCTTCGAGGGTTGGGGCCCTAGGCAATTGCCAAGTCTGCCTACCTTGTTGCAACAGGTCTGGACACTGGATCTGTTTTATGCCAACACCAAGGAAGCATATAGTACATCACCCCCCCCAGCAAATCTGATCACAACCTGGTGCATCTCCTGCCAGTCTACAGAACTATTGTTCACATACCTCTGTTGCCAGAAGAGTGCCCACTAAAACAGTACGGTGCTTCTCAAACAAACCCTGGGTCACTTCTGAGCTGAAGGCTCTCCTGAATGAGATGACGAGAGCATTCAGATCAGGAAACAGAGTGGAATTGAGGAGGGTACAGAAGGAGCTGAGAAGAAAGATCAGGGAAGGCAAAGACCACTACAGAAAGAGGATGGAGGATCAGCTGCAGCAGAGCAACGTGAGTGGAGTCTGGAGGGGCCTTAAAACCATCTCAGGACTTAAGGAGTCCAATAGGCAGCTTGGAGGTGAGTTGCAATGGGCAAACAACCTGAACAACTTCTTTAACATATTTGATTAGGCCTCCCCCCAGATCAGCCCACTGTTACTGCTACTGTCTCTTCCTGGTCATCATCACCCAGCTCACAGACCTCCTTCTCACCCTCTCAGCACCCCTCAACCATCATACCTCCAGCTCAGTGCTTCACACCTCCGTGCATAACACCAAGCACTCAGCTGTGCTCTTCTTTGTCCTTTGACAGAGAACAAGTCAAGAGGGAACTGAGTAAGATGAAGGCGAGAAAGGCTGCAGGTCCTGATGGCATCAACCCCGGGCTCCTGAGGCATTGTGCTGACCAGCTGTGTGAAATAGTGCGGGACATTTTCAACTTGAGCCTGGAACAGGAAAGCGTGCCGGTCCTTTGGAAGACATCGTGTGTAGTTCCGATACCAAAAACTACACACCCCACTGATTTAAATGGATATAGACCAGTGGTGCTGACCTCTCACCTGACAAAGGCTCTGGAAAGACTTGTTCTGGCACATCTCCGCACACTGGTGGGGCCAGCTATGGATCCCCTGCAGTTTGCCTACCAGCCAGGCATCGGGGTGGAAGATGCAGTCATCTACCTGTTTCATAGATCTCTCTCTCATCTTGAAAAGGCAGGAAGCACTGTTATGGCCCTTTTCCACTACCCTTTTTCAGCTCACTTCAGCTCGCTTCAGCTCACTTCAGCCCGACACGGCTCGCGTTTCGACTATCCAAAACCAGCACGACTCAGCTCGCTTCAGCCCTGCTTAGCCCCCAAAACTCGCACCGTTTTGGAGTGGGGCTGAAGCGAGCCAAACCGAGCCGAGTGAGGCTAGGGGCGTGAGCAGACACTCCCCTGCGCGCTGATTGGTGAGGAGGAGTGTCCTCACATGCCCACACACGCCCCGCGAGCACGCTGGGATCTGTAAACACCGTAAACCCGGAAGAAGGAGAATTACGAATTATGAGAATTATGAAGCCTTATGTGCCTCGCCTCATCTATACACTCTTGCCAGTATCTGTTGGCGTTGTCGGTGACAACAAGCCACAGCACCAAGACCAGCAACATTAACGACTCCATGTCCTCCATGTTTATTGTTTACTCTCCGGGTTGTGAGACTACCGCTTAAAAGATCACTGATGTCACTGTTTGCACCGCCAAACGACATCACCTGATGTCCACCCACTTTCGCTAACTCCACCCAATGTGTCCACCCACTTCCAGCCAGCACGGTTCAGCGCGGTTGTAGTCGAAATGCGACTCCAACAGCCCCGCTCAGCTCGACTCAGCACGGCACGGCTCAGCCCGACTCAGCCGCGTTGGTAGTGGAAAAGTGGCATTAGAATCATGTTCTTTGATCTATCCAGTGCCTTCGACACCATCCAGCCGACTCTTCTGAGTAAGATGGAGAGCGCAGGGGTGGACCATCATCTTACCTCGTGGACTATGAACTATCTCACAAACAGACCACAGTATGTGAGACTGAAGGACTGTGTGTCAGACACCATTCTTTGCAGCACAGGGGCACCACAGGGGACAGTCCTGGCCCCATTTCTGTTCACACTTTACACTGCGGACTGTAGATACGATACAACTACCTGTCATCTACACAATAATCAACAATACTGTCCAGATCACTTCTCCATCCAAAGAAACCCCTCTGAATGTATACTGTGTGCACTGACTATCAGCATCAGTACTTTTACAGCGAACTGCTCGCTACACATGGTTAAAATGGCTCTTGTGCAATATATCTACTTACCTGGGTAATACTGGTAATACTACCTGTGCAATACTTACACGTGCAATTCCACCTTTGTAATACACTTATGTTAACTGTATATCTGCAAACCTGTTAATTTATGCAAATTTGTTAATTTTTTTATCTCTAAATTTGTAGTTTTTCTTTTATATATATCCTTTTTTGTATACTTAGTACTTCTGCACTACTCCTTCACTGCCTTATATCTTTTTCTCTTTATACCGGTATGTTTTGCTTCTGTAACAATGTAAATTTCCCCTTGTGGGATGGATGGATGGATGGATGGATGGATAGAGAGATAGAGATATAATAAAAAAATATGGGTCCGTCTCAGAAACGGGCCTCTCATTTGGGACATTATGGTCAAAATAAATTTTCTAATTTTACTTTTTTTTTTTTTTTGCATTTACCTAACACTCAATGTTTCTTTTGTCATGTTTAATAAGAATAAAGATAGTATCTTGCTTTATCTGGCCTCCACTGTGGAAATTTTTTTTTATTATAGTTCAAATGCTTTTGTAAAATTGATTTTCATATAAAATAATTACATCATGAAGAATTAAAGCCCCTCCTTCACAGATGACTGAAAATATTGAATAAATTTCCTCTTTTTGATTGCTTGGGTTAAAAACGCCAAGTTATGATGACTGAATTGAGTATTCACTTAAATATGAATAATATGATACATTTTGTGTATTTGATATGGCGAAATAGGACACAATGGAAAAATCAAGAACACACTGGAAAGATGAGAATAACGAGGCAGCTCGACACACACACACACACACACACACACAAAAGCTTTCAGATTGTCTCAGGTGGAATATTTCGTCTATGTACCTGAGCTGATCTTTGAGTTTGACTTGAATTTCTTCGCCATTTCTGCTTCAAACACACACTGTTTTATTTTTCAGAACTGGAAATTGGGAGAATCTGGACAAAAAAAGTTATTTTCAATATATTGTTCTGTTCACTTGTTACAGAAGATTTTCATGTTTAATTTTTAACATGCTGGTACATTTTTAATAGAGGCTCTTTTCCTTTTTTTTGTCATGGGAGGCACAAACTTTTACCTTCAGCTGTAGTTGTGGATTATTAAGGTAATGAGCATTAATCATCATCATCATCATCATCTTTCTTCATACTGCTTGGTTGTGATTTCCACCACTGTGATGTGACTCATCTCTATCTGATCTTCATGAGCAGGTCTTTACATTTGATAAAAATCTGAACTATTTGATCTTCAGGTCAAATATTAAATATAAAAAAATATTTTTGCTCCATCAGGTTTGTTCTCGGAGAACGAGGCTCTGAAATTTCTTCACCATGAGGGTTTTCTCATCTCGATGAAACCTCCCTCCAGCTCAATGAGGACATCTCGAGGAACTGTGTGAGCTTTACCTGATGGATGGTTTATACTGAATCTAAACCTGTGTGTCTGCTGTCTTCCTGCAGGATCCTGAGCCCAACTCTGGGAATTATGCTACAGTTGACTTCTTTAAAAGAAACCCCAAGAGACGTGATGAAATCGTGGTTCCACATGTTGTGTATTCTTCTGTCAGACGTAATAATGTGTGTACATAATGTGATGTTGTCCATCACTTCCTGTTTACTGAAGTGCAGCAGATGTTTGTGATCTGTGGCTGAAGGAATTCTATTTTTTATACAGTCATATTTACAGACTTGGTGTTACTGTATTATCACAAGAGCGTCAGCTCTCTCAGTTTATCATCCAGTGGTGCAATTAATATTCAGATCCAGACTGATTAATGTCTTTGTTTTGTCCTTGGCAATAAGAACTATTAGTTCTGGCAATAAGAACAGCTCTTTGTATCAATCACTTGGTGGTGATATTGTGTGGAAACTTCATTCCTGTGTCCCATAAAGCAAATTTCAGCTAGTCAATATTTGCTAAACAATGCTAGGCTAAGACATGCTAAAAGCTAATGCTAACCAGTAGAGGTGTACACTAAGAGTGAAAGCAGACATCGCTGGATATTTTATTGATGATGTTGTAATGCGAGAACAAATTCCACCAATATTTAGAAATATTTTGAATCACAGTCCACCACAGTTCATGGAGATGTTTATTTTGGCACAATGTAACATCACAATCTCCCAAATCATTTCAGAAAGAATCTTCACAATATTCAGAATGTGATGATTATATATGACATTATTGATACTTGGTCTTATTTGTTTATTTCTTGCATCTTGCTTTCAAATCTTATGTCTGTAACTCCCATTTGTTTGTTTGTTTGTTTGTGCTGCATGGTAAAACTAGCTGGCCAGTAGGCGGCAGTATTTCTCTCATTATTCTGTGTCTTTATACACTGGCCTGTTTGCTGTTCAGTTTTGTGTTGAAATTGTATATGATTTGAATATTAAACAGATTTGAAGTTATAAATACTTTGACATTAGTATTAATCACATCTACACAGTGACTACAGTACAGGATCGACACCATGGACCCTGTTAGCATTGTGTCGAAGACGTCTGTGTTTACCTGACTGTTTTTTTTTCCTCAAACAAATGTAAATTAAAGCAGTGGGACATTCCATGTGCCAGACTCAGATGTTCTGTCTTTATTATTATTATTATGCAATGGTTGAATGTGATATCTGTGTTTTCTAAGAACTTGTGTTCTCTAAGAACCTTTCTATGAACACTTATCTTTATCTTGAACTTGTTTTTTATGCTTTGTAAGACTTTTTCGGTGTTTTTACACAATCCAATCTTATGACTGTATTATATTCCACCTGTAATTAATTTGTTAATTTATGTTGAATATGAGGCCCTAACGAATGAGCTGCTACTGAATCTATTCTTAGCAAATAATTTACATCCCTATATATATACAATTTAATTATTTATAACTTTCCACTTACTTTTATTTGCATGCCATATGTGTTTTAGGAACAGTGTGATATGGTCTGCACTGCATAAATCATCAGACATGGGACTGAGGTTATCAGTGAATCTTGACGTTTGTGAAAATGTGAAACAGTGAAGTATCGTTTCCTGGAGCCTCCACTGGGTGTCAGTGTGGAGCGCAGTGTGTTTATTCAGTGAGCTGCTGTTGATCAGGATGGGGTTTAAACCAGCTCTCGTCATCATTTATATGTTCAAACTTATAACAAACAACGAAAATGTTCAAAACCCTTCGATAAACACAGGTTAAGTCAAAGAACCAGGAGACAGAAAAGCTCTCAGTGATGTTTAAAGCAGGACTGTGAGTCCCCAAGCCGCCATTTTGTGACATTTCCATATAAGTCACAGAGCACATGGAAACTGAAACAAAATGGAGTATAATAATCGCTTTCAGAAGCTCCTAATTATGTTTTGTGCATGTGAACAGTTGTTACGGGAAACGACTGTGACTCGTGACCATTGTAAGGGAAAACATTTTACTTCTGAGACACAGTAAAACCCAACTAACAAGCATTTATATACAGGTAGTCGTCGACTTATGACTGCGTTTGGTTACGACTGACCGGTCGTAAACCGATCTGGTCATAAGTCGGCCTATGTTAAATGAACGTAAGTATATTGTGATGTGTAATGATATTGTAATCATCTTAAAGACTTATTTAATCAACATTTTCTTATTTCATTACCTTGGCTCATTATTTGGTTTAAGTCAAACACTGCATACTACACTGCGTACAGTACAATTCGTTTAATATGTGCAAAACAAAAAATACGAAATACAGGTGTGAAAAATAGAAAACATTTTAGTTTGAAATATACCAAAATACAAAATTTAGTGACCGCTGGCATCACTGGTACTTGGCTGTGGGTCGTCTATGTCATCATCAGCTGTTGTAGCGCTCGGGCTGGCGGGAGCATTTGCTCGTTTCATAAACCTGGAGATGGGGCGGAAACTGTATGACGGAGTGCACGAGGGAGCGCGAGAGAGACTGCGCATGTGCCTGGAGCTGGGGCGGAAACTGTTGTACGCGGCGAGAGGCGCTGCCAGGAGCTGGGGTGGAAACTGCCGTACGCTCAGCTAGCTCAGCTGGGAAACACTTGCCAGTCATAACCCCTACATGCCCCCTACAGCTATAAATGAGATCAGCACTAAAGCGTGGTGCTGCTCAACAGGGCCCAAGTGATCAAGCACCTGCACAACTCCCTTCCAAAGAGCACATGACGACGGGGTTGAATCCTGATTGGTCCACACGAGGCGCCGAAAGGACTTTATGACACCCCCCCACTTACCTGTCTGTCTCACGATATGAAGCACGTGATTTATTTATTTTAAGTGACGTAATGATTTATTCAGTTTGTCTTGGGCTGTAAGATGGAGAACCGCAGCTCTGTAATGAAAGTTTTGCTTCTCACATTTTCTGTTCATCTTTCATCAGCAGGTGAGTTTAGAAATGTAAACTATCAGTTGATTAGAAAGCGAAATTTTAAAAGACGTTGTGAAGAAGCACACTTCCGGGTTTATTATTATTATTATTATTATTATAAACAGTAGTAATAATGTAGAGAGAATTTAACTGCGCTGTGAGTGTGATTATGCTTTTCTAGCCTACAACAGCTCTATAAATAAGAAATTAAGAGTGACTTTTTTTTTTAAGAACAGCCCACTTCAGGAAACTCACCATCTCAGAATTTAATCACAATTTGTTATTATAGAGTCGAGGGATAGGAATAAAAAATTTTACTAACCTTGACCAGATTAACCCCTTCCCGGCCGGATGGGCCACACCCAAAATTTGGAGGTCCGACCACGGGTATGACATTCATGTTGGTTTAAATTGAATATTCTCAAAGATCCCATGATTCTGATTGCTTTTTCTGAGAGAGCATATGGGTGATCTATAAATTGCTTCCAAAAAATTTGTGGGGGTGCGAAGCGTATCCACACTAGCGCCACCTACATTTGGCACGGACGACTATCTGGCTACCTAGAATTAAGGCTCCAAATAAAATATGCAACTATATCCCAAGGATTTTTTTTGTTGTTTTCTACTGCTGCATATGTAAGTAAGCTAAATCAAATGAGAAAACAATGGGACTAGTGAGAATAATTTAGAAAATCTAATAAAAAATAATGAAAATCCTTGCCGACACCCTACTTCGGGCCACGCCCACAAAAATATTCTCACTATCCCATACAAACAACTAGTTCTAAAAGTTGAACCAAAAGGTAGGCTATCTATTCCAAATAGAAAATTTGTGGGTAACATTGTTGGTAGGCTAATATTAACATTTATAAGCTTGATTTTCCATCTTCGCCCATGGCATTTTGACCCCTACACTCTAAAAAATAAAGGTGCTTCAGTGGTTCTTCAAATCTCTGGATGGTTCCATGGAGAGTCAAAAGTCTGTGATGAACCATTACATTATGCGAAAGGTTCTTCACATTGGAAATGGTTCTTCAGAGCCTGGCATTCTCTTACCATTTGCTGGTCAATGCACATAGGCTATGTTTACACAAATCTGTCTTCACTGCTCAAACAAATGGTTTAAATGGTTCTTTAAAGAACTGCTGCATGAACGGTTCTTTGAAGCCCTGAAAAAGGTTCTTCTATGGCATCACCCTGAAGAACCGGTACTGGCCCCATTATTTTTTAGAGTGTAATCTGTACCTAGATGTGGATAAACTGATCTATGATACTAGAAGTTTTATTGGAATTGTATTTTCTGACTTCTTTTCTGCTATTTATAAAATATTTTAGATGTTATTGTACTTCACAAAAATACATACACTTACTGAAAGTGTAATGATATTTAAATTTTCACCGACTAGGTATCTTGTAACACAGCAACATTTGAGGCCTTATCAAAGTGACAAATTTTCTGCTTCTCAGCTTGAAAAAGATCACTTCATGGTCACTGAAATTTTAGCCAATTTATCATTGAAAGAGGTCTTAAAATGGGTTAGTCATATTATAGATCTCATGCACGCTACTATATATGTTGGTATCCTAGACAAAGGAATAGCATTGTAGTGCTCCAAATGACGTTACAACGTAGTCTTGCCTACGTTGCGCAGTTTGCAGACTAGAAGAACACTGGTATTTTGCATTGTGTAAGCCCAAGTAGCTGTGTGGGTAAGTTTTCTCTTTACACTTCAATTTGGTTTCATAATAATTGATGGAAAATTGATTTATGCCTGTCATCAATTTTTCTTCTGTCTTTCTTTCAAACTTTCAAAAAAAATCATTGACAAAATATCAAAAACAATATATCAAAACCTACCATTCAGATTAGTGTTCAGAAGTTGCATCCTTTTCTAGGGTTAAAATGGAAAGGTACATCTTCCGTGATGGCAAATTTGGAAAATGCAGTTTATCGTCAACAAAGCCAAAGGATATTCCAACTGAAGTTTGTAACATGGCTTACTCTGTTGCATCTCATGGGTCTAACTTAAAAATAGACTTAGAAGGGACAACTGAAGTTGAACTGATAATGAACAGAGCCCGTCAAATAAGCTTTAAAGATGACATAATTTGTCCAAAACACAGACTTCAGCTTGGAATTTATTGGAAACCTGGAAAAGCATGTCAACATCCAAACCATCCTTCAAATAAAAAGGTTAAGTCATCTTCACTCTGTTCTGGAACTGTGTCCATTTGTAATCAGTTAGACATTCCAATTGGCTCACCAATATGTACTTCTTGTTGCAAGGACCCTCATCAGTGCAAAAAAGTTCTGAAAACTCCTGAACATCAACTACAACCTAAACCAAAACAGACAAGTACTCCTGTAAATGAGTCTGTGCATGATATCGATGACATTCCACTTGCTATATCCATTAGTCAATGGGATCAAATAGTGATGTTGACTCTGACATTTCAGATTTGGATGCATCCTACCGTTTTGAGGCCAATGACTCTTTGAATGACATTTTACCAGTTATAAACTTAACACCAGTAAAATCTCAAGGAATAATGCCTCTAGAACAAATGGGAGATCGTCGTAGAAATGCCCTTATAAACAAGTACAAGAAATGTGCACTACAATGCTATTCCTTTATCTAGGATACCAACATATATAGTGTGCATGAGATCTATAATATGACTCTAACCCATTTTAAGACCTCTTTCAATGATCTCATCTCATTATCTCTAGCTGCTTTATCCTGTTCTGCAGGGTCGCAGGCAAGCTGGAGCCTATCCCAGCTGACTACGGGCGAAAGGCGGGGTACACCCTGGACAAGTCGCCAGGTCATCACAGGGCTGACACATAGACACAGACAACCATTCACACTCTCATTCACACCTACGGTCAATTTAGAGTCACCAGTTAACCTAACCTGCATGTCTTTGGACTGTGGGGGAAACCGGAGCACCCGGAGGAAACCCACGCGGACACGGGGAGAACATGCAAACTCCACACAGAAAGGCCCTTGCCGGCCCCGGGGCTCGAACCCAGGACCTTCTTGCTGTGAGGCGACAGCGCAAACCACTACACCACCGTGCCGCCTCTTTCAATGATAAATTGGCTAAAATTTCAGTGACCATGAAGTGATCTTTTTCAAGCTGAGAAGCAGAAAATTTTTGTCACTTTGATAAGGCCTCAATGTTGCGGTGTTACAAGATACCTAGTCGGTGAAAATTTAAATATCATTACACTTTCAGTAAGTGTATGTATTTTTGTGAAGTACAATAACATCTAAAATATTTTATAAATGGCAGAAAAGAAGTCAGAAAATACAATTCCAATAAAACTTCTAGTATCATAGATCAGTTTATCCACATCTAGGTACAGTTTAGGGGTCAAAATGCCATGGGCGAAGATGGAAAATCAAGCTTATAAATGTTAATATTAGCCTACCAACAATGTTACCCACAAATTTTCTATTTGGAATAGATAGACTACCTTTTGGTTCAACTTTTAGAACTAGTTGTTTGTATGGGATAGTGAGAATATTTTTGTGGGCGTGGCCCGAAGTAGGGTGTCGGCAAGGATTTTCATTATTTTTTATTAGATTTTCTAAATTATTCTCACTAGTCCCATTGTTTTCTCATTTGATTTAGCTTACTTACATATGCAGCAGTAGAAAACAACAAAAAAAATCCTTGGGATATAGTTGCATATTTTATTTGGAGCCTTAATTCTAGGTAGCCAGATAGTCGTCCGTGCCAAATGTAGGTGGCGCTAGTGTGGATACGCTTCGCACCCCCACAAATTTTTTGGAAGCAATTTATAGATCACCCATATGCTCTCTCAGAAAAAGCAATCAGAATCATGGGATCTTTGAGAATATTCAATTTAAACCAACATGAATGTCATACCCGTGGTCGGACCTCCAAATTTTGGGTGTGGCCCATCCGGCCGGGAAGGGGTTAATCTGGTCAAGGTTAGTAAAATTTTCTATTCCTATCCCTAGACTCTATATAATAACATTGTGATTAAATTCTGAGATGGTGAGTTTCCTGAATATGCTCTTTTTGGGCTGTTCTTAGCAAAAGTCACTCTTAATATCATATAACTGACATATCAGACCCCATATTTTTATACCAAATAGTATTTTAGACCAAATAGTTCCCAGCTGGATACAGCGTTGTATGTTGCCATGGAAACCCACAGACTGACTGACCGCTTGTAGTCAGTGTAGTGACAGTTTGAATTTAAGGAACTGTTTATTGCTAGAATCAGAATTTATGTAGTGAACACAGAGGGGTGATATACAGTGAAATGTCCCAATGATGTTCTAATAATAAACTAACTGTTTGTTGTATAAGTAAGGAGTGACACAAGACAGACTGTGCTGTTCTAGAAAAATGTTCCAATGTCAGGGTGGTCTGATATGGCCTGATGCGAAGCTGAGTGACCTTACTGTCTGAAGTACAACCTTGCCACAGGAAGTAAGACCTTACCGCCCAAAGTACAGCCTTGCCGCAGGAAATATGGCCTTGCCACCCAAAGTACAGCCTTGCAGCAGGAAGTAAGACCTTACCACCCAAAGTACAGCCTTGCTACAGGAAATATGGCTTTGCCGCCCAAAGTGAGACTTTGCCGCAGGAGGTACGACCTTACCACCCAAAGTACAGCCTTGCTGCAGGAGGTACGACCCTGCTGCCCGAAGTATGACCTTGCCCAATTAGGTGCTCCTGTAATGGAGAAGTGCCCTCTGGTGGAAAAGCTGTGATTCAGTGCTGTAAAGAGTGTCCCTCCATGTGCAAGAATGTGGACAGGTTTCCTAATGGATGCCCCTACAGTGGAGAAAATGTGATGTGGTGCCATATAGGTGGCACCTTTTGCATATCCTCTCCCATCTGGCAATGCCAAAGCTGTGCTAAGGTGCATTAAAAACAACCATATGGAATCAGTTTTCCCTAATCCGACGTTCCTCCTCAAAACATGCGTTACAGTGCCAGGGGTAACAACTTCTCTAAACTGAAGCTGATCAAAACTCAGCTCTGAAGACAATGGGAGGTGGGGGGGGCTCACTGATCTTCAGCTGCTGTCAATTGAGAGGGATATCCCTGTTGACCATAATGAAGTCATATGCACCTGTGGAAAAAATTAAGATCACTTTTAGTGGTGGTCACCGTTTAAAAGTGATCTCTTAATTTTTTTTTTTTTCCATAGCTGTGTTTAAACACATGGCCAAAAGAATTGTGCTATGACTCCCAGCACGCACCATCTCCCTCCCCTGACTACTGCACTCACAAATCATAGCTTTTCTTATTGACATTGTTGTGTGCATAGACGCCGCATTGAGCCTGGTGGCCCATTGCTGGGATACGTCAGAGTGTCCGCCATATTGGATGTGGCAAATCTTCCCCGTAACCAATGCAAGTAAATGGACTGAACTTCATAAAGCCCCTTTCTACGATAATATTTAACTCGATGCCTTTTATTCACCCATTAAGACACACACGTATATATTTGGGAAACAAACAGGCATCAAAACATGTATAACTTTTTTTAATGTGATGGTTATAAATGGTGTGCGAAATGCCCTGTATACTGCAAACTAGCAACAGATACACGATAGATAGCTCAGGTAAGCTAATCAGTCAGCATACCGTAGCAAGCTACCAAAACCTGAGGCCACAATAACCAACCTGCAAGACTGAATATGATAAGTGATGGAAATAGTGGAAAAACTGGAAATGGTGAATGAAAATAAAAATGTACTGTTTTATTTATTGAGTCACCACACAGACCTACTCTCGTTGAATAAAGTGAGCTGAATGACCGCCAAATTGAGTTCGGCCAGGTTCTAACGTCATGCCAAAACAAAATACATCACTGATTCCTTCACATTCAGAAAGGCTAAAAACATTCATCATACGTTCAAAAACATTCATCATAGTGTGGCACTGTATTATCTAATTCTCACTGCTTATAACTATACACCTCCCCGGTGGAGATGAGCTGGGAAACTGAAGGAACAGCCCCCTCTCTGATCCTGACTGTCTGACCTATTCTGTCAAAATACTCCGTTCTGAAGTGTTCACTGCAGAGCATGGATGACGGAGTAGCAGAAAACCCTTCCTGTCGCACAGCTGTCTCCCACTGCTTTTTCATGTCTTTATTTTTGGGAAACCTACATAGTGCGTGAAAAGTTAGCTAAGCAACTAACAACAATCAGTGTAGTTACGAAGGAAATACTTCGTTGTTTGGAGACAGGTTTCACCGAGCGGCTATTATGCACGAGACTTCATATTAGCCACAAAGTCAGAAAAATCTGTTCGTAAAATTACGTTATAATGACCAAATCCAATGAAAAGTATTTTTCCAGTCTCACCTGTGAAGGGTAATCCCATGTGATCTTGTTTGGACGGTAAACCAGTTGGTACAGTTAAACGCAGCACATGAATGAGGCATCTTTATTCTCGGCTACTGTCTAGACGCTATACCAGAGACGGCTGAAGAATCTCCACTTTGCCACATCCAATATGGCGGCGAGGATGATGTATGATTCTACGCAGAAGGCGGCGTCTATGTTTATATGTCTATGATCGTGTGTGAGATGTTCAGGGTTGGTCTTTTTAACTCAGTCAGTCGGTGGGGATTTTTGTGATGTCCTGATTTTTGCTAAAATCTTTAAGCATTGGGCAAATGAAAATGTATCTTTTTAATTATTTTTTTTCTGTTTTATTTTGTTTTACTTTATATGTGGTGAGTGTTACTCAAACAACTTACACCTTTACAGACACACACATTCTGCAGTTCTTGTACACTGGAATCACACCAGGAATAAATTTCCCAGAATTCACTGCTATTACTCTGGTGGATGGAGAACAGGCTGAGTACTATGACAGCAACATAAAGACGGTGATCCCAAAGACGGAGTGGATAAAGAAGATTGATTCAAATTACTGGAAAAGTGAGACAGAGACTTGGCAGGAAGAACAGGAATGGTTCAAAGAAGATGTGAAAACATTAATGCAGTGCTTCAATCAGAGTAAAGGTGAAACACACACATTTTCTAACACATTATCACCATATTTTTTTTATTTATTATTATTTTTTTTTACTTTATAGGTCAGTAGTAGTATTTTATAATCGAAGCTGAATTTTACTGGGAGCCAGTACTCCCAGTCATCCATAACTTACTGGGCATGTGCACATGGCTGATTCACCCACAAAGTTCCATTAAAAATGCCAAGCTCACAGAGCAAAAAGAACAAAATGGCTATTAAACAGCCAAACAAAGAATTTCCTCTGAGGCAGAAGTTGAAGTATTTTTGTGAATCACATTTATGAGACTTAGTGTGTGTGTATGATTTAGCAGCACATTCAATGGAGTTACAGCATGTGAAGAGGCCAGTCTACAGAGAGAAATTACAGAGGCGAATTAGGAGTCACCCATCCAATGCAGTATAAGCAAGATCAAAAAAGGCTTTTGTACAAGAACTGATTTGGAACTTTTTTTCTGGGGAAAAACATCATACCAGTCTCTAACTAGTAGTGTTGTAGTTAAGACCACCAAGACCAAGTCTTGATCGAAACCAGAGTGTATTGAGACCAAGACAAGACCAAGACTTTGAGGGTTTGAGATCAAGTCAAGACCAGAACTGGACCAGTGTGTGTGAAGGTAGGAGGGGTGACTGCTGTTAAAAGGAAGAAAACTTAAAATTAGTAATGAGTCACGTTATTGGTCACATTTAAAGCAGGAAGTTTTACATCCAATCACAGTAACAATGTTAACAAATAAATCAGACAATGCACGGGCAATTTAGTGAAATCCTCACATTTGTGGTCTTGACCAGTTTTTAAATAAAATCCTGAGTCCTCTCTGACTGAGACAAGACCAAGTAAAAATGTGCTCAATTCCAAGATGAGACCAAGACCTTCAAAAAGTGGTCTTGAGACCAGTCTCAAGACTGAGACCAGTCTCAAATACTACAACACTACTAACTAGAAGGGTACTCTGTGGAGTCCATATCTCCATCAAGCCACACATTATCCATCCATTTTCTTCCAATTATCTGAAGTCAGGTCGTAGTGGCAGCAGGCAAAGCAGGGTATTCCAGGCATCCCTCTCCCCAGCAACAGTTTCCAATTCCTCCTGGAGGATCCCAAGGCACTCCCAGGCCAGATTACATACATAATCTCTCCAACGTGTTCTGGGTCTACTCCAAGGTCTCCTCCCAGTTGGACATGCCTGGAAAACCTCCAAAGTAAGGTGCCCAGGAGGCATCCTAATCAGATGCCCGAACCACCTCCGCTGACTCCTTTCAATATGATGGAGCAGCAACTCTACTCCCAGGTCCCTCCAGATGTCTGAGCTTCTCACCCCCTCTCTAAGGGTGAGCTCAGCCACTCCTACGGAGAAAGCTCATTTCAGCCACTTGTATCCGTGATCTCATCCTTTCGGTCACTACCCAAAGCTCATGACCATGGGTGAGGGTTAGAACTCCCCTGAGTCCTCAGACTCCACCTCCTCCATGGAGGATGGGTTCAGGAGTTCCTTGTAGTGCTCCTTCCACCGCCCAACAATCTCCCCAATTCGGGTCAGCAGTTCTCCTCCCCAGCTGCACACAGCCTGAGGCAAGCCCTGCTTCCCTTTCCTGAGTCGCTGAACGGTTTGCCAGAACTTCCTTGAGGCCAATCGAAAGACCTTCTCCATGGCCTCCCTGAACTCCTCCCACACCCGGGTTTTCGCTTCAGCAACTGCTGAAGCTGCAGCCTTTCTGGCCTCCTAGTATCTGCCTGCTGCCTCAAGGGACCCCTGGGCCAACCAAGACCAAAAGGCCTCTTTCTTCAGCTTGACTGCTTCCTTCACCACTGATTTCCATCAGTAGGTTCTTAGGTTACCACCACGACAGGCACCAATGACCTTTGGGCCACAGCGCCTACCAGCTGCCTTGACAATGGAGGCTTTGAACATGGTCCGTTCGAATTCCATGTCCCCAACCTCCCCTGGGATGCATGAAAAGCTCTTCTGGAGGTGGGAATTGAAGACCTCATGAACAGAGGACTCGGCTAGATGTTCTCAGTTTGCCCATACTACACGCTTGGGTTTGCCAGGTCTGTCTGGCAGCCTCCCCTGCCATCTGATCCAACTCACCACCAGGTGATCAGTTGACAGCTCTGGTCCTTTCTTCACCTGAGTGTCCAAGATATACGGCTGCAGATCTGATGATATGACCACAAAGTTGATCATCGTTCTTTGGCCTAAGGTGTTCTGGTATCAGGTACACTTATGAACCACCTTATGCTTGAAAATGGTGTTTTATGGTCAATCCATGATGAGCACAGAAATCCAACAACAAAACATAGCTCTGTTTGAGATCAGACAGGCTGTTCCTCCCAATCACCCCCTCCAGGTTTCTCCGTCATTGCCCACTTGAGCCTTGAAGTCCCCCAGGAGAACTATGGAGTCCCCAGTTGGCACCCCTTCCAGGACTGCACCCAGCAACTCCAAGAAGGCAGAATTCTCTGCACTTCTATTTGGTGCATAAGCACAAACAGTCACGGTTTTCCTGTCGGCAACTTGCAGTTGCGTAGAGGTGACCCGCTCGTTCTCCGGAAAGAACTCCAACACAGTGCTCAGTTGGGAGCTCATGAGTATCCACACACCTGCCCAGCGCCTCGCACCCTGGGCAACACTGGAATAGGAGAGAGTCCACCCCCTCTCCAGAAGTTTATTTCCAGAACCGGTGCTATGCGTGGAGGTAAGCCCAACTATATCTAGTTGGTACCACTCAGTCTCCCTCACTAGCTCCGCCAGAGACGTTACGTTCCACATCCCAATCACTAGTCTGTGCTGCTGAGGATCAGCATGCCCAGGCTCCCACCTTTACCTGCCATCCAAGTCATGATGCACTTGACTCCAGTGCCTGTCCTTGTGGGTGGTGAGCCCACATGGCAGTGGCTCCATGTAACTTCTTTGGGCTGTGCCCAACCGGGCCCCATGGGCCAAGGCCCAGCTACCAGACACTCACCGGTGAGCTCCCCTCCCAGGTCTGGCTCCAGGAGGAGGCCCTGTTTTTTTGCTCCCAGGCAAGGTGCTGTAGTTCCTAATTTGCCATTTCATCGGGGTCTTGAATTGCTCTTAGTCTGGACCCTCCCCTGGAACCAGTTTGCCTTGGGAGACCCTACCAGGGGCTAATACCTCTGAGAGCCTAGCTCCCAGGATCACGGAGACCCACAAACCTCTCCACCACATTAAGGTGGCGATTCTTCAGAGGGGGCCACATCTCATCTCTAGAGCCTCTGATTTTCCGTTTCAAAAAACAGCAAATTCCATTTCGGAGGATAGTGAATTCCATTTCAATTCCGTTTCAGATAATTTTGATATTTAATTTAGAAAAAAAAAATTAAACTGAGATTTAGCCCACTTTGTTACAATAAAATTATTTGTTTATATTTTTGATTTTGCTACAATTAATAACTCGTATGCTTTTGCAAATGCTTTTTTTTGGCACTGAAAACTAGGTTTAAGATTATTTCAAGTACATGTTAACATATAAAGTTATTGTTTCAGGTATCTGGTGGTGGGGAGGCTTCTGCATAGCTTTATTGTGGCTGTTTCAATGTTGCTAGCACCAGCCTCTTGTGCTCGAAATGTAGTTTATATTTAAAGAAGCCTCCAAAACTTGACAGCCAGAGACCTCTGCCCTCTCCCCAAAGAACCAGCGTGGGCAGGGCCTGCTAGCCCCGCGCCTTGGGATGTAATTCACCCCGAGGCGAGCCGCGGCACTGCGATTAGGTTTCCTTTCAATCCAGGGCTCCAGCCCGACTTTGGAAGCCCGTAGCTCGGGCAGCGGAGGTCCCAGCCACCCCAAACTTGACAGCCAGAGACCTCTGCCCTCTCCCCAAAGAACCAGTGCTGCCAGGGCCCGCTAGCCCCGCGCCTCAGGACATAATTTGCCCCGAGGCGAGCGGCGGCGCTGCGCTTAGGTTTCACTTCTATCCAGGGCTCCAGCCCGAATTTGGACGCCCGTAGCTTGGGCACGGGAGGTCCCAGCTGCCCCAAACTTGACAGCCAGAGACCTCTGCCCTCTCCCCAAAGAACTAGTCCTGCCAAGGCCCGCTAGCCCCGCACCTCAGGATGAAGAGCCACGGTGCTCGGCTTTAGTTTCGTTTTCCCATCGGCGGCTCCAGCCCCACTTTGGACGCCCGTAGCTCAGGCAGGGGAGGTCCCAGCCTCCCCAAGCTTAGAATGTGTAGATTCCATTTCTGACAATAAATTCCATTTCAGATGCATAATTCCACGATTTCCATCCGTTTTCCGTGATCGCAGATTTTCAGTCCCTCTACATCTCATCTCATTTCATCTCATCTCGTCATCTCTAGCCGCTTTATCCTGTTCTACAGGGTTGCAGGCAAGCTGGAGCCTATCCCAGCTGACTACGGGCGAAAGGCGGGGTACACCCTGGACAAGTCGCCAGGTCATCACAGGGCTGACACATATGGCCCTTTTCCACTACCCTTTTTCAGCTCACTTCAGCCCGACACGGCTCGCGTTTCGACTACCAAAAACCAGCACGACTCCGCTCGCTTCAGCCCTGCTTAGCCCCTAAAACTCGCACCGTTTTGGAGTGGGGCTGAAGCAAGCCAAACTGTGCTGAGTGAGGCTGGGGGCGTGAGCAGACACTCCCCTGTGCACTGATTGGTGAGGAGGAGTGTCCTCACATGCCCACACACGCCCCGCGAGCGCGCTGGGATCTGTAAACACCATAAACCCGGAAGAAGAAGAATTACGAATTACGAGAATTTCTGAAGCCTTATGCGCCTTGCCTCATCTATACGCTCTTGCCAGTATCTGTTGGCGTTGTCGGTGACAACAAGCCACAGCACCAAGACCAGCAACACTAACGACTCCATGTTTATTGTTTACTATTCGGGTCGTGAGACTACCGCTTAAAAGCTCACTGATGTCACTGTTTGCGCTGCTTAACGACATCACCTGACGTCCACCCACTTTCGCTAACTCCACCCAATGTGTCCACCCACTTCCAGCCAGCACGCTTCAGCGCGGTTGTAGTCGAAATGCAACTCCAACAGCCCCGCTCAGCCCGACTCAGCACGGCTCAGCCCAACTCAGCCGCGTTGGTAGTGGAAAAGTGGCAATAGACACAGACAACCATTCACACTCACATTTACACCTACGCTCAATTTAGAGTCACCAGTTAACCTAACCTGCATGTCTTTGGACTGTGGGGGAAACCGGAGCACCCGGAGGAAACCCACGCAGACACGGGGAGAACATGCAAACTCCACACAGAAAGGCCCTCGTCGGCCACGGGGTTCGAACCCGGATCTTCTTGCTGTGAGGTGACAGTGCTAACCACTACACCACCGTGCTGCCCGGGGCCACATATCAACAGATCAAAATCAAATCACTCGAACCGGGGATAATACTGTAGCTGTCCACCAAATTTCATCCAAATCCGTTCTCTACTTTTTGAGTTATATTGGGAAAAGACAAAAAAAATCCTCGATCCACATACATGTCCAGATTTGTATCAAAATCTAATCAATTGTTCCTTGGCCCATGGTCCACCTTTCTTCTGAATTTCATCAAAATCTGTTCACTATTTGAGTTATGTTGGGAAGAGACAAACAAGCAAACAATAAAAAAAAAAATGGAGGTGAAAACATAACCTTCTCCAGCAAAGTTTTTGGAAGTAAATACCTGTTGCCTCTTAAAGGTATCATGCATTAACTCTTCCAGTAATCTCAAATCTGCCTTGTGCAGTGTCTTGGCTTATGACCCCCATCTGCACAGGCCCCGGCCAATCCTCCTTTTATAAGGTGATATTTTGTCTTGATTTTAAACAACTAGCCTTATTTGTCTTAAATTGGATTTGGCTTGACTTGCTGTCTTTATCTACATAAAATTTCAGTAACTCATCACAAACTGTAATTTTCAAAGCCGATCAATCAAAGTTTATATTCGTCAGTCATCTTATGTGTACATTTAGACGCATTTAGAACCAGGAGTAGGACACATGCAGTGTAGAAGGATACAAAACACACTTTACAAAATGTTCTTTCACAAGTTCCCTGCTATAGCATTTTTTTTTCTACTGGAACAGACATTTCAAAAAAGATGGGGGATGAAAGGAAGAGTAGAAACTGTAATTTAATGGTTTGAATCAAGAGGGAGCTTAGCTGAACTCCACTCACTACACATGTGTTTGTGTTTTTTACAGGCATTCACACTGTGCAGTTAATGTTTGGCTGTGAGATCGATGATGGCACCACTAGAGGCCACAGTCAGTATGGTTATGATGGAGAAGATCTCGTCAGTCTGGATCTGGAAACTGAAACCTGGACTGAAGCGAAATCTCAAGCCATGATCACTATAAATAAGTGGAAACCTACAGGACATAAGGCTAATCGCTGTACACACTACCTGAAATATGAGTGTATCCATTGGTTGAAGACGTTTGTGTCGTACCGCAGAGAGATTCTGGACAGGAAAGGTAAAGTGTGGGGTCTGCTTTGCTACTGTAACATAATAAGGGTATAGGATAAATGGGGCCTTTGATTCCAGAGTTTGGAGGCCATGACACTAAAGCTCTTGCCTCCCATGGTGGAACGGGTCCCCACCGTGGGACAGCAAGTAGGCTATTGCTCAATGACCTGAGAGGGGGAGTATAGGCCTTCAGGGTTCACTAAGGTAGAGGGGATCAAGGTTCTGAACAGCTTTGAAGGTTAGAAGCAAAAAAAGTTGGTAACGTGACATTTTTAATTTCACTGTTCATGTAACACATTTCTAACCAAATTTAATTGCAGGTAAAATCACTTCTTGTGTCACTTATAAATGAATAAATCTGAGATAATGTTGGAATGTTTGTGTCTGTGTGTCTCTGCAGTTCGTCCCGAGGTGTCAGTGTTCCAGAAATACTCGTCTTATCCAGAGGTGGTGTGTCATGCTACAGGTTTCTTCCCCAAAGCAGTGATGATCACCTGGCAGAAGGATGGAGAGGATGTGCATGAGGATGTGGAGCTCAGAGAGACATTACCCAACCAGGATGGAAGCTTCCAGAAGAGAAGCATTCTGAAAGTCCCAGCTGAGGAGCTGCAGAATCATAACTACACCTGTGTGGTTCAGCACAGCAGTTTGGAGAAGGAGTTAGTCCGAGACGTACCAAAAGGTCTTAATAAAGATCGAGCACAGTGTAGTTCTAGCAGGCCACAAAGTCAAGCTCAGGCCTCAGTCCCAGCTACATCAGCTGACTGCAGCTGATCTCAAGCCAGCCCACATCAGCTGTCAGCTCAGCTGATTTCCCTTCTATGCATTCTATTGGCCTATCTCTCATCGAGCACCTATTTAAGCTGCTTTAACTTGCCTACCTTTGCTCCTTCCTCTGTAAGCCATTTTGTAAGAGAGCACATTTCCATTTGCCAGAGCTCTTGTTTGGCAAGTAGAAGTCTTCTACTCCCAGGATTAACAAATAGCCTGCGCCCAGGCTCCTGGAAATCGTGTAGCATTAAATAAATAGCATCACGGCTCCAGTTGGAGCTTCCTTTGAGGAATTGTTTGCGTGTCATGGGGGGCATCCGCATCGAGCCCCCAGGTGCAGATCTTTTCAGTTCCTCTGCTCCTAGGGAAGCTGCCAAAATGAAAACTGCCCACACTTCTACGCAGTCCCAGCTCCGGTCGCTCTGCTGCCCAAGAGAGCGCGAGTCTAAGCCCAGCAGCCACACCTGCAGACCCAAATAACTTGGGTGGCACGGTGGTGTAGTGGTTAGCACTGTCTCCTCAAAGCAAGAAGGTTCTGGGTTTGAGCCCAGTGGCTGGCAGGGGCCTTTTTGTGTGGAGTTTGCATGTTCTCCCCGTGTCTGCATGGGTTTCCTCCCGGTGCTCCAGTTTCCCCCACAGTTCAAAGACATGCAGGTCGGTTAACATGGGGCACCCTTGGGCTGAAGTGCCCTTGAACAAGGTACCTAACTGCTCCCTGGGCACTGTAGTATGGTTGCCCACTGCTCTGGGTGTGTGCTCACGTGTTCGCTGCTCCAGATGGGTTGAATGCGGAGGATGTATCTCACTGTGCTTGAAGTGTGCATGTGACAAATAAAGGTTTCTTCTTTCTTCTAACTCCTTGTCAGCCTTGTCCAGCATGACTTGCCACCATGAACTCCAGAATCCAAGCCCTGGAGTCTGACCGACTCCCTCTACAAGTTCACATTTCCTGGCAAGAGCTGGTTTGTTTACATCCTCCATGCTCCCAAATTAGCCACAGGACCAGCTCCTGTGTCGCAGAACGATGACATCACCACCCAACTACTCAATCTGACAACTCGTGTTAACCCTATAGGTATAGCTCCCTGTAAATATTTTTGGGGGAAGAGCCTAATAATTTATTTATCTGCTCTTTCTAATGACAAAACTCAAAGCAACAATGAACAGTTTATAACTACAACAAAACAGACCTTATGTGAAAACTATAATGAATTTCCTGGTTACACACTTGTACTTTAACTATATAGGACACCATTACATAAGCAAGTTATTTATAATCATGCTATCTGTTATCACCCAGATAAGGATGGGTTCCCTTTTGAGTCTGTTTTCCTCTCAAGGTTTCTTCCTCATATTGTCTGAGGGAGATTTTCCTTGCCACCATTGCCACAGGCTTGCTCATTGGGGATAAATATTAAGGATAAAATTAGCTCATGTTTAAGGTCTTTAGTTTTCTGTAAAGCTGCTTTGTGACAATGTCTGTTTGTTAAAAATGCTATACAAATAAACTTGCCTATAAAATTTCACCTTCGACAGCAACCGAATGCAAGCGTCGGTGCTTCTCGGAAAAATTAATTGTTTCAGAGAGGTCATGAGAAGTGCAGGAGACAATAGCAATTTCCAAAGGGTATTGTTTCTATGTTTGGGCATCTTAATTACACAATGTGCATTATTACCCAGGAACGCTCCTTTGTATCCAGGCTTCTTGACCTCTCTAAATCTGTAGAGAACCCCATGATCGGGTGAGCTTGGATACATCTGAACACTGGTTCTGGTCTCCTTCTGTTGGGTAAATGGAGCAGTATCTCTTCTATAATGAAAACCTGGAATCACCATTAACATTTTGTTCACAGACGCAGCCCCTTTCATTGGTTGGGGGGAGGGGGGTGTTCAATAATCAGCGGTTTGCTGTTGTATGTAAGAATTGTCATCCTTTTCAGCTGACACTTCTTCCACTGCTCTAATGAAATCTATCCAATCGTGTAGCTCATCTTCTGTGGGGTAAACACTAGTCAAGAAGCAAATCCTGTTTTGTGACAATGAGGCAGCTGTAACATCATTAACAAGGGCTCCTCAGTTCCGTTATTAATAGATTTGTGATGCACCTCACAGGTCATGTGCCTTGGATAATTTCATTGTTTGAACAGCCCACATTCCAGGCTTGGACAACAAATGGGCGATTCTTATCCCACTTCGAATTTCAGAATTTCGCCAGCTGTGCCTGGAAGCAGCGCCATCCAGCCTGACCTGCCCCGTTGATTCAAACTGTGCTAGATTAAACAATAAATGTTATTGCATAGCTGCTCAGGGTCTCTGTGTAAACTTACTTGCTATGTTACCCCAACTGGCAATCTGTGAAGCTTCAACTCGCCTCACCGTATTTCATCATGGTTTAACTTGTTTCCCACTTTATAGTTTCGCAAGCTCCTCATGCTGGCTCTTCCATGAAAGCATGGAAGGCCAGGGAGGTCTGCCTGGTGTGGTGGTTTTGGAGGATTTTGCTGTGGCTCTAGGCACAAGGTAGGGCATGGAGGTGTTCTATCCCTGCCCCAACATATGCACGTGGAAGGGCAGGATGGTCCCAGAACAAAGCCACCTGCCAAATACAACTTGTTGCAAATATTGCAATGTAAATAAGTTCCTTGACGAAGTGGTCCTGCAGGAAATCGATCGTAGCATAGTTCTGGCAGGCCATGAAGTCAAGCTCAGTCCTCAATCCCTGCTACATCAGCTGACTGTAGCTGATCTCAAGCCAGCCCACATCAGCTGTCAGCTCAGCTGATTCCCTTCTACACATTCTGTTGGCAAATCTCTGAGTGCCTTATTTAAGCTGCTTTAACCTGCCTACCTTTGCTGCTTCCTCTGCAAGCCATTTTGCAACCGACCTCCACCCCAATTCATCCCCTTTTATGTGGTCTGACTTTAATCAATGTCATTTCTGTATCATTGATGCTGGCTCACAACCCAGTCCAGGCCACCTTCTTCCACTGCGCCATAATCCAATTCTGATGCTCACATGCCTATTGTAGGCACTTTCCTTGGTGGACAGGAGTCAGCATGAGCAGCCTGACTGGTCTGTAGCTAGTCAGCCCATACAAGCAAGCTGTGATGCGCCGTGCATCCTAACACCTTTCTATCATAGTCAGCACTAACTTTTTCAGCAAGTTGTGCTACAGGTGCTCTTTTGTAGTTTGCTGATTTGTCCTTCCTTGGACCACTTTCTAATGGATGATAACACCGCCCTGCACATTTTAAAGTTTTTGCTGTTTTGTTTAAAACTAGGTATATAACCAAATTTGAGGGTGCTGATTTAAAAAAATGCTGTCCAAAAATATCCTGGACCTCAAGTTTTTAAGATAAAGACATATTACCTGATTAAAATATTCATAGAGAATATTAAATATTGATTAAAATAAAGCAGAACTTAGGTATAATAGCATAGTAAATAGTTAAATGGGATACCTACAAAAATAAATGCAATATGAAACACAAATCTGATGCATATACTATACGTATATTTCATTAAATATTACGGCACCATGATCTTCACATCAGTGACAAACAATTAAGTGGTAAATTTCCTCTTCTTGGACTTCCGTGAGTGGGTTGCAATGGGACAGTCTCTCTGCAGGTCTTGAGCTTCAGGAGATGATTATAATCAGGGTTAGGGTTAACCCTAACCCTAACTGTAGCCTTATGTGCACAAGGCTTGGCTAAACTATGACAGGTTAAGACTTTCTCATAGATTTTTCTTTATTGTGACTGTCACCTCGCTCACTAAAATGCCTTTCATTCAGTCACGTAGAGAACACATTTTGTCACTAAATGTGATGTGCTAGAAACAAATTGACATTTTTCCTGAAATCAGCACCCAAAACTTGGTGTAAAATGCCCTTCACCTTTTAGTCAGCAAAACTGATGCAGGGCGGTGTAATCACTGGATACTGGGAACACCCCCATGACTTACAATTTTGGAGATGTGTTGACCCAGTCATCTAACCATTGCATTTGGCCCTTGTCAAAGAGGCTAAGATCCTTATCCTTGCCCATTCTTCTGCTTCCAACACATCAACTTCAAGAGCTCACTGTTCACTGACTGCCTAACATATCCAACATCTTGATGGATGTCATCATAACAATATAACGTTGTTTCCCTTCACATCTCCATGCCTCTATAGTTCACCGTTTCACATCCCGCAAAGGCAGCCATCCTCCATTAAGGAGTGGGTGCTTTTAGTCTTATACAGACCTTTTAATAGAAACAGTCTTTGCTGCTGCTCTCCCTGCTTTAGTCATTCCATGCAGGCACATGGAAGGACAGGGAGGTGTTCTCCCTGCCTCAAGGCTTTACATGTAGGCACTTGGAAGGGCAGGTAGGTCCGATATTCCGACCTTAATCAGTGTCATCTCTGTTGTCATTGATGCCTGCTCAGTTCTGTACCCTACTGGAGGCTGTGGCAGCTCTCCCTGCTTTAGCCTTTTCATGTAGGCACATGGAAGGGCAGGGAGGTCCCAGAACAGAACCACCCAGCAAATACAACTTGTGTAAATAAGTTCCTTGATGAAAGTGGTCATGACAGAACTACAGATTTACAGGGTAAAAGGTAATTTACTGCTGCAGCAGATGATAAAGACTCTGTGCTGATTTAACAGGTAGCGGATCAGGTGGAGGTGCAGACGGAAGGCAGATTGGTGTCATTGTCGGGGTCATTGTTGCAGGTGTTCTATTTCTCACCTGGAAGAAGATCTCTGGTAAGTGGAGTAAGGAGGCAGATGTTAAGTTTTTAGAGAACCGGTGTAGAGATTTTTGTATTTATTTCCAATCAGGCACTAATCTGGTACTGACACATCTTGTAATGTTTAGTTCAGGTCTTCTGTAGGTCAACTACAGAACACAGATTTTATAATAACTATCTGTCCATCATCTGCCTTTCAGGCTTCAAACCTGTTCCACAAAACTCTACACTGTAAGTGAGCTTTTGATATTTTAATTATATTTACAGTAAGATGTAATAAATTGTGTAGTTGTAATGTTTAGTCCAAATAATTTTAATGTTTTACAGCCTCTAAAAGGAATTCTTCCTGCAACATCTCTTAAACTGTGGCTGTGTGACTTCCTGTTGGAGTGAGAAAGACATGATGTTTACAGTGTAATGTGGAATAAAAATGTGTATGGAGTGAAAATCCAGTAGAAAAGCCTGTGCTAACATATAACCTCTAAACTGATATTTAATAGAGAAGGAACACACACACACACACACACACACACACACACACACACAAATAAACTCTATGGTCTGCTGCATGTTAAGTGCTTGGATTTTCACTTCACTGAGATGCAAAGATTGTTCCTAAGCTCAATAAATCTATGGTATATAGTGGCCCTTTTCCACTACCCTTTTTCAGCTCACTTTGGCCCAACACAGCTCGTGTTTCGACTACCTCAGAGCAGCACGACTCAGCTCACTTCAGCCTTACTCAGCACCCAAAATTCGCACCGTTTTGAAGTGAGACTGAGGCGAGCCAAACCGAGCTGAGTGGGGCTAGGGGCGTGAGGAGACACTCCCCTGTGCACTGATTGGTGAGGAGGAGCGTCCTCACATGCCCACACACGCCCTGCGAGCACGCTGGGAACCACCATCTGTAAACACCGTAAACCTGGAAGAAGAAGAATTACGACAAATTATGTGCCTCGCCTCATCTATACGCTCTTGCCAGTATCTGTTGGCGTTATCAGTGACAACAAGCCACAGCACCAAGACCAGCAACACTAACGACTCCATGTCCTCCATGTTTATTGTTTACTATCCGGGTCGTGAGACTACCGCTTAAAAGGTCACTGATGTCACTGTTTGCGCTGCCTAACGACATCACGTGACGTCCACCCACTTTCGCTAACTCCACCCAATGTGTCCACCCACTTCCAGCCAGCACAGTTCAGTGCGGTTGTAGTCAAAATGTAACGCCAATAGCCCCGCTCAGCTCGACTCAGCCCAACTCAGCACGGCATGGCTCAGCCCAACTCAGCCGCGTTGGTAGTGGAAAAGGGCCATATGTTGTGTAAAAGCAAACCCTGTCTCTATACATTTCTTTTAAATTAAAGATTAAATTCCTGAATGCAGATATCTCGGTTAGCTCTGGAGGAGAAAGTCATAATGACATGAGAAGCCTATTACCCTGTAGGTTTGGCTCGGGATGTTTTATTAATGCTGCTTAAGACGTCCTCCACATCTGCCCCCAGTGACCTCTGTGATTTATTTGCAGTTGGTGCCAGTTCTACTGCTGCTACTCAAGTTGTGTATTTGATTAAATGTGATTTGGATAGGGCTGAACTGTCCGATCATCATTAAGCTGATGACCATGAAGAGAATAATCAGGAGAGGGAAGTGCACTTGAAGGAAATGGTAATGGAGTAAAAGTACTGTTCCAGCAGTGTATAAACCTAACTCCAGTAAACTCCACCTGGTTTTTAAAGGATATACGCAGAACCTTTTATTTTTAAATAAATTTGAGTGGATAGTATCTCCATCCTTGACTCTTGTATGCTGCACAAATGGGAATTAAAAAATATATATTTGAGAGTTAAAAGCGACCGCAAAGTTGGTATTGGAGCTGCCCTGCTGAGCCAGCCAGCCCTGAGTGCGTGACATCACAGCAGTAACCGGTTTTAAGGCCAAGGCCTTTTACATCTATAGACCAAAGTCATATCAATAAAAATTTATGGTGAAAGTAAGAAAAACCGTTACCGACTTGCTCAACTAAGACTGATTTGACTTCACTGATTGTGGGTTGACATTCATTAAAACAGGATAGGCATTATAACTTATGCAACATGTACATGCATGCATTTTCACTGATAAAATGTAAAAGGCTAATTAAATAATCTTATACTGGTAACTTAAACACACAATACAAGTTACATGTATTAATCTAAATGCAGGTAAACATGTGGGTTTTTTTTTTGGTTTTTTTTTTTAATCCAAACGAGAGTCTGAGCTTACCCGTCTGCGCTCTTGCTTTTTGAAGGCTGACCTTGTGGCCGATTTGTTATGAAACAATCTGACTTTCAGTTGTTTCAGTTCTCCGTTCATTCGCTTCTTCCATGTAAGGGCGAGATGGCAGTAATATGCAGTTTAGAAATAAGACGGCTGCTCCACTCTCTCCATTCTCTCCATTACTGAGTACTCTGCCATTACTGCTCGGCTCAGGCAATTACTAATACCCAAGGCAGAATGGGATGTCACCGGTTTTAGCAACAACCAGGGGGAGGTCACGTTCCGTCCCGGGTTTTACCAACAACCCTCGGCTCACTCCGGGAAAACTGGTGCAACTAAACTCACTTCCTTTAAAAAAATAAAATAAAATACTTTCCTTTCCTTGTAGTTTTATTTAATTGTTGATACTGCACCCTCTTTCAATACGGGCTTATAGCCAATGCTTCTCAACAGATCAGAGGTCTCGTACAAGTCTTCAGTTAAATGTGCAGAGCAGAAGAGAGACCACTTCATAGGCGCCCAATGTGCTCGTGAACTTCTCGCAAAACGCATCCAAATCTTTGCAGTTTGAACATTCTTGGACCATAAATGCAACGTAAATCCACATTCTGTCGTGTTGCTGCACTCGCCAGCAACACATCTACGTGGCATGGTGATAAATTGGCTCAAAATGGAGGATTAGAGTTGCGGTCAGCTCTGTGTTTTAGTATAGCGGAAATGGCGACGAGACTGATTGACCCAGCAGGAAGTCTATCCATGTGAAATCACCAGAGGCCTCGCCACGGACCATCTCAGATTTGCTTCATACTTTCTGGAAATACTGTCAGTGTGCCCAATAAATAGTGTACAAAATTTTAGGTGTGTACCTTCATTAGTTTCTGAGATATAGGGGCTTTAAAAAAGGGCTGTGACCCCAAATTCACTGTCAAAATGCGTGCTACAGAAAACGGACCTAACTTCCATAAGTCATTACTTTTAAACTATTCATGCGAGGTACATGAAATTTTCAAGGATTGTTTTTCAATGCCAGACGCCTTTTTAAATACTAAAATAGAAAGCTCACAGTTCAATATTTGCCAAGTTATGGCTTGCTGAATATCATAAAATGTGCTTTGGAGCAACTTTGATGCCCCATATCTCCACATTAAAGTACATCAGATCTTTCAAATTTTCTTATTTATCATGTTATAGTACTCTTTAGGCAACTAGGTATGTGTTCAAAAGAAATCAAACTTTCTGATTTATTAGGCTTTAAAAATAAAAAAAAAAACATTTTGCACCTACAACTCAAATGCATATTACAAATGTATAACAAGGTCTACCATAAAAAACAATTATACCACTGAAAAGAGCTTGTTTTGATTAGTAAATGCACAAAATATGAAGTTGGTATCCTAAACCAAACTATAAATATTAAGGTATCAAGTACGGCATGTTTTACGATAGATGGAAATGCTGTTTTAAGGCATATAATCTACTAGCAGACAAACTAGCAAAACATTTCATTACCGAACACCAGAGTGGATATTTGAAGAATTTGAAGGAAAATCTGTCAGCGGATGAATGTATTATGCTTTTGGATTTTGCCGAAAACTATTCATTCTGTGTCCAGGATTCTGCCCAGGGATACCACTGGGACAACAGCCAAGGCACTCTTCATCCATTTGCAGTATACATTAGAGCAAAGAATGAAGACGGTACAAAAGTAACGAAATGCATGTCTATCTGCATAATAAGTGACTGCCTTAAGCATGATACAGTGGCCGTGCATGCATTCTTAAAGGTTTTACCATATGTATGCCATTTAGATCCCCAGCTAAAAAAGGTCATTTACTTCAGTGACTGATCAGCAGCCCAATACAAAAACTATAAAAATTTCACAAATCTAATAAAGCATGCAGATGATTTTGGACTTTTGGCAGAATGACATTTCTTTGCCACTTCTCATGGTAAATCACCCTGTGATGGTATGGAGCACTTGCATGTGACGTCACAGCCGATCCAGATTGTGACAGACGCCATCTTGTATGTCAAACGCCATATTCCGCCTTCTACTTCTGGTTCTGGTTCTACTTCTGCTTTTACTTCTACCTTTTCTTCTGGAAAACCCTACTATATACAATTCTACTACAACGGCTGCGGCTACAAGCTCTCCCTACCTGTGCATGTTTTTTATGTTTTTTGTGTGTATTTTTGCATGTTGTTCGTCTGTACCGGACTTCAATATCCACTACAACCGTACGGACTTACTGGACATTAGTTTCCAGCAGAAAATGACGGTTTGTAGCGATTTCCATCGCATGCACAACATTCCGGACGAGAAAAAAAAAAACATTCCGGACGAGATAGTGAGACCAGTGGGGTCTCCGTGGATTGTTATCGGAAGCAAAGCGAAGGAGGCGGCGTCGGGAGCGGAAGCAAAAGCGAGGCTGTAGAGCTGGCCTGTTGACTAAGCTCAGAAAACAGCTACTCAAACCTCCACTGCCAAGCCTCTACCTCTCCAATGCCAGATCCATGTAAACAAGACGGACGATTTGGAATTACCTTATTCTATTCTATAATCGGCTGGTCAGTGCTATACTCAATACTTAAGTAACTTACCCATCCAATGAGGATTCTTGTTTACAAGATGCCATATGACGCGGTACGCGGTGGTCCGGATCACCGTATTTTCCATACAAAACGAGGGCATTAATTAATTATTTTTCCTGGATTGTGGTCCGGTTCACCGTATGCTGTATTATATTACGATATAAATAAAAACTTACCAAAATCATACTGTGTTTGTCATTTAATACGAGTTTTTTTACAAAGTCGTACATCATTTGTTATTTTTTCTCAAACCGGAAGAGAAATGCATGCGTAAAACACACGCGCAATAAAAGATACCAGTTCTAACGCATGTAAAAAAGCGGGAGCTGCCCGCTTTTTTAAAAGGTATCCTTTATCTTTATGGATAGGCCTAAACCATGCAACATCACAGTAAGACTTTTTATTTGTCTTCTGAACTTGGTGGTCCGGACCACACCTGAAAACGGCGTGGTCCGGACCACAACGGTAGTCCGGACCACCGCGTACCGCGTCATATCTGAGTTGCTGACAAATCCTGAATTTCTGTAAAGATAACTGTCCAGAGATTTATAAGCACGCAGTGCTTCACCACTGAACAGCGAGGGAAAGTTAATGAGGTAATTATACACGTCCGGGTATTCCGCTGGCAGTTCAAAATCCGGTCGTGAAAACTCCGTCCGGAAAGCCATAAGGGTCACTAATCTGTAGATCGTTTATTTTAGACATATATCTAGTTATCTGTTCATTAGAAAAATGAGCCGTGTAGTCCGTCGGTTGAAATTGATCCATTCTGCACACGAGTGCAGCAGTATTCAGCGGTGTTTTTGACCGACAAGATGGCGGTTGTGTACTTTCCGGTAATGTGACTGCAAGATCTCTATTGGAGGCACTGTAAAGTGGTCAGCAGCTCGAGCTAGCTTACAGGCAGTCACGAGTAATCACATACTAACCCCATCTGATCTGTTTTTGTGGGCAGAAAAACAGATCAAGAACATCCATTTCATCTGGGTTGGTACAGGGGAAGTTATGGAGAGTGGAAAAGCATTGGAGACCAGATTTTCAAGCTCTGCTAATATTCCTGGAACAGGAGACAACCACTCATTTCATTCCAATCATGTCCAACCAGCTGCAGGTCAGCAGGGTGTCAGGTGGTCCTAGCTTCATTGTGGATATGAGTGGGAATTGGCCACAAGTAATGCATAAAACCCCTGTTAAATCAGCAGTCTCTCTGGCAGATACAATTCCTGCTAAATGTGTTGTATGTTTTGTATGACAGGCAGTAGTGGATAGGCAACATTCAGGTATTATCAGAGGAGGAACAACATGTATTACAAGTAACATTTATGCATCCTCATGGTCCCTCTCAGACTTGCAGCTGGCCCAGGAGAGAGGATAACTGTTGGGTCCCTCTGGTGCATGTCATGAAAATCATTGATGCCCCACTTACATCAACTGGCAGCCAGTATAAACTTCCATCTGATGTGGAAAAGCAAATCAATACACTGTTTAAGCTCTTCAAATAAAGTATTTTTAAGGTTATTTTTCGTACACTGCAGGTTTGTAATTGTAATATGCCTTAAAACAGCATTTCCGTCTATCGTAAAACATGCCGTACTTGATTACCTTAATATTTTATAGTTTGGTTTAGGATACCAACTTCATATTTTGTGCATTTGCTAATCAGAACAAGCTCTTTCCAGTGGTATAATTGTTTTTATGGTAGACCTTGTCATACATTTGTAATATGAATTTGAATTGTAGGCGCGAAATTTTTTTTTTTTTTAAAGCCTAATAAATCAGAGTTTGATTTCTTTTGAACACATACCTAGTTGCTTAAAGAGTACTATAACATGAGTAATAAATAAGAAAATTTGAAAGATCTGATGTGCTTTTAATGTGGAGATATGGGGGGGGGTGTCAAAGTTGCTCCAAAGCACTTTTTTTTTTTTTTAATGATTTTCAGCAAGCCATAACTTGGCAAATATTGAACTGTGAGCTTTCTATTCTAGTATTTAAAGGCGTCTGGCATTGAAGAACAATCCTTGAAATTTTTCATGTATCTTGCATGAATAGTTTAAAAGTAATGACTTATGGAAGTTAGGT
Organism: Neoarius graeffei; assembly: GCF_027579695.1. Taxonomy (NCBI): domain Eukaryota; kingdom Metazoa; phylum Chordata; class Actinopteri; order Siluriformes; family Ariidae; genus Neoarius; species Neoarius graeffei. The sequence continues at coordinate 6,436,812 of NC_083592.1, read as the reverse complement.
CCGTTTTCTGTAGCACGCATTTCAACAGTGAAATTGGGGCCATGCCCCTTTTTTAAAAAAAAAAAAAAACCTATATCTCAGAAACTAATGAAGGTACAAGCCTAAAATTTTGTACACTATTTATTGGGCACACTGACAATATTTCCAGAAAGTATGAAGCAAATCTGAGATGGTCAGTGGCGAACATTTTTCTAAATCTGGTGATTTGGGGAGGAATTACCCTGCTGTGATGTTACAGACGTCAAGGTCATTCAGTCAGACCGCTGCCTATATGAATCACTTTAATCATAAAAATTACTATATTAGATTTATTGTTAATGCTTAAAACTATTCCTGTGCCATTCTTGAGGTCTCAAGGCATTTTTATAAATGAAAGTGAGGCCATGGCTCTGCGTATCTGCTTTAAGTTACTTAATAAAGTGTGATTTATGAGGAAAATCTATGCAATGACATTTCCTTCATATTTCCCTGTAATGTTTTGACTTTATTTTGAAAACTCTTGCTGATGCTCCTCTGTATGTTTCACACCCAAATTGTACTTCTGTCCTCACTAATAAGCAGTATATTTGTGTCAGAGTCTCGGGATTTGATCCTACTCCTGTCATGCATTTCATTATGTTTATTACGTTTTCCTTTCCATTAATATTTTGTGAATGGGTGTTCTAAAAGTTAATCTGGTATCTATCCATACTTCCAGGCATCAGTCAACTGATTCTTGTTTTAGTTCATACCACTTTTTAACTGATCTTTATGAATTTTGTTGCTTTGTGAACAGCAGCTCTATTGCCCTTGTGATTTGCTGTGTGACTCTGTAACCGTTTCTCTTCAATAAAGTATTATCATGGATTTACAAGTTTGGTTGTAGTTTATATCAAATCTTCTGGGTACACGTGGGGGAATTTATTATTTTTTTGTCTTGATCATTGGCGTTTTACTATTGACATTCCTGTTCATTTGGTGTAAGATTTGTTACAAGAGACCAGTTCCAGATCAGTTACATCAACCTGGTTAAAAAAAGAAACCAATTACAGACCAGTTCCACCAAACTAGTTAAAGAAAGTGATGAGGTCCAGACCAGTTACACCAGGTTGGTTAAAGGAAGACAAGTTCCAGACCTCTGTGAATTATAGCGGACCGTCTTCGGTTCACTGAGTGGTAGGACCTCAAGAACAGCAAAGCTTAGCGAGGGCCTGTTCACACTGTTTTTGCCTCCTAAAATCCAACCCCACATCCACGTGGTAGCAGGTGGAAACAGCACCTTCTTCGTGTCTGTATGATGTGAATGGACAGATGTGACCGTGCTGGCTCACGGGGCTCTGGTGTTCTTTTCAATAAAGATAAAATCACATGAGCAAGTTTCAGACCTTTTTTGTTTTTAAATTGCACATTGTGTAACAGTTTCATGCTATTACCATTTATTTCATTTTGTGCCATTTTGAGAGGCCTTGTGCTTTCTAGAGCCAGAGTTTTTACAGCATTTTTAATAACAATAACAGACCAATAAAAGGAATTTGTGGAAGTGGGTTATAGTGACCCTCCTCATGGAAGAGACCAGAACTGGGTGTGTTTTCATCCCGGTATATAGTAAAAAGTCCAGTTATGTCAAAGCCCAAATCATTTCAAGATAAATATGGTGCTATATGGTCACAAAGTGTATTTATTTACTTTAGGTCATACCTATTGTTAGTTTTACATGATTTACTTTCAATTTTATAAGTATTACATGCATAAAGGAAAAGGTTCCACCTCTTAATCTGCGCTGTTCTATTATACAAATAAAACTTAATTGTTTCATAAAGAGTGAAGTAAAACAACTGAATGTTAATAGATACAGATATATTGTAATGGTGAATTACAAATTTATGACTATTTAAATCGTGGAAATAATTCACTGTGATGATTATCAGACTGGGCGGCACGGTGGTGTAGTGGTTAGCGCTGTCGCCTCACAGCAAGAAGGTCCGGGTTCAAGCCCCGTGGCTGGTGAGGGCCTTTCTGTGCGGAGTTTGCATGTTCTCGCCGTGTCCGCGTGGGTTTCCTCCGGGTGCTCCGGTTTCCCCCACAGTCCAAAGACATGCAGGTTAGGTTAACTGGTGACTCTAAATTGACCGTAGGTGTGAATGTGAGTGTGAATGGTTGTCTGTGTCTATGTGTCAGCCCTGTGATGACCTGGCGACTTGTCCAGGGTGTACCCCGCCTTTCGCCCGTAGTCAGCTGGGATAGGCTCCAGCTTGCCTGCGACCCTGTAGAACAGGATCAAGCGGCTAGAGATATGAGATGAGATTATCAGACTGTGTGTAATCTCTTAGTTCTTCTAAGATGTAATTGCGTTGTTTGGACAGCAGAGGGTGCAATAACGTACTGTAGATGGAATGCACGTGATGTGAAATGCAGCTCTAATGCCATGAAGCACCCCTCACCCCACACACACCTACCTAAAATGGGAAAGAGATGATCGAGATGTTTGGAATGCTTGTAAATGGTGTAGGCTGTTCTGATTGCTACTGGTTTTGGTGAATGAAATCCTTGAGATTTAACTTCATTTGCACATCTGCTCTCTGTTTCCATAAGGTTATTCTGACCAGTGATGTAATGTTCCATCACTCATTTACATTATCTTGTCATACATAAATAACTTAGCTTTGTTAATTTGTCACTCTGATGTGTATAGGGTGAAGAGAAAAGGGGAAAGAAAGCAGTCCCCTTTGGTGCTCCTGTGCTGCTAATTACAGTCTCTGAAGTGCAGTTCCTCAGCTGGACATGCTGTGGTCTCTCAGTGAGGTAATCCATGATCCAGGTCACAAGGTGTTGGTCCACTTGCATCCTGGTCAGCTATCCATTCATTCAGAGCAGCTGTTGAGGTGGTACCATATAGTTCTGGGTTCGAGCCCACTGGCCGATGGGGGCCTTTCTGTGTGGAGTTTGCATGTTCTCAGCGTGTTTTGTGTGGGTTTCCTCTGGGGGCTCCGGTTTCACCGACAGTCCAAAGCCATGTGGTTAGGTTAACTGCATAGGTGTGAATGTGTGTGTGAGTGTACAGAAAGGAACCAGCCACCCTACTACTGCAATTCTGGCCAAGTCACCCAAACATGGTTCGCCTCAAGCCTGGCTTGGGTTTGGCAGTGACAACAACGATGACGTATGGTGTTGAAGGCACTGAAGAAATCAAAAAACATGATTCTCACAGTGTCCCTTCCCTTGTCCAGGTGAAACTAGCAGAGGTGATGATGATTCAGCCTACAGGGATGAGGTCCAGCACCTGGTCACATGGTGTGACAATAACAACCTGGTGCTGAACACACACAAGACCAAGGAGATCATCATGGACTTCAGGTAGGTAAGGAGCCATGCACACACACACACACACACATCTTAATCAACAGAGCTGTTGTTGAACATGTGTCAAGCTTCAAGTTCCTTGGTATCCACATCTCCAATGATCTCACCTGGACCCTAAATTCATCCATCCTCGTAAAAAAAAAAAAGGCTCAACAGTGTCTTTACTTCCTGTGGAGCCTTCATCAAGGATGACACCCACCCAAGCCATGCACTTTTCTCTCTGTTCCCATCCAGCAGATGTTACAGAAACCTCCACTCCCACACCAGCAGGTTCAGGAGGAGCTTCTTCCCTGAGGCAGTGACCTCCACTGAACTCCATACCATCACTCTGCTAACATCACTGTTCAGTACTTTAGCATGTCATTCGCATTGTTAATTTCTTGTCCAAAATGGACCACTGGTATTGTTGTATAGATTGTGTCACTTTGTCCGATAATATTACTGTCAGTGTTGTAGTCAAGTTACTAAACAAGTCCGAGTCCAGTCTCGAGTCCCCAGTGTTCAAGTCTGAGTCATTAAAGAAAATTTCAAGTCAAGTCCACTATTGAGCAGAGTCGAGTCCAAGAACAAGACTCCAACAGCACCATTTGATGGTGGCTGTTGCTGCCTTTATGTGAAAGCGTCTCTGCTACTGTGTTGGACTAACATTACTGCTCGACTGGCCCATTTTAGTTAACAGGCTACAGATAAAAAGCTTGTTCATCGCTCAGCAAGCCCCGCCCACTATCAACAGGGCAAATAACATGAGAGAGGGTTAACACTAGCTAGTTCATCAGTCAGCAAGCCCCGCCCATTGTCAACAGAGCAATGAACATAGCGTGTCACTTCCTTCTCTGGGTGGAGTCTTACCAAATGATGATTGAAGTTCGAGGTTGTCCCCGTCGTCTCCTTGATGGGTCTTCTACATATGGAACACATCGCAGTGCATTTTTTCCCACTGCATGAGAAGTCTGTAGAAGCAAAACGGACAATCCTAGGGGCGTCTCTCCAGGCATTTTAGAGCCATTAATGTTAGTTTGTTCCTGAACATGATGTATGAACAGGTGAATGTGCATTCTCTTGGAGTACAAAAATTAATTTAGATATAAGTATCTTCTGGGGTGGCACGGTGGTGTAGTGGTTAGCGCTGTTGCATCACAGCAAGAAGGTCCGGGTTCGAGCCCTGTGGCTGGCGAGGGCCTTTCTGTGCGGAGTTTGCATGTTCTCCCCGTGTCCGCGTGGGCTTCCTCCGGGTGCTCCAGTTTCCCCCACAGTCCAAAGACATGCAGGTTAGGTTAACTGGTGACTCTAAATTGACCGTAGGTGTGAATGTGAGTGTGAATGGTTGTCTGTGTCTATGTGTCAGCCCTGTGATGACCTGGCGACTTGTCCAGGGTGTACCCCGCCTTTCGCCCGTAGTCAGCTGGGATAGGCTCCAGCTTGCCTGCGACCCTGTAGAACAGGATAAAGCGGCTAGAGATAATGAGATGAGAGATGAGATGAGTATCTTCTGCCAAATTATTATGGCATGTTACAAAAAATAAAGAAAAAACCCGAGTCCTCGCCTCCAATTTACAAATCCGAATGCAGTTAATGCACAAGTCCGAGTCATCAGTGCTCAAGTCAAGTCACGAGTCCTTAAAATTAGGGTACAAGTCAGACTCGAGTACTACAAGCCTGATTACTGTACATATAAACATCTGTACATGTGTGTTTGTAGCGCTTACGGCGTGTGGGTGGAGCACAGAGGACGGCAGGACAACGCTTTAGATATAGAGAAGGCTTTTATTCCTCAACTTTTCAGTTAAATTGCCAGTTTCTAGTATGCGCCATAACACACACACACACACACACTCTGTGTTCTGGTCCCGGGTTGCGCTCCCTCTGCTCTCCCTCTGCCTCCTTAAATAGGGAGCGGTTACTGGGAAAACACACAAAACACAGGTTAATCACCGTCAGGTGTAGCGATTCTGCCACTCACCTTCCCTGGCTCCGCCCTCCTGTCACAGACCGGCGCTTGACCACGCCCCCGTTGCCACATACCCCCATCGCCCGACTCAGGCTGGGCGCCCGTCCGGCCCGCAGCCGACTCCCCCCCCCCCCCCCTTGACGGGAGAGGAAGTCCGCCACGACCATCTGCGCTCCCGGCCTGTGGACCACCTTGAAGTTGAAGGGTTGGAGTGCCAGATACCAACGGGTGATCCGCGCGTTGGCATCCTTCATGCGGTGGAGCCACTGGAGGGGCGCGTGGTCCGAACAGAGGGTAAAAGGGCGCCCCAGCAGGTAATAACGGAGGGCAAGGACCACCAACTTGATCGCCAGGCATTCCTTCTCAATCGTGCTGTAGCGCCCCTCATGCACCGACAGCTTCCGACTGATGTACAGGATGCGGCGGTCCTCCCCCTCCACCTGCTGGGACAAAACGGCCCCCAGCCCTCTGTCCGACGCATCCGTCTGCAACATAAAAGGGAGAGAGAAGTCAGGGGAGTGTAAAAGTGGCCCCCACACAGTGCAGCCTTTACCTCAGAGAAAGCCCGCTGGCACTGCTCCGTCCACTGGACCGGATCTGGTGCCCCCTTTTTAGTGAGGTCAGTCAGCGGGCTGGTGACGTCCGAATAATTAGGTATAAACCTACGATAGTAGCCAGCCAGCCCCAGGAACTGTCTCACCCCTTTTTTGGTCTTGGGCCTCGGGCAGGCCACAATCGCTGCCATCTTATTAATTTGGGGACGCACCTGCCCGTTGCCCAAGTGGAAGCCCAGATACTGTACTTCCACCCGCCCAATCGCACACTTCTTCGGGTTGGCAGTGAGACCCGCCCGCCTCAGTGACCTAAGGATGGCCCTCAGGTGTTGCAGGTGCCGCTGCCAGTCATTACTATAAATGATAATATCATCTAAATACGCGGCCGCATAGGTGGCGTGGGGCCGGAGGACCCTGTCCATCAGCCGCTGAAACGTAGCGGGCACCCCAAACAGCCCAAACGGAAGTGTGACAAACTGGTGTAAGCCGAATGGTGTGGAAAAGGCCGTTTTCTCCCGGGATAATGGAGTCAAGGGGATCTGCCAATATCCCTTCGTCAAATCCAGTGTCGAGTAAAAGCGAGCCGTGCCTAGTCGATCGAGCAGCTCATCAATACGAGGCATTGGGTATGCGTCGAATTTAGACACCGTGTTGACTTTTCTATAGTCCATACAGAACCAGACCAACCCGTCGGCCTTGGGAACCAAGACCACCGGGCTGCTCCAGTCACTGTGGGACTCCTCGACGATGCCCATTTCGAGCATGGCCTGAAGTTCTTCCCGAACCACCTTTTTTTTGTGTTCGGGTAGCCTGTAAGGGTGGCTACGCACTACCACCCCCAGGGGCGTCTCTATGTGGTGTTCTATGAGGTTAGTGCAACCAGGCAGGGGCGAGAACACATCCGAAAACTCGGCCTGCAACTGGGAGACCTCCGTGAGTTGGGTCGGGGATAGGTGGTCTCCACAGGGGACCGGAGAGGTACGTGATGCCAATGTCCCTTTTTGAACCTCCGGCCCCAGTTCCGCCTTCTCTGGAACTACCGACACCAACGCCACGGGGACCTCCTCGTTCCAGAGTTTAAGTAGATTGAGGTGGTAGATCTGTAGTGCCCCCTCCCTGTCTGTTCGCCTTACCTCATAGTCGACGTCCCCGACTCGCCGTGTGACCTCAAAGGGTCCTTGCCACTTGGCGATTAATTTGGAGCTCGACGTGGGCAACAGGACGAGTACCTTATCTCCCGGAGTGAACTCTCTAAGGCGCGTGCCCTTGTTGTACAGGCGGGCTTGCCGTTCCTGGGCCTGCCGCAAATTCTCCTGAGTTAGGTGGGTGAGCGTGTGGAGTTTTGCGCGCAGGTCCATAACGTACTGAATTTCGTTTTTACTCTGGGAAGGTCCCTCCTCCCAATTTTCCCGCAGTACATCTAAGATGCCGCGCGGCTTACGCCCATATAATAATTCAAATGGGGAGAGCCCCGTGGAGGCTTGGGGGACCTCTCGCACTGCAAATAACAAGGGTTCGAGCCACTTATCCCATTTACGTGTGTCCTCACTTACGAATTTTTTTATTATATTTTTGAGGGTGCGATTGAACCGTTCAACTAAACCATCCGTTTGTGGGTGATAAACGCTGGTGCGGATCGGCTTAATACCCAGTAGCCCATACAGTTCGCTCAGTGTTCGTGACATAAACGAGGTGCCTTGGTCAGTCAGAATCTCTTTCGGGATTCCAACCCGGGAGATGACGTGGAAGAGGGCCTCTGCAATACTGCGTGCTGAGATATTGCGAAGAGGCACCGCTTCCGGGTATCGCGTTGCATAGTCCACCAGAACCAATATAAAGCAGTACCCTCGTGTTGACCGATCTAATGGCCCGACAAGATCCATCCCAATTCTTTCGAACGGGGTCTCGATTAATGGTAGGGGGCGCAAGGGCGCTTTTGGAATGGCCGCTGGATTTACTAACTGGCATTCGTGGCACGCCGTACACCACTTACGGACGTCGCCGCGAATCCCCGGCCAATAAAATCGGGCCATTATCCGGGCTAGTGTCTTATCCTGCCCTAGGTGTCCAGCCATGGGATTAAAGTGAGCCGCCTGGAATACCAATTCCCGGCGGCTCTTTGGAATTAATAACTGTGTGACTCGCTCTTTTGTCTGAGTGTCCTGCGTCACTCGGTATAATCTATCCTTCAAAATGGAAAAATAGGGGAAGGTCGGGGTGGCGTTCGGCTGGAGTGTTTGACCATCGATTACTCTCACTTGGTCAAACGCGTGTCGCAGAGTCTCGTCTCGCGATTGGTCTAGTGGGAAATCCGCGAGGGATTCCCCAACAGAAAGAGGAGGAGCCGGCGGCTCCTCGCTCTGTCGCGGAGATGACGTAGACGGCTCTGCGACCGCAGCTCCAGCCAAAGCGACACCGGGACCTCCCCCTGTCAAACGGCAGGACCCACTCTTTACTAGGCGCATCATCAAACCCTGAAATCCTGGCCAATCAGTCCCTAAAATTAAAGAGTGGGTAAGGCGAGGATTAACCGCCGCCTTTACTATAGATTTTTCCCCTCTGAAATATATGTGGACCGACACCAAAGGGTATCTGTGAACATCCCCGTGCACACACAACACCTTCACCCCCTGTGCTCCCCCCAATGCCTCGTCTTGCACCAGGCTTTGGAGGATCGAGGTCTGATTGCAACCCGAATCCACCAACGCCTGATATGTAGCCCCTTGTACACTCACCGGTATGCGATACGCTCCGGCCCGATCGAGGGCAGCTTCTGGCACGTCGGGGATCCGCACCACCGTGCCCACCTCCATTGCTGCGCACTGTTGCTGCAGGTGGCCCGGTTCCCTGCAGCGCCAGCAAACCGGCCCGGGCCTTCCCTCTGCAGCTATGCTCTGGGGCTCACTCACCTGAGGGGGGGGGGAGAGACAGACACAGAAGGGAGAAACGGGAGGGCACCACGGGTGCGGCGGGCCGGCTGGGGTGGAGCCGTCCCCCGCCTCCGTGGTGGGGGAATGGGGCGAGGACGGGACACAGAAGGGGGGGGAGGAAGAGAGAGAGAAGAGGAGAAAAGAGACGACGTCGTCGGCCATCCTGCCGCTGGAACAGCCGCCAAATGATCCTCCGCCAGTCCTACGGCCTGATCCAGCGACGCCGGGCGGTGGCACTGGACCCACTCCGCGATTCCGGCTGGTAAGCGGGCGATGAATTGCTCCAGCACCACCTGATCGATGATTCCCTTGGCGTCGCGATCGTCGGCCCTCAGCCACCGCCAGCAGGCGTCCCGGAGCTGCTGGCCAAATGCGAATGGCCGGCCGACTTCCTCCATCCGCAGCGCGCGGAAGCGCTGGCGCTGTTGTTCGGGCGTGCACCCCACGCGCTGGAGGACGGCCCGGCGAAGGTCCACGTAGGCCAGCCGGCGGTCGGCGGGGAGCTGTAGTGCGGCCAGCTGCGCCTCTCCCGTCAGGAGGGGGAGGAGGCATGCCGCGCGCTGCTCCATCGGCCACCCTGAGGCTTCGGTGACCTGCTCGAACAAGGTGATAAACGCCTCGGGGTCATCCTGCGGGCCCATCTTGGTCATGGTGAGGGGAGACGGGCCCGCAGCCAGGGCGCTGGTGGACCCCGCCGACGCGAGGAGATGCTGGAACGCCTCATGATCTTCCTGCTGGGCCAGCACCAGGGCTTCGAAGCGGCGCTCCTGCTCCTTTCGGAGCATGATGAGTGCCTGGTGCTGGCTCTGCTGAGCCGTGGCGAGGGCGTGGACCAAGTCCGCGAACGGGGAGGATTCCATGGGACTGCAAGCTTGGTGCTCCACCTTTTCCCGGGTTTCAGCACCACTGTAGCACTTACGGCGTGTGGGTGGAGCACAGAGGACGGCAGGACAATGCTTTAGATATAGAGAAGGCTTTTATTCCTCAACTTTTCAGTTAAATCGCCAGTTTCTAGTATGCGCTGTAACACACACACACACACACACACACTCTGTGTTCTGGTCCCGGGTTGCGCTCCCTCTGCCTCCTTAAATAGGGAGTGGTTACTGGGAAAACACACAAAACACAGGTTAATCACCATCAGGTGTAGCGATTCTGCCACTCACCTTCCCTGGCTCCGCCCTCCTGTCACAGACCGGCGCTTGACCACGCCCCCGCTGCCACAGTGTTCAATACTGCTAAATGTACCTACAATCTTTTGGTCCCTAACCATTTTGGTCTCTAACCATTAGGTTAGAGAAGCGGCTTTGGAACCAAAAGGTCATTGGTTCGATTCCCTGGGCCAGCAGGAATGGCTGAAGTGACCTTGAGCAAGGCACCTAACCCCTGGTCTGGGTATGTTGTACATCGCTCTAGATAAGAGCGTCTGCTAAATGCCGTTAATTAATGTAAATATTTACAAACGAAATATTTGTCTATTGTAACTCTCCACTGTTCATCACTGTAACATCTAGCATCTTTAATCTCAGAGGCCTTGTTTGAAGCAGGTTTCAGGTGGGATTTTTTTTTCTTTTAACCACAGTTGGTCTATTTCCTGTTTATTACACCAGCTGGAGGTGTGGGTGAGCTTGATGATGTGCATTTGGTGTGCTTTGAGTGGCTTTGACGTCAAGCTCTGGTCAAAACCCTGTCTATCCAACATGACATTACTCTGTCTTTTTGGATGCCTTCAAAATTGCATAATTATTATAAGTCTACAAGTTGTTGTTTTTTTTTACTTCATTACTCCTTTAACAACAGGTCACAATGCAAACAAGACACGTTTACGCTCTGTTAAAATATTTCGAGTTTGCACATTTCAGATGATTGCATGTAAGAATGCTGTGTTTTCCATTAGACAGATCATTTAATTTGTTGCTTGAAATTACATGCACTAGTTACTTCCATCCTGCCCACTGACCTGTTTATCGTTTCAGACTCTCATGAATACTTTGAAAGCAATGATTTTTGTGAGGACCAGATCTACAATACTGAGGATTCGTTTACAAAAGTGTTTCCATTATGCAAATTAGCTGTAATTTGTTCGAGCAGAAGTGTACCGGGTTCAAGAAGATTTTGTTCCACGTAACTGAGATATGAATCCAAAAAAAAAAAAGTTGCTAAAAATCAGGGCGGTCAGTGTCACTTTGTTTTACAAAGAGGACGACAGGATGCTGATAGAGTACTTGGTGTTTACAGTCTGCTTTTGTAAGATAAACAACAAAAAAAGAGAGTCCAAATAAAATGGAACAGCAGTAACTAAAGTTTGTTGAATTCTTCAGTGATTGGGTTTTGAGCTTTTTTTTTTTGGTCACCTTTTGTCTTCAGCCAGGGCAAAAACCACAAGCCACTGCTATAAATACGCCCCATCATCCGTCCATTTCTGAGAAATCGTGCATAGCATGTTTTCCAACCACAAACTGCATGCACAGCTACTTTCTTTGTGCTGCACCAAAAGTGACACAAACTCTGTTTCATTTCCAGAATAATATTGTCTTGGGCAGGGGAAAAAAAAAAAAGTGATCGATCAGAAAACTGAATCTGAAAAGTTTTTTTAATTAATTCATTTATTTATTTTCAATTGTAGGTTAGTTAGTTAGTTAGTTAGTTAGTTAGTACATAATAGTACAGCACTCATCACCACCTGGATACTGGGGTGTTTTTTTTGTTGTTTTTTTGCACCTTTGCTACACTGAAACCACAAGAAGGTGTTTTTACTCTTCATTTTACTTTGCAGAAACAAATCATTGCTGAGTGCTGAATGATCACAGTCATTTATTTATTCCTAAATGTTGATTTCGCACATAATGCAATAAACATTATTGCATAATAATGTGGTTTTCTGTGTGCAGAGGGTGTGAGGCACGTGCTTGCAACTGCAGTTTATAAGCTCACTAAAAGCCTTCCTGGTCATGTTTTATTTCCTACAGCATCAGAACTTCATTCATCTCATCTCATCTCATTATCTCTAGCCGCTTTATCCTTCTACAGGGTCGCAGGCAAGCTGGAGCCTATCCCAGCTGACTACGGGCGAAAGGCGGGGTACACCCTGGACAAGTCGCCAGGTCATCACAGGGCTGACACATAGACACAGACAACCATTCACACTCACATTCACACCTACGGTCAATTTAGAGTCACCAGTTAACCTAACCTGCATGTCTTTGGACTGTGGGGGAAACCGGAGCACCCGGAGGAAACCCACGCGGACACGGGGAGAACATGCAAACTCCACACAGAAAGGCCCTTGCCGGCCCCGGGGCTCGAACCCAGGACCTTCTTGCTGTGAGGCGACAGCGCTAACCACTACACCACCGTGCCGCCAACTTCATTCATATGAGAAGTTATCAAAAAATAAATAAACTGCAAAGACCTTATCACCCTTCGGTAACTGTTCCAGTGCTCATTTATGTCCAGATCAGTGATGGAGCCCATTCCACGCTGGAGATGTTGACAGACAGAGAACTCGGGTCAGTGCTCCAGTCTGATCACTGATCACTCAGCAGCAGAAGCCATTGTTTAAAGCTGATAACACTCTGATCACGCCGTGCCATTTTACAACCAAGATGACAAAGTCTTGGTTGTGATTGAACTCGCATCAATCACCTTAAAGATTGATTGATTGATTAATGTCAAACTTTTCTCTTCCAGTCAAATCGATCAGACTGGAACACTGACCCAAGTTCTCTGTCTGTCAACATCTCCAGCGTGGAAGGCTCCATCACTGGTCTGGACATTAATGAGCACTGGAACAGTTAACGAAGGGTGATAAGGTCTTTGCAGTTTAATTTTTTTTTTGACAACTTCACATATGAATGAAGTTCTGATGCTGCAGGAAATAAGACATGACCAGGAAGGCTTTTAGTGAGCTTATAAACTGCAGTTGCAAGTACGTGCCTCACACCTTCTGCACACAGAAAACCATCAAACACGCCAGATAGCCATTTCCTGTGTTTCTCTCACCTGACGCAGGACAGCAGAGGTCTGGGCTGTGATCATGCTCTTGGCGCTCTTTGTTATGGGTAAGTATAAATGATCTGATTTGTTGTTTCACTAAATATAGACACAGTTGCATAGAATTACCAGATTTTTTAAACCCGATTGCACACTACATGGCTGAAGTCATAATTGAACTTCACACTAAATTACTAATTACAGTTCCAAACTAAAAAGTAAAACATCAAACAGATTTTTTTTTTTTGCTCTGAGATATTGTTACTGTGAGCTTCAACACGCTTTAACGTTCAGTTAAAAACTCAATTCAAACAGGTTTGCTCTGGGAGATTGCGTGCTCTTCAGCTTTAGAAGCAGAACCTGGAGATAATGTCACACTCTGGTGCCAGCATGATCTGGATCATGCAGGTTACATCTCCTGGTTCTACCAGTACCTCAATACTGCTTCATTAAGTAGCACTTCAGGACCACGTCTTATTGGGTGCAAGCATTTTAAGACATCAGGCCCACCGCAAAACTGTTACTTCTATAAAGAAACTGAGCGCATGGTGATTTCTGTTCATGGCCGGAACACGTCCCTCATGATCACCGCAGTAACCGTCGCCGATGCAGGACTGTATTACTGCAGCTTCATGCAACTGAGCCAGATTTCATTTAGCAATTCAAGCTACTTGAAGGTGAAAGGTAAATGTGTACAATCTGATTTATTTGCATTATAAGTTTTGTTCAAAGTTTTTCTTTTTTAAAGATACTGTACATAAGTAACAAACTGTACATGTTTCAGGGGGAAAAGAAACACTTCCCATGAACTCCGACAGAGCACCTGGTTGGTGATTGATCCATTCTCTTGTGCTGCTACATCACCAAATGGACATATTTTAAATCAAAATTCAGCGTGATCTTTAACTGTAGAGCCAAATGTGTTCTTCTACAGAATGTTCAGCCTCTTCTCCTGTGTTCTTCATACTGACTGTGGTGATTGGTGCAGTGATTGTGATTCTTCTCGGTGTCCTGATCATCGTACTGAAGCACAGAAAAACACGCAGAGGTAAAATATTACTTCAATCAATCAATCAATCAATCAATCAATCAATCAATCAATCAATAAAAACCCAGTTCCAAAAAAAAAAAGTTGGGATGCTGTGTAAAGCATAAATAAAAACCACAATGTAATAATTTGCAAATCATGAAAACCCTATACAGTCAAAGTAAAAAGTATGTGAACCCTTTGGAATTATCTGGTTTTCTGCATGAATTGGGAATAAAAGGTGATCTGATCTTCATCCAAATCACAAGTACTGATACACACAATGAGCTTAAGCCAATAATACAAAAAAAAATTCTACTTTTTCATGACTTTATTATACAAATGCATTCAACATTCACAGTAGTGGTGGAAAAAGTAAGTGAACCTTTGGATTTAATAACTGGTTGACCCTCCTTTGGCAGCAATGACCTCAACCAGGTGCTTCCTGTAACTGCAGATCAGACCTGCACATCGTGCAGGGGGAATTTTAGCCCATTCTTCCCTGCAGAACTGCCTTAACTCTTCCACATTCTTGGGTTGTGTTCTGTGTATAGCTGTCTTCAAGTCATTACAGCATCTCAATAGGATTGAAATCTGGGCTCTGACTAGGCCACTCCAAAAGGCGGATTTTGTTCTTCTGAAACCATTGTGCTGTGGACTTGCTGTGATGTTTGGGGTCATTGTCCTGTTCAGAGGTGGAAAGTAATGAATTACATTTACTCACATTACTGTAATTAAGTAGATTTTTTGTGTAATTTGTAATTTTAAGTAGTTTTTGAAATGGGTAATTTTACTTTTACTCAAGTACATTTCGAACCAAGTATTTTACTTCGCTACATTCGAAAACCGCCCGTTACTGAGTAAAAAAATTAAATGCAGGGGAAAAAAAACAAAAAAAAAAAATTGGCCTGAACTGAAAGGAAACTGGCGCAGGCGCAGAATATCCATATTAGCCTACATGTATGGTTGGATGATGGCTGGTGCCGAGGTAGCCGAGCAAGAGATACAGGAGGTCATGGAGGAGGTTGAGGATTGCCAAGAAGAGAATTCCTGTGGAACAGATGCGCCGGACAGCGAGGGAAATCCTTGGCCGTATCTCAGCCAGTTTTTTGCATTCAAACGCAAACGAGGCAATAACATAACGCAATGCAAAATGTGCCTGCCCTGCTGCACAGAGCTATCAGTCTACAAAACTTCCACATCAAATCTGCGGAAGCATGTGGAGGTAATGAATCACCTCACGTTTACAAATTTGTTTTATCAGAACAACAGTCAGAAATAATACGAGTGCATGGTTTTAGTTGCAGTTGGTCTCTTATGAAAAAATCCTAATTCATGTATAGACTAGCTCCTGGGTTGTTAGCTGTAGCCTAGACTAGAGCTTTGGGAGGTCACTGATAGGCCATTAAAACATTTTCACCGTCTTGGATACTTTGTTTGATTTTGGTTTTATTTTCTTTTTTTTATTATGGTGTTTGAGTTGGATCATACAATTCAGAATTTGGCACTTTGCTTAAAAATGTTTTATGGGGTGGTCTCAAAATAGTTTGCACATTACCTCTCGACAGGTTGTAAACATTATGCAGTTAATTTGTCAATTATATTTTCGATATAAGGAACGGCACAGTGTTACTAAGGAATCACTTAGCTGTCTTTAAATCATGAGAGCCCTGGACACTTTGAGTTTGGTTGGTTTACGTTTCATATGTGTCATTTAGTAAGTCTGCTTTAGTGGCTTTAATAGATTAGATTCACTTTATTCATCCCACATCGGGGAAATTCACGTGTTACAGTAGCAAGAAAATGTCTCATCTCATCTCATTATCTCTAGCCGCTTTATCCTTCTACAGGGTCGCAGGCAAGCTGGAGCCTAACCCAGCTGACTACAGGCGAAAGGCGGGGTACACCCTGGACAAGTCGCCAGGTCAACACAGGGCTGACACATAGACACAAACAACCATTCACACTCACATTCACACCTACGCTCAATTTAGAGTCACCAGTTAACCTAACCTGCATGTCTTTGGACTGTGGGGGAAACCGGAGCACCCGGAGGAAACCCACGCAGACACGGGGAGAACATGCAAACTCCACACAGAAAGGCCCTCGCCGGCCCCAGGGCTCGAACCCAGGACCTTCTTGCTGTGAGGCGACAGCGCTAACCACTACACCACCGTGCCGCCCCAAGAAAATGTCAAACAGATAAATAAAACTGAAATACAAATTAGTCAAATGAAGGATTAAATACAGAGGGTTATTTGCATTATCTACCGTGAAAAAGTATAGAAAAATTGCCTTATTGAGAGGCTCGGAAAAATTGCACATTACAGGTAGACTCTGTGTGTGTGTGTGTGTGTATATATATATATATATATATATATATATATATATATATATATATATATATGTGTGTGTGTGTGTGTGTATATACACACACATATATATATATATATATATATATATATATATATATATATATATATATATATGTGTATACACACACACACACACACACATATATATATATATATATATATATATATATATATGTGTGTGTGTATATATATATATATATATATATATATATATATATATATATATACACACACACATATATATATATATATGTGTGTGTGTGTGTGTATACACATATATATATATATATATATATATATATATATATATATATATATATATATATATATATATATATATAATGTGTATACACACACACACACACACACATACATATATATATATATATATATATATATATATATATGTGTGTGTGTATATATATGTGTGTGTGTGTGTGTGTGTGTGTGTGTGTATATATATATAAAATAAACACACACACACACATGAGTCTGGGTGCTAAACTGGCCTGCTGCAGTCCAGACCTGTCTCCCATTTAAAATATTTGCCACATTATGAAGCACAAAATATGGCAAAGATGTGAGACCCTGAACTGTTGAGCAACTGAAATTGTATATCAGGCAAGAATGGGACAACATTTCTCTTTCAAAACGACAGCAATTGGTCTCCTCAGTTCCCAAATGTTTCCAGAGTGTTGGTAAAAGTAGAGGTGATGCATCCCAGTGGTAAACATGCCCCTGTCCCAACTTTTCTGAAATGTGTTGCTGACATCAAATTCAAAATTAGCATATAAATTTCAAAAAACAAAAGTTTTAACATTTGATATGTTGTCTTTGTACTATTTTCAATGAAATATCAGTTTTCCATGATTTGCAAATCTTCACGTTCTGTTTTTACTTACAGTTTATACAGCGTCCCAACTTTTTTGGAATTGGGGTTGTGAATAGAATGAATTAAAACATAAATAAAAACATGAACAGCTAATCTAAAATGTTTATATTTTTTGTTTTGTTTTAGTTGATAATCCTGAAGCACATCAGGTAAATCTACACATAAATCAAAGTAAGTCGATACAGTGGTTTGCAAAATTATTGGCTGCCTGATTTCATTTAAATAAAAAGAAAACTTTCATTTGTTATGAGCAAGTACAGAATGTATCCTCTCATTTGAGTCCCTTTTTTCTTTTTTTTTTTCTCGTGTATTTGATTTTTTTTTTCTGCACTCATGCTATGCCCATAGTTATGGGTGCCAATAATTTTGGACATCACTGTATATGCAAGAAAGCTTTCATTTTACACAGTTTAACTCTACTCTTTTCCTGTCACACTGGAGATGTGAAAAACGATGATTGGGTCACCGTGGTGATGGTTTGGTTGGTCAGGGTGTAATGCAGTGTTTGGCGTGAGCTCAGTTTCTGATGAGTCGATGAACAGTTTGTGTCAGAGTCAGAATAGTGTCTTATACACAGCACCATAAACAATAACGGCAGAACATTTGTAGTTCTCAGATCATCTGAATAGGTCAGTCCTCAGAACACCAGAAGAAAACAACAGAAAGAATACAGTACAAGGGGTTAAAAATAAAGAGATGTCCTTGTACCGTAGTTCTTAACTCATGAGCATCCAAGTGGTTTAACTGTTATCTCTGTAAATTACACCTCAGTTCACTTTCATACCAATAGTGTTGAAGGAATCCTCTGTGTCATTACAGGAGCGTGACTCTCTGACTTACGGACCTGTACAGCTCTTGAAGGGAACGAAGAGGACAAGGGGACGTGGTGAAATCAAGCACCTGAGTGATGTTTATTCATATGTTTTATATCAGAAATTAGCCTAGCATTAGCTTATGTTGCTCATGTCGCATCAGTAGGGGTTGTAATGATTTGATTCACAATACTGACTTCAAGATTCATGATTCAGTTCTCAGAATATTTTGAACAAAAACTAAATGAAGGAAAATTATGACTGGAGAGACTCCTTTTTTATTTTTGAATCATAAACAATGCAAAACTATGTGGATTTTTGTCTGTATATACCCCCCCCCCCCCCAAAAAAAAAAAAAAAAAAAAAAAAAATCACAAACTGCTATGAACAGAGGTTTAATAGTGGAAACAAAATGTACAGAATTAAAATTCTATGACTTAAAAATAAATGATGGCCATTTATTGTGGTAATAGGTAATTAATAATAGTAATTGAATTTTCCCAAAATGAATTTGACAAATTAAGTCTCTGACCTGGAAAAAAAATAAATAGACTGAAATATAACGAGCTTCGTAGCATCAGCTGAGGTGTCATTTTAACCGGAAATAGAGCTCCAGATTCAGCTAAAATGCCCCACAAGACCTCCACAGCCTGGTTTTTGGTCTGGTGTCATTTGAAAGCTACTGAAGAGCTCATTTAATCTGTTATAGCATGGTCCTTTAAACATATAACCAATAATGGAAGCCATGACCTAATGGTTAGAGAAGCAGCTTTGGGACCAAAAGGTTGCCAGTTTGATTCCCTGGACCAGCAGGAATGGCTGAAGTGCCCTTGAGCAAGGCACCGAATCCGCAACTGCCCCCAGGCTGCTCTGGGTATGATGTATTTCGCTCTGGACAAGAGCATCTGCTAAATACCTGTAATACACTACTCACAACAATATAGGGATATTGGGATTATATATATATATATATATACGCAAATTTTGAAATAATCATTACATAATTGGTTACATAGTATTTATTCGCGTTTCATAATGATCCAACAGAAAGAAAAACTTTTTAAATCAAATGCAGCTGTCTCCAGAGCACCATTTTGTGAGGAACCGTCCATGGCCAAAAACGACTGAAAAGACGAATTGAGTCAATATTGCATGTGGCCACCGGCAGCCGCAATCACAGCTTGACAACGTCGTCTCATGGAGTTCACTCATCGTCTGATGCAATCCTGAGGGAAATTCTGCCACTCCTCTTGCAGCGCTACCTGGAGTTCTTGCAGACTGTTTGGGGGGTGTGGGCTATCCTGAATGTGCAGGCCACTCTAAATGAGGAACTCCGGCCCTCTGGAGGCGGTCAGTCACAACCCTGGCACGGTGAGGTCTGGCTCGGTCATCCATGAACTGGAAATCCGGACCACGACGTTGATGTAAAGGCACAATTACAGGGTTGATTATTGTGTTCAGGTAGTGCTGACCAGTGATTCGTCCATTCATGATGACAAGATCTGTTTTGTAGTCGCTGGACACTCCTGCCCACACCATGATACCGCCACCTCCAAAACGTTCATGTTCCACAATATTGACGTCGGCGTAACGCTCCCCTCTATGTCTCCAGACACGAAGTCTACCATCGTTCCTGAACAAATTGACCTTTGTTTCATCAGTGAAAAGGACGGACGACCACTGGCAACGTGTCCAGGTCATGTGTTGACGTGCCCACTGTAACCGTTCCCTTCGATGTCTCACCGTCAGGGTTTCAGCCTGTAACGGACGTCTGGCATGCAATCCCTGCTGGTGAAGACGATTTCGGACAGTCTGCCTGGACACCCTGACTCATCTGACCTCCCGTAAGTGCTGCTGTAGTTGTGCTGCATTGGCCATTCGATGACGTAATGCATACTGACGCAGGTACCGATCATCCTGGCAAGTTGTTACACAATGGCGCCCGCGTCCCTCCCATTCCTGAACGCTGCCAGTCTGTCTGTGACGTGTTGAGAGTCGTGAGATGACACTCTGACTTACTCCAAGCTCTGTCGCCACGTCAACTTGTGTCCTGAGTCGAGCAACAGCTAGGTGGCACTGTTCCAAACTGAGGCGTCTGCGGTTTGGCATCTCAACACCAGGTGGGTTATGAACCTCGACTGATGACTGACTGTGACCCCAATCAAGATTCATTTCCAGTTTTATAGGGAATTCCAAAACCCTGAGTTCTTCTCTAGTACCCCCTGTATGCAAGACTGAGTACTGCTGACACACAGAAACTCATGTGGTCACTGTTAACTGATTCTGAAGCCATTACGAATAAGGTGTATGGCTTGGTTGGTTTAAAGGAGTGGCAAGTTTATTTACAAAACAGGTTTGGAGTACATTCCACATATCCCTATATTGTTGTGAGAAGTGTATAATATAATGTAATGTAATGCGTGTTAATCGTTGTGTCTTTGTGGATGGTGCAGATTGAGCCCTCTACTGTTCAAATAGTGCAACTGCATTAGTTGCATATAAGAGAATACTCAAATCGCACGTTTCTATCACAATTTTAAATCGCGGTCCACCACATCACGATGTATCGTTACACCCCTAATAAACTATAGCAGTTATTCTTTTAATTATTAAGTCTTAGGGAAGGGTTTGTGTTTTCTTTGGGATTGGTGACTTGTCTAATAAAGCAGATGTAAAAGTGGGATTTTCTGTTATATACTTTTAATAAGTCACCATTCTGTGTAACTTTTTTTTAAGTAAAACTTCCTACACAAAATATAATTCTATACAAAAAAAAATTCTATTGCTGTTTATTACAAAAAACATTAAACCCTTTTGCAGTACTGGATTAAGACGACTGTTATTACAATCACAGAACATGCTTTGAACCGTTTGTTACAATGCTGCTGTTGTACGGTATGAGTGATGTGTATAATTTGTATAATTTTATGATGGCATTGCTTCTCAGGTTGGTATTGATAGCAAATGTTCTTTAGCCATCCATCCATCCATTATCTGTAGTTGCTTATCCTGTCCTACAGGGTCGCAGGCAAGCTGGAGCCTATCCCAGCTGGCTATGGGTGAGAGGCAGGGTACACCCTGGAATGTTCTTTAGCCCAAACACTGAAATCCTATGAGAGACCAATGTCTCCAAATAATATATATATATATATATATATATATATATATATATATATATATATATATATATATATATATATAAGCAGTCTAAAAGAACTCCTGATGAGTGTAAAATGTGTTAGTAAATAATCCCATGTTATTTTTTTAACTCAAATTAAAATAAGCACTGGATAAAACCCAGCTATCTTATGTAAATAAAGATACACATTTCATGGTCCAGTAGTCAAGTCTTTATGAGATACATTGCCTTGCACTTACAATCAGGTTCCCTGTGGTGGTACACACGTTTGTACATCCGGACGGATGGATGCACATCGTACGGTCGCAAATGTCATCAAAAATCAGGTCGATTCTTTACCGTATTCTCTTAAGTATGGAGCTTTGCTCTGCTATTATCTGCTCAAAGGGATGTCTATCATGTTTACACCAGATGTGTAAAATTATATAGTTACTATATCCGTATTTCAAATGTTTTCACTGTGATGTCGTGATTAGAGTGTAACTTATAAACTGCTAATCAAGGATTAATATTGCTGAAGCAGACGATGCAATTTATGAATTCATTTTATTAATTCTTTATAAGGTAATATAAAGTCAGTTCCCAAAATTCCTACTTGTAATTCTTGTTTGGAAGTTGAGGTGATGTGTTTTTGTTTTTTTTCCCCCAGGTAAATCTGTTGAACTGGGAGAGAAACTGGGTGTACTGGGTTCCTGACTCACAGTGCAATTGGGAAGAAGTGCTGTGAGGAACACAAAGAAAACAGAACATAAACTCTCTAAATAGAGAACACATAATAAGATCGAAGAGTAAAACAGAACAAGCTAGCTACAGTTAGGACAGTTAGTAGTTAGTGGACTCTTGGGTGGCATAGTGGTGTAGTGGTTAGCACTGTTGCCTCACAGCAAGAAGGTTCTGGGTTTGAGCCCAAGGGCTGACGGGGGCCTTTCTGTATGGAGTTTGTATGTTCTCCCCGTGTCTGCGTGGGTTTCCTCCAGTTTCCCCCACAGTCCAAAGACATGCAGTTAATTTAACATGGGACGGCTTGGACTGAAGTGCCCAAGAGTGGCGGCGTGTACGTACACAGTGGCTTTGCTCTCCTGTGATGAAAAGAAATTTCATTGTACATTTGTGCAGTGACAGTAAAGGTATTCTATTCTTCTAATGTTTACAAAAATAGGACAAACTTACACCAAAATTCTGCGTTGCTTGCTCATGACTTTATTAACCTCGTTCATGTCTTAGTGCAGACTGCCGACACTTTGATTGATACAGCAAACAGAAAGCAATAAAAAGAGGCAGACTGATGGAAATCACAAACAGGGAAATCAAAATGCCATTATTTACATCTCAATCCAGCTCGCTAACTCATTTTCTGTATAAAGAGCCAGAGACGTGTACCCGATATTAATAGCGACTGATGTTGAGTGTACCTGAGGGAAAAAAAAAAAAAAAAACAGTGTAAGGGTTGAGAATTCTCAACAATATCTCAACTCATTATCTCTAGCCGCTTTATCCTGTTCTACAGGGTTGCAGGCAAGCTGGATCCTATCCCAGCTGACTACGGGTGAAAGGCGGGGTACACCCTGGACAAGTCGCCAGGTCATCACAGGGCTGACACATAGATACAGACAACCATTCACACTCACATTCACACCTATGTCAATTTAGAGTCACCAGTTAACCTAACCTGCATGTCTTTGGACTGTGGGGGAAACCGGAGCACCCGGAGGAAACCCACGCGGACACGGGGAGAACATGCAAACTCCACACAGAAAGGCCCTCGCCGGCCACGGGGCTCGAACCCGGACCTTCTTGCTGTGAGGCGACAGCACTAACCACTACACCACCGTGCCGCCCATTTCTCAACAATATATTAATTTTTAAATAATTTTATTTTTGTGGTTCCAACTTGAAAATACAGTGTTGAGAATTGTCCAAGAGCAGCTTCAGCTTCCCACAATCCAGTTCATTGTTTTTGTTTTGAAAGCACGTGACCGCTAATCCGCTCGCTCTCTGTGCAGCAAAACCACCACAAATTCACTATTAGTGTCACAATCCAAAGGCCACGGAAACAGATATTTTGCAAAATATTTAAATTTTGCAAAAAAAAAAAATACATCAACTCTCCCAAAAGCATGTGGGAAAATATGTTATGGTCTGATGAAACCAAGGTTGAACTTTTTGGCCACAATTCCAAAAGGTATGTTTGGTGCAAAAACACCACTGCGCATCACCAAAAGAACCCCATACCCACGGTGAAGCATGGTGGTGGCAGCATCATGGTTTGGGGTTGTTTTTCTTCAGCTGGAACAGGGGCTTTAGTCAAGGTGGAGGGAATTATCAACAGTTCTAAATACCAGTCAATTTTGCCCCAAAACCTTCAGGTGTCTGCTAGAAAGCTGAAGAAGAAGAGGAATTTCATCTTGCAGCATGACAATGACCCCAAAAAAGTTTTGGAACGGCCCAGCCAGAGCCCAGACCTCAATCCAACTGAAAGTCTGTGGGGTGACCTGAAGAGGGCTGTGCACAAGAGACGCCCTCGCAGTCTGACAGATCTGGAGCGCTTTCGCAAGGAAGAGTGGGCAAATATTGCCAAGTCTAGATGTGGCAGGCTGATGGACTCCGACCCAAAAAGACTGAATGCTGTAATTAAATCAAAAGGAGCTTCAACAAAGTATTAGTTTAAGGGTGCGCACACTTCTGCAACCACAAAGAGGTGTAAAGAAACAGGTTTTTCTGAATTACTCCCCTTTAAATTACAGAGTGACCAGACAGTGTTGGGTTCAGTTTCCAGGTTGTTTCCTCTTCAGCGCGAGACGCACGTGCCCGTTTCTTTCTAGCCAGCCTCAGAGCGCCCCCTAGTGCTCAACAGGGCATAGTGATTATTCTCAAACTGCACAATCCCACACTATTTCTTCTAAAGAGAATAAGATAGATAGATAGATAGATAGATAGATAGATAGATAGATAGATAGATAGAAGCTTGGCTGTGGAGATTTTAGAGTCACTCACTCGATGTTTTTTTGTTTTTCACACCATTCTGTGTAAACTCTAGAGACTGCTGTGTGTGAAAACCCCAGGAGATCAGCACTTTCTGAAATCCTCAAATTAGCAGCCCATCTGGCTCAAACCAACACCCATGCTGCCCCAGTGACAGAAAGTCCCACAAAAATAGAGATCACAGTTTTTCCCAGTCTGGTGTTTGAACATTGTGAACATTAACTGAAGCTCTTGATTTGTATCTGAATGATTTGATGCATGAAGGGATCGACTGATTAGAGAACTGTAGAAAACAAAACAGCAGGTGGATGTGGGGGTGTTCCTAATAAAGTGTCCAGTGAGTGTATGCAGAGTGAACAGAAGGGATATAGGGGAGAGTGGGGAGGAGTGAGCCATGGGGTGAAGTGAACCACTTAAAATTTTTCTAAATTTAGCCAGGGTTTATCCCAGTTAACTTGTCATATGAAGTCACCAGGGAATTCCCCTGACTTCAACCACTACACCCGAGGCGGCGTGTATGACTGGTAATTACTAACTCTTGCCACTATGCGGCGTGTATGACGGGTAATTACTAACACTGGCTGCTAGGCGGCGTGTATGACTGGTAATTTACTAACACTGGCCGCTAGGCGGCGTGTATGACTGGTAATTACTATCACTCATTATCTCTAGCCGCTTTATCCTGTTCTAGCTGGAGCCTATCCCAGCTGACTACGGGCGAAAGGCGGGGGACACCCTGGACAAGTCGCCAGGTCATCACAGGGCTGACACATAGACACAGACAACCATTCACACTCACGGTCAATTTAGAGTCACCAGTTAACCTAACCTGCATGTCTTTGCCTGCATGTCTTTGGACTGTGGGGGAAACCGGAGCACCCGGAGGAAACCCACGCGGACACGGGGAGAACATGCAAACTCCACACAGAAAGGCCCTCGCCGGCCACGGGGCTCGAACCCGGACCTTCTTGCTGTGAGGCGACAGCGCTAACCACTACACCAGCTAGGCGGCGTGTATGACTGGTAATTACTAACACTGGCCACTAGGCGGCGTGTCTCATCTCATCTCATCTCATTATCTCTAGCCGCTTTATCCTTCTACAGGGTCACAGGCAAGCTGGAGCCTATCCCAGCTGACTACGGGCGAAAGGCGGGGTACACCCTGGACAAGTCGCCAGGTCATCACAGGGCTGACACATAGACACAGACAACCATTCACACCTACGCTCAATTTAGAGTCACCAGTTAACCTAACCTGCATGTCTTTGGACTGTGGGGGAAACCGGAGCACCCGGAGGAAACCCACGCGGACACGGGGAGAACATGCAAACTCCACACAGAAAGGCCCTCGCCGGCCACGGGGCTCGAAACCGGACCTTCTTGCTGTGAGGCGACAGCACTAACCACTACACCACCGTGTAGGCGGCGTGTATGACTGGTAATTACTAACACTGGCCGCTCGACGGCGTGTATGACTGGTAATTACTAACACTGGCCGCTAGGCGGCGTGTATGACTGGTAATTACTAACACTGGCCGCTAGGCGGCGTGTATGACTGGTAATTACTAATGCTGGCCGCTAGGAGGCGTGTATGACTAGAGACCACATGGAGGAGGACATTCAGACCTGCTCTTCCATCAGTTATCAGGGGAAACATCCGCTCTCTAAATAACAAGTTTGAGGAATTGGAGTCTCTGCCAGGAGCCAGAAAGTGCACCGGGACGGGAGTGTCGCCTTCTGTGTGTTTGTGAAACATGGCTTCAGGACTCTGTCCCGGACTCCATCACCAGCATCAATGGCTTCAGGACCATCCGTGCAGACAGGGACATTACAGCAACTGGTTAGCGCAAAGGCAATGCGAGTTTATTTCTATAGAGCATTTCATACACAGTGGCAGTTCACTGTGCTTTACAGAGGTAAAAGCAAAACAGTAAACAATAGAAAATAAAATTACATAAAATAAATGGGGAAGAGAGAAAAAAATAAGAATTAAACAATAGTAGAAATAAAAAGGCGGAGGACTTGCTGTGTATCTCAGCAACAAATGGTGTAATCTGAATCATGTGACCATTAAAGAACAAACCTGCAATAAGGATATTGAACTCCTGGCAGTAAGTTTAAGACCATACTACACACTGAGAGAGTTTACTACAGTTATCGCCATTGTTGTTTCCATCCCTCCATCTTTTTTTTTTTTTTGGATAGGACAGTGTAGAGAGACAGGAAATGAGCGGGAGAGAGAGACGGGGAGGGATCGGGAAATGACCTCGGGTCGGAATCGAACCCAGGTCCCCGGATTTATGGTATGGTGTCTTAGCCATCTGAGCCATGACATCCATCTGCCTACACGGAGAGGCAGCCTGTGACGTGACGCACACTACCATTGTGAGACTTCAAGCAAAATACCCGCACTCTTTCATGTTTTTATCAGGTGATTTTAACCACGGGGCGGCACGGTGGTGTAGTGGTTAGCGCTGTCGCCTCACAGCAAGAAGGTCCGGGTTCGAGCCCCGTGGCCGGCGAGGGCCTTTCTGTGCGGAGTTTGCATGTTCTCCCCGTGTCCGCATGGGTTTCCTCCGGGTGCTCCGGTTTCCCCCACAGTCCAAAGACATGCAGGTTAGGTTAACTGGTGACTCTAAATTGAGCGTAGGTGTGAATGTGGGTGTGAATGGTTGTCTGTGTCTATGTGTCAGCCCTGTGATGACCTGGCGACTTGTCCAGGGTGTACCCCGCCTTTCGCCCGTAGTCAGCTGGGATAGGCTCCAGCTTGCCTGCGATAAAGCAGTTAGAGATAATGAGATGAGATGAGATTTTAACCATGCCCCCCTATCCAACACACTCCCTACGTTGAAGTGACCACCAGGGAAGATAAAACACTTGATCTGTTTTATGCAAATGTTAAAGATGCTTACAGTTGCTCTGCCCTGCTGCCTCTCGGACGATCAGACCACAGTCTAGTCTATCTCTCCCCCACTTACAGCCCTGTTGGAAAGAGAATGCCTGTCACTATCAAAACTGTGACGTGCTGGTCTGATGAATCCACCGAATCTCTGCAGTGCTGCTTAGAAACAACCGACTGGGATGGTTTCTGTGTGGCCTTTGGTGATGATATTGATTGACTGACTGACTGCCTTACTGAGTGCATCAAGTTTTGCACTGATGTCAATATACCCAGCAGAGAGATTCGGTGTTTATCCCAACAATAAACCTTGGGTAACCAGCAACCTAAAAGCACTGCTTAACCTGAAGAAAAAGGCTTTCAGGGAAGGTGACAAGATTAAAGCTAAGGAAATACAAAAGGAGCTGAAGGTGAAAATTAAGGCGGGGAAACAGGTCTACAGTCAGCAACTGGAACTACAGCTGCAGCAGGTCTGGTCTGGAATGAGAAAAATCGCTGGTCTCAAGCAGAAGGAGGGACCTTGCCTATGACCTAAATTTGTTTTTTAACAGATTTGAGTGTCTCACTCCCTCCCCCTTATGACCAAAAGTATGTGGACACCCAAAAATGACACGTATATGTGAGCAATCCTCACAGTGTTGCCACAAAGAAAGACACAATTATATTTATAGATCATGTCTTTCGGGATTCGAACTCGCCCTTTCCGGTGCTCAAAAACAGGAGCGCGTGCGGCAAAAGCTGGAGGAGAAACAACATTTTATCCCAAACAGAGGGAGGGATGTGTTCACGCACTCTATATACTCACACGCACTCTATATACTCACACGCACTCTATATACTCACACGCACTCTATATACTCACACGCACTCTATATACTCACACGCACTCTATATTCAGAGGGATGTGTTCACACACACTCTATACTCACACGCACTCTATATACTCACACACACTATATTCAGAGGGATGTGTTCACACACACTCTATATTCAGCTCGCTAACGTTATGAATATTTATAGTGAGATCATGTTGGAATCTGAGATCACTTTGTAAACATCAAGTTAGCTAGCCATTGAAAAGGACTTGTTTTTGCTGTGATTTCAAGCGAGCAGTCAGTTTCCTGCTGTCCTTCTGCACTCAACACAGAAATGAGAGCAGTGATGGGCAGTGGAGAGGGGAGGGAACAACTTCTTTCGGTTTTAATGGAGGTTGGCAACCAACTAGAAAGGTGCATTACCGCCACCGACTGGGCTGGAGTGTGGGACAGGTAGACGCTGGAGGTACTCTGTATGTCAGACCTGGGCATTTTACGGCCCACGGGCCGCATCCGGCCCTTTGGTTCATTCTGACCGGCCTGCATAAGGTTAATTAGAAATTACAAAATAAACGTATTTTCTAATTTTATCTCATGCATGGACTGAATGTGCATTGCTTTTATTTTGAAGTTGTGTTCAACAAAAATGCAATGCGTGCGGCATGAACATGACATGAAATCCCACGAAACCTAATCCCACGATAATTTGTCCGTAATTCCGTAATTTGTCCAGACCAACCACAAACTTGTACGTCATCCTTCAAACGGTCCAGCCAATCACATAGTGTGACGTCACCATCAGGCGCCGGAGCCCGAACCAATCTGTAGATCTGATACCTACACCGAATCATTATTATAATATGATGCATCTTGCTTGATATGTGGAGTAGAAAGATAATATTGTGATGTCTTTATTGTGTTTTGGGGTGAATGTGACTGAAAAAAAAATGGTCCAAACATTCACATTTTGTTAACCATTGTTTTGGGAAATTTGATTGAATAAATGACATTTTTTGTAAGGCAACCTCGTTTTTTCCATACTCTTACCAATCTTAGCAGCTTGTAAAAACAATGTTATTTACTGCTTTATATAAAGAAATACAATTAATATTATTGATTGATTTATTTATTCCGAACAGTAAATAAGATATAAAACAAACAAAAAATAAAAAATGTAATCATCAAAACATCGTCATAAACAGAATAGCGTAGCCACAAGGCAATAACATAATAATGTTCGGAAAGGATTAGGAAGAAGTAAATATTATAACTTATCAAATCCTAACTCTCTATACCACCGTTAATCAAACATCACTTTCCACCATAATGAACTATATATGCAAAATCAACAACAACAACAACAAAAAAAAAAAACATACCAACATACCAAGACAAACTAACATGGTATAATATCGCCCAAATCAAATCATATAAATACAAATACTTATGCATATATACAGTACATACATATACGCATACCTATAACTATACACATCCATACGTACACAGACACCCATATCATAATTATGCATATTATGCTTATATATTATATACAGTTATGCACTATACATACATACATACATACATACATACAGGGGTATACAAATACTCACTTTTTATATAATATATCCGTATGTACTCATACCCACGTATATACACTTATATTATCAATAGCATGTTATTGTAATTCCTCCTCCCTATACCTTGTAAAGATCTGTTCCTTATACCTTTTTTTGAACTGGTTTATAGTTGTACATTTCATGAGCTCCACATTCAAACTGTTCCATAGCTTTACTCCACAAATAGAGATAGTGAACATTTTTAACATTGTCCTAGCACTGCGAATTTTAAATTTCAATTTCCCCCTAAAATTGTAGCCCCCCTCTCTATCCGAGAACATTGTTTGGATATTCCTTGGTACTTTATAATTCCTTACTTTGTACATTACTAAGGCAGTTTTATATTCTATAATATCCCTGAATTTTAAACATTTTGAATTTAAGAATAGTGAATTAGTATGATCTCGGTAACCAGCACTATGAACTATTCTTATAGCTCTTTTTTGAAGTATAGTTATTGCATGAAGTGAACATTTATACGTTTTTCCCCACACCACTACATTATGCAAAATTTAGTTCAGCCTTTTGGTCCGGCCCTCCACAAAATTTTCTGTTTCTCATGTGGCCCCATGGAAAAAATAATTGCCCACCCCTGCTTTAAGACCTCCCCAGTACCATCCTTGCAGGTGGGAATGGGTAAAATGCCATTAAGTCTAAGAAGGGTGCAACTGATGTTAGCATATTGGGTTAATGTTAAAGGCCAATATGATGAACATCCAACAAAAGAAATTTTGAAAGATTGCTGGGGACATAATAAAACCAGCTTCAGAAACTTTGGGTGGATAGGTGATGCCAAAGCAGTAAGTATAGGGCTACACCAGCTGCAGTACTGCCCTACTGTCCCTTTGTCTCCTATTCAGCCAGGGTTGTTTCCCCTACCATTAGTAGATTTGGGCATTCACCTAGAAATCATAAAGAAACCAAAAGAGGTGTCAATTAAGGATCTCATCTCATCTCATTATCTCAAGCCGCTTTATCCTTCTACAGGGTCGCAGGCAAGCTGGAGCCTATCCCAGCTGACTACAGGCGAAAGGCGGGGTACACCCTGGACAAGTCGCCAGGTCATCACAGGGCTGACACATAGACACAGACAACCATTCACACTCACACCTATGGTCAATTTAGAGTCACCAGTTAACCTAACCTGCATGTCTTTGTGGGGGAAACCGGAGCACCCGGAGGAAACCCACGCGGACACGGGGAGAACATGCAAACTCCACACAGAAAGGCCCTCGCCGGCCCCGGGGCTCGAACCCAGGACCTTCTTGCTGTGAGGCGACAGCGCTAACCACTACACCACCGTGCCGCCCCCTCAATTAAGGATGTGGTACAGAATTATTTTTATGTGCATTACTTATGCCACACACTTATATTTACGGATGGCTCAAAAGACCCAAAGAGAGGTTGTGCTGGCTCAGCAGTATGTATACCATCAAAAGATCTGAGTATCAAGAAAAGAATAAGTGACAACATGTCAGTATATACCACTGAGCTGGTTGCAATCCTGCTGGCACTAGAATGGCTCAAAGGAAATAATCTTCTTAACCCTGTAATAATCTCGGATAACTATTCAGCACTCCAAAGTATTCAGTCAAGTAAATCATTCAGAAGTGACATCATTAATGAAATATATATATTTTACTGTATAAGCTAGAATTAATGGGCATGTCTGTCCTTTTTCTGTGGGTACCTGCCCATGTTGGTGTGGAAGGGAATGAGCAGGTGGACAAACTAGCAAAGCAAACCTTACAACATAAAGACATTGACATACAGATCCCAATAAGTAAGGCTGAGGCAAAGGTTTATATCAAGAAGTATTGTAATCTATGTGGCAGGAGTATTGGGATGGTAACGAAAAAGGAAGACATCTATACGGCATACAAAAAGAGGTTGGCACAGGAAGAATAGAGGGAAGGAATAGTAGAGATGAATCCATCATTACACGCCTAAGAATAGGTCATACAGGTCTGAATTACTCACTGAAGGTGATCGGCAGACATCAAACAGGAGGTTGTGATTGCTGTGGCCCAGTGGTGTAGTCTACTTTTTTGCAGTGGGTATACTCAGTGCAATATATATATATATATATATATATATATATATATATATATATATATACACACACACACACGTGTGTGTTGTGGCTATACTGTTATACTTGTACTCATCCATCTTGTAACTGTCCGATAACCTGAAAGCAACACCTGATGAGCACCATCACTGCCTAATGCAAAGTAATATGCATCTTGAAACTGTTTTTGTGTACAGATCTACTGTATGCAAAACAAATGTGGTTTAAATGTACAAAATTTATAAAATTTTGATTCACCGTTCAACTTAAGATAAGTGGGCTTTTCCATCATTGTTTTTTTTTTCATGTATCAAGAAAATTTGACATATTGACATGTAAATTAAACACATATCACACAATAATATATTTTTAACATATTAAATGCATTTCTTATTTCTTATCTATTCAGCACATCAGCTTAAATGAACAAGAAAACATCCTAGATGTGCTAAAACAAATGTTTGCTTCAAAGAAGAAAAAATTAATTTAATTAACAAATGCGCAATACCCTTCAGTGTGTTAGTCCACAAGCCCTGCAAAAAAGGTCTACAGGACTTTCCAGGTGTTTTTATATTCTGGCATTTGAGGTCTGCATTGCCTCCTTGGTTGTGTTGCAGAGTGATGGCTGAGGACACTTCTGAAAACACTGAAATAGTGTCGTTTGTTTTCGTTTCATGATTTCGCAAGCTTGATTGAATGCTAGATAATGCCGCGTAGTCTGTCATGACTGAATAAGCACTGTTGCTTAGCAACAAGTCAAAGGCAGACCCCTTCGCATGTTTGTAAACAAACCGACCGTTGCCAGGATGCGCGCGCAGCCTGGACTCAGAAACAATGGCGCTGCCCATAGACCGGCATTATGAGCTGTCAGATTATGCAAAACAATTGTCGTTACAAGATCGAGAATGCTACATAAATAAGTTAACTCTAACAAGTGGACATCGCCTACCGGATCCGTATTTAATTAAAGAGTGGACGGACGATGTTAGTAAGTTCCCTGGTATACAATGGCCAGATATATACTCGTACCTTATTGACAAGACTTCAGTGTACACCCACGAAAAACTTCGTGCCTACATCATCCAACATATCCACAATGATAGTGTAAAGAGTGCAGCTAAGAGAAATCAGAGCTGCGTAAAAAGCGAGAGGCAGAGAGCAGAAATGAAACTGAACGGGGCGGGAGCTAGGTTAGAGCAGTCAACGCAAGTTGGCATTTAGAGTGAGGGCACACAATTTTACCTTTCCATCCTTGCTTTAAACTTGTGATTTTCGGCATACACAAATAATGATGGCACAAAATCTGGACTGCTTGAGTCAAGCGAGACCTCTCCTACAAACACAATTGCATGCAAAGCTAACATGCTAACAATATTCATTACATTGTGTAACTATGACCCAGCTAATCAGACAAACGTTACCAAAGTATTTTGCTACATCAATAAACGAAGACTAGAAAGAATAAAAAAGAAAGATTTAATAAATAGCCTGATCTTACCTGTGATGAAGTGGGCGCTGCAAACCCACGCATTTTTGATAGTGCTTTCATCCCAGTCTACACGTTTGATGGCTTGTAGCCATAGACGTCGGCGATTTTTTTGGAATGGGTGAGATCCTGCTGGAATTCTGTACATTTTAACCCCATCACTGCTACGATTCTGACACCCGACAACACAACAACTAGGCCTTTCTTCCAAATATTTCTTCTTGTCTCTACACAGCAAAATTCCCAGTGTTGAATTAACACCCAGAGTGTTGATTTAACACCCTACTGTGTTTATATAGGTCCAATTGGACCCAGATTAACTCTGAAAGTGTTAATTCAACACTGAGGAATTTGCTGTGTACGGTCGCTGAGTCTTTTTTGGGTCCAGGCTGCGCGCGCAATTTCCTCTTACGTATGAATGACGTTTACTGCGAAGGGGGACGGCTGGCTTGACTAACATAGCAACAGTTGCTATGGGGGGCGGAGCTCCCGGAAGGGTCAATTCTCTGCTCTTGGATCAACTCGCAACGCCGGTTGAGGGTATGTGAACCCATGAGGGATCCGGGGCGGAGGAAAGCCGGGACGGATTTTGTTTTTGGCAGAAGGTTTGAACTCTAAAAACTTCAACTCTACAGTGAATGTAAAGTGGACAATGGCAGAAGAATCAGATGGTTATAGACAAGATAAAGAGAAGGTGGATGATGATGATGATATGTTTTGGGAGGAAGTGAGGAGAAGGCAAGTGAGACGACGAAGATCAGATGGTAGCAATAGTAGCGGATCTGTAGAAACAGTTAAGAGAAGTAAACCTATGAGTAGATTGGACTTCCGGTAATGGCGGGGTGCTGAGAGGCTGCGTAACACCAACCCTCCTGATAGAAAATCCTTGAAAAATTATATTTTTTACTCTAAACCGAACTTTCAGCGGTGATTTTGACAGATTTTGGGCCATGTCACAGACGAGGAGGAAAAAAACTGCTCAAAAACAGCAGAAACATGAAAAAGATATCGAGAGACTTTCAGAATCTGAACACGAGGAGATGGGGGATGAAGAGTGTGAGTCTGAACCCAGTGATAACTCCGCAACAAACCCCAGCACGTCGGATGTCATGAATGCAATTAAAGGGATGGAAAAGCGAATTGCAGATAAGATAGATGGAGTATTGGAAAGAGTGAAAGAAATAACCGAAAGAGTTGAAGAAGCTGAGGAACGTATTTCGGGTACGGAAGACGAGGTGAGCAAACTCAAAACTCGCATTAACACGTTGGAGTCGCAGGTGGCATTGCTGCTTGAGAAAATTGATGGGATGAACAACTACAGTCGTAGAAACAACCTGAGACTTGTAGGCTTTCCAGAAAAGGAAGAAGGAAGGGATGCGCTAAAATTCTTAGAAAGCTGGATCCCTTCAATCTTAGAGATGAAGGATACCACGCTAACACTGGAACGAGCACACCGAATTGGCCCACAACCTCAGGCGGAGAATGACACCAACGCTACTCCGCCTACAGCCACTCCACCTCGACCGAGAACTCTGATCATGAAGTTCCTCAGCTATCGACAGAAAGAAGAGGTGTTGAGAGCAGCGAGGGATAAAGGGACACTAAAATATAAAGAGCACACAATCAGATTCTACCCTGACGTCACCGCGGAAACACACAAGAAACAGAGGGCTTACGATGGAGTGAGACAGAGATTACGACAGAAAGGAATCAAGACGCACCGTGTCGTCTTCCCAGCGAGACTGCTTCTCACCCACGAAGGAAAAACTGAACTGTATAATACTCCGGCAGAGGTGGAGCGCTACATGGAAAGCGTGGGTATCTGATGATAAGTGGTCCTTTGCAATTTAATACCATTTTCTTCTCTTTTAAATCAGCAGATGGAGTTTAAGG
The DNA here is from genome assembly GCF_027579695.1 of Neoarius graeffei. Taxonomy (NCBI): domain Eukaryota; kingdom Metazoa; phylum Chordata; class Actinopteri; order Siluriformes; family Ariidae; genus Neoarius; species Neoarius graeffei. Next base: position 6,402,038 of record NC_083592.1, on the reverse strand, counting down.
CAGGTCGGCTACAGATAGCCTGTAATATAATTTAATAGAGAGACTATACTTTGATTCATAACAGTTGTTAGGCAGTAAGTAGATTCCTTATTTTAACCTGCCTTCCTTTTCTTTTCTTTTTTTCCTAACTGCACCTGAAGGATAGCCCCTTAATTTTTCTGTTGTGTTTAAAGGGGGCTGAAAAGCGGACTTTTTTTTTTCTTTTTACAAAGTGGACTTTGTTCTGAACAGGGATATGGGGTATTCTCAGCTTGAGCCAACCTATTTGGCCCCTTTTTCTGGTGTTTTTAAAGGGGGCTGAAAAGCTGACTTTTTTCTTTACAGAAAGGACTTTGTTCTGAACAAAGCTATGGGGGTATTCTCAGCTTGAGCCAAACTATCAAAAAAATCTAAATAAGCTGGGAAATCTGAAAAGTTCATCTCTATCTGAAATATGAGTGGAAAACTAATAATTTCAAGGGTTGTGTTATAAGTAGTAGATCTAAGTAGAGAGAGCCAATCAGTAATTAGCTCCTCACGGATGTGTGGTTCTAATAAACCCATACAGGAAGCGAACATGAAGGGGGGAGGGGGGATATATTGTGGAAGGATTTGGGAGAGGTTATTTGTAAGGTTCAGGTTCAGAATGTTAGTTTGTGTGATTGTTACTTTTATTTTATTATTGTGCATGTTTTTTGTTTTTATGTTTGGCTTCTCATTGGTATATCTATCTCATACTAAAGGAGTGTTTAGGGTGAGTGATGATGACAGATAAAAAGTAATGTATGAAAAGGAAAAGGTCAAATTCATAACTTGGAATTGTAGGGGAATGGGTAGCCTTAAAAAAATAAAACAAGTAATGGACAGAATCAAACTTCTGCAGGCAACTATAATATATTTGCAAGAAACGCATATGACAACTGGGGAAATAATTAAAATACAGAGGAGATGGCAGGGTCAGGTGTTTTCATGTTGTTACGCCTCCAATGCTAGAGGGGTAATGATACTGGTTCATAAGACCGTCCCTTTTCAAGTTGAAAAAATAACAAAAGATTCAGCAGGTAGGTTTATTATAGTTGAGGGATATTTATTTGGAGATAAAATCAATCTTATTAACGTGTATGGCCCAAATGATGATAGTCCTTCTTTTTTCAGCAACTTATTCCTCTCAATAGCGGCTTTAAGAGGACAGCATATTATGGCAGGAGACATAAACTGCACACTAGATCCAGGGAAAGATCGCTCAACTGGCTTGGATACAACACATGTTAAGTCTAGGAAACTTATAACTCAGTTTATGAAAGATTTGAACATGTTGGATGTGTGGCGATATTTCAACCCTAGCCTTTTAGTTTACTCATGTTATTCTGGGACACACAAAACATATTCACGCATTGATTACTTTCTGATATCAGCATCACTGCTCCCCAATATTACAGATTGTAAGTACCATACGGTGGTAATCTCTGACCATGCTGCTGTATCTCTAACCTATACAAATAAAAAGATGACCAACACTCCTCCTAAATGGAGATTGCAAGCAGGGTGGCTACAAGACCCTTCATTTAAGGAATTCTTGGGTAAACAAATAGACTTTTATTTTGAGACCAATACTTCTGAAACATCTGCTTGTGTGAGATGGGAAGCATTCAAAGCTTTTATTAGGGGTCAAATTATTGGATTTTGTAGCCATAAATCCAAACAATCTAGACAAGACATTAAACAGTTGGAGAAGCGTATCAGTGAATTAGAAAAAACAATATATCAAAACAGGGTAGCAAATAAAGATGAACACAATAAATTACTCCTTTTAAGAGCACAATATAATGAAAAGTCAGCAGCAAAAGCGGCAGCAAAAATCATGAAATTAAAACAGAATTACTACGAACAAGGAGATAAAGCAGGAAAATTACTTGCTTGGCAAATAAAAAAAATGCAAGAGCAAAGGGCTATCATTAAAATTGAAACTCCTTCAGAAAATATCACAGATCCATTAAAGATAAATGAAGCTTTTAGAGACTATTATAAAAACTTGTACAGTCCAGATATTTCTCCAAATAATGACTTACAAACGCAATTTTTAGAAGATCTTGAATTGCCTCAGATATTAGAGGAAGACCAGATGAATCTTGAAGAACAGATTACAATAGAAGAGATATCATTAGCTATTGATGCAATGACTACAGGAAAAACGCCAGGCCCAGATGGCCTTCCCATAGACATTTATAAAACATTTAAAGAAAAATTGATAAATCCTTTTCTAGATATGGTAGTAGAGGCCTTTGAATTGGGCATTCTTCCTGCATCAATGAGAAGGGCATTAATCACGCTATTACCAAAACCAGGTAAAAGTAATACAAAATGTGAAAACATGCGCCCAATAAGCCTTCTTAATTCAGACACTAAGATAATATGCAAAGTGTTAGCAAGAAGGCTGGAGACAATATTACCTAATCTAATAGGAGAGGATCAAAATGGCTTTATTCAACGCAGACAAGGGTTTCATAATGTAAGAAGGCTTCTTAACATTCTCCATAACCAGCGGAATGCGCAAGACACAGCTGTCTTGTCACTGGATGCAGAAAAGGCCTTTGACTGCGTACTGTGGCCCTATTTATTTGAAACATTGGTTAAATTTGGTTTTGGAGAAAATTTTTGTAAATGGGTTAAAATTCTTTGTAATGACCTTGTAGCTGAGGTACTGACGAACAATGTAGTATCAAATCCGTTCAATATATTGAGGGGTTGTCAGCAGGGATCACCTCTCTCTCCGCTCCTTTTTGTCATTTCAATAGAGCCCTTTGCAATTGCAGTCAGAAAGCATGCAGGCATTTCTGGAATTAACGTTGATCAGATGGAACATAAAATTGCCCTGTTTGCCGATGATGTCCTCCTTTTTCTTACAAATCTTAGCCATTCTATACCAGCTCTTGTAGAACTTATAGGAACTTTTGGGAAGATCTCAGGATACAAAGTAAATCATTCAAAAAGTATGTTAATGGTACTGGATGATGAAGATAGAATGCAATTTCAGAATAATCCAATGACTTTTCAGTTAACTGATAGCTTTACATATCTGGGAATACGAATTGTACCAAAACTAGAGGATATAATCACTGTAAATTATGAACCACTGTTTGAAAATATTTCTAATTCCATTGATAGATGGACGTTACTACCCATAACCTTAATTGGTCGCATAAATGTTCTAAAAATGAACATCTTGCCCAAACTACTATACATATTTCAAAATATTCCACTACCACCCCCAGAACACCTTTTTATGAGACTAAATAAGCTGTTCACTAACTTCATCTGGAACAGCAGGCGTCCAAGACTCCGCCTTTCACTCTTATACTTGCCTTTTGATAGAGGGGGGCTCATGTGCCCCAATGTGCTATGGTATTATTGGGCTGCCCAGCTTAGAACTATGATGTTTTACTTTTCTTCAGAAGGCACCCCGTCGTGGGTCAATATGGAATCAGCTGAAGTCACTCATGGTCTACCTCTAAATATGTACATATATTCAGCCAATCTCAAATATCATAGGAAACACTGCTCTAACCCTATTTTGCTTAATATGATTAATGTATGGTACATGGTGAAGAAATATCTTGGTATTTCTAATGATCTCTCTTGCTTTAGCCCCATTTGGGGCAATACAGATTTCAAACCAGGAAGATTGGACGCAGGCTTTAAAAGCTGGGCTGATAAAGGGATAAGGGCCATACATAATTTGTACTCTTCAAACAAACTCATGTCCTTTGAAGAAATTGTTAATAAATTTAATATACCTAAAAATCACTTCTTTAAATACTTACAAATAAGAAATTTTATATTTGTAGCTCAAAATAATACTTTAGACATGCCAACAATAAACAACCTAGAGAAAGAAATGTTAAGTGATTGTTATGCGAGAGGCTTAATTTCACATTTATACAGAATTATGATAGCAGGGTCACAAGAATCGTCAATTACTAAATTAGAAGCCTGGAAAAAGGACCTAAAAGAAGATTTGTGCACAGCAGACTGGACAGAGGCATGTAAGGAAGCTCAAACTCAAACAATAAGTGTAAGATTGAAACTACTACAATATAAGTGGTTGATGCGGACTTACATAACTCCATCTATTCTACACAAGTACAATGACGATATACCTGATACTTGTACAAAATGCAACAAATTTAAAGGTGATTTCTATCATTGTATATGGGAATGTGAACACATAATGTCATTCTGGGAGGGGCTGAGAGATATGATAAATAAGATAACAGGTATAAATTTAACATTATCAGCAAAAGTGTTTGTCATGCACATATATCCTCTCGAAGTGACATTGGGAAGAAGGGAATATATTTTTCTTGACATGTGTTTGTTACAAGCAAAACGTTTAATTGCTTTATTCTGGAAAAGAATTCAAGCACCAAATGTGAATGATTGGTTGAAAGAAATGGCAAATAATATGGTCATGGAGAAAATAACATATATAGTGAAAGGTAAAGGCAGTAAATTTGAGGAGATATGGTACCCATTTTTAGCCTTTCTGGAAGAAGATGGAGGCAATGGAACACCAGATGTGAATAATACAGACACCAATTGAGAAGCTTTTTTAATTTTTTTTTAATTTTTAATTTTAATTTTAATTTATTTTATTATTATTATATATTTTTGTATTTATTTTTAATAATGTATGTATTAACGAGGTTTTTAATTAGTTATTATTTGTTTTCGGTTTAGTTCTTTCTGTCATTTGAATTTGGTTTATGTTAAACTTTAAAGGTTTTTTCTGTATTGTCTTATATATTGTCTTTGTTCAAATGTAAGTATACCAATGTTAAAACTTAATAAAAATATTTGGAAAAAAAAAAAAAAAAAAAACCTATGAGTAAACCTGATAAGGAACCAGCTTGGAAAGTTATCATAGTTTTTGAACAACAAGGGCCAGATTTACACCCCATTCATGTCACCAAAGCCATAGAAAAAGAAATAGGTAAAATCAATCATGCACGCTTCTTAGGAAATGGAAGACTAATGATTTTTGCGATATCTGAAGATCAGAGAAGGGAAATCTTAAAGAAAACATCACTAAATGGATATAAAATAACATCACACGTCCCAGGAGCAATAGCTAAGAAAAGAGGAGTTATAACAGGGATTCCAGTTTCAGTATCCATTGAAGATATTAAGAATAACCTGAAAGGAGGAGAGATAGTGGATGCAAAACGACTCACCAAAGGTAAAGAGAAAACAGAAAGCCTATCGATTTTACTTCACTTTAAAGATGAAATGCCTGACAAGATACAAATGGGTTTCATGTGCTACCCAGTGAGAGAATATATTCCTCCCCCTTTGCGATGTTTTAAATGCCAACGATTTGGACATGTAGCAGCCCAATGTAAGGGTAAACTTAGATGTGCAAAGTGTGGAGAAGGACATGAATATGGGAAATGTGGAGAAAATGCTCAGTTAAAATGCTGCAATTGTGGAGGTCAGCATAGTGCTGCTTATGGAGGATGTGAGAGGCAGAAAGAAGCAAAGGAGGTCCAGAAATATAAAGTAACTTATCATGTCTCATATGCAGATGCATTAAAGGAAATAAATAAAGCTAAGAAAGACACCAATGCTAATAGAAATGTCTCCCCATCAAAGCAAGTTTCTTGGACTCCAATAAGTTATGCCCACAGCTCTAGCTCTGTAAGACAGAATGATGATGGGACCAATATGTCTCAGCTAACAAAGGTAGGCCTAACAAAGCCTAACCCAGAGCCAAAATGTTGTAAATGTAAAACACGCATTACAAATGACACCCTTTTGATTAAGGAAAATGAATTTATTGCATTCATTTGTACCATAGTAAATGTTACAATGCAACATTCTAATAAGAGTGACCGAATTAGATCAGTTGTAAAAACTGCAAATGATTTTTTGGGTATTATAACTAAAGCTGATGAAATTCATGAAATGTTAAATAGCAAGTATGGAGAGTCACAAGTTGGTTAAATGCCTAATGGTTTTTATCATTCTCCAGTGGAATGCAAGAAGTCTAATTGCAAATGGACAGGAGTTTAAAAGGTATGTTGAAGAATTAAGCAGTAAACCAGATGTTATATGCATTCAGGAATCATGGTTAAAACCACATTTGGATTTTGTCTTAAAAGGTTACAACAGTATAAGACAGGATAGAATAAAAGATAGAGGAGGAGGGTGTGTGACCTTTATCAAAGAAGGGATATCATACAGACATTTAAAAACAGCTGAAGAGCATGACTGTATTGTGAGTGAAATTTTTAATGGTGATAATGGCAAATATACAATTGCTAATTATTATAACCCATGTAAAGCTTTAATAAATGGGCTGTTGAAAGATATTTTCATAAGATCTCATAGAGAAATATGGTGTGGGGACTTTAATGCCCATAACAGTCTATGGGGAAGTAATTATACAGATCTGAATGGGGAAGTTGTAGAAGAAATGATAAATGACAGGATGCTTGTATGTTTAAATAACGGTACTGGTACAAGGATAAATGTATACAAAAATAAAACATCATGTATTGATCTAACTCTGGTAGACAGGAAATTAGCCAGTATATGCGAGTGGGAAGTTGATCTAAATACAAGCATTGGTAGTGATCATTTTCCAATATTTTGCAGAGTAGGAATTGAACTGAAAATTGAAGAGAGTTACATACATCACAAGTGGAATTTTATTAAAGCAGATTGGGAAAAGTTTTTATATAGTTGCAATAATGAAATGAAAAACATGCCAGAGAAAGAACAAACTATAGATCAGGTGAACAATAATATAACCATTCCTATTATCACTGCAGCTAGTCAAAGTATTCCTATCAGTAAAAGTCAGAAGAAAAAAATGAATGTCCCATGGTGGAATCAAAAGTGTCAAGAAGTCATTAAAGACAGAAACCGAGCTTTCAAAATATTGCGTAAAACATTAACTATGGACAATCTTATGGAATACCAAAGGAAAAAAGCTCTAGCAAGGAAAGTGATTAAACAAGTCAAAAGGGAATCTTGGAGACAGTTTTGTGCTACAATAGGTAGGGAGACAACTTTGAATAAGATGTGGATGATGGTTAAAAAAATGTCAGGCAGGTATAAGCCATCAAATATTCCTGTGTTAATTAGTGACAAGAATTTACAAGCTATATCAGACAATAAAAAGGCTAATATGTTGGCTAAAATATTTGCAAACATACATAAAGGAGATCATCTTGACGAGTGTTATAAAAAAAGGAAAGAGGAAATTTTAAGAGCAAATAAAGGTATATTAAATGCTAAAACAGGAACAGGGTCAATACTTGATGAAGACTTTACATTACCAGAGTTAAAAATGGCTGTTGCTAATACAGCGTATTCATCACCAGGAATTGACAATTTATGTTATGCCATGTTTAGGAAACTCCCTGACAAAATGCTAGAAAAGATCCTAGAACTATTTAATAAAATTTGGAATGAAGGCAAATTACCCATATTATGGAAAAAGGCAGTAATTCTTCCATTTCCTAAACCTGGGAAAGATTCTAGTAATCCAGGTAACTACAGACCAATAGCTTTAACCTCACACTTAGGAAAGTTAATGGAAAAATTGGTAGTGGCCAGATTAAATTACTTTCTGGAAAAGGAAGACTTGCTTAAAGGCTATCAAACAGGATTTAGAAGAAGTAAATCAACTAGTGATGCTCTTGTTAAACTTTGTAATGAGGTTGAAAAGACGTTAGTTATGAAAGAGGTAATGGTGGCAGTTTTTCTGGATATTGAAAAAGCTTATGACACAATGTGGAGAGAGGGACTATTAATCAAATTAGAGAAGATTGGAATTGATGGGAAAATGTATAATTACATTCTTGACTTTTTATCACATCGTACCTTGAGGGTCAGAGTAGGAAATGGACTATCAGATGAGATCATGGTAGAAAGTGGTATTCCACAAGGGAGCGTCATCAGCCCTATTTTATTCAACCTCATGATTAATGACATATTTGAGAAAGGAAGAGAAGGATTATTGTATGCAGATGATGCTGTGATTTGGAAAAGGGGGCGTAACATTTCACATATTGTGGAAAGCATACAAAAAGAGATACAAATACTAGAACAGTGGGGAATAGACTGGGGATTCAAGTTCTCTATACAAAAATCTAAGGTAATGTTTTTTACTAAAAAGAAGGTTCCAGAGACTTGTAAAGTAATGTTATATAATCAAACACTTGAAAGAGTAAAAACATTCAAATATCTGGGGATGGTGATGGATGAAAGACTTACATGGAAACATCACATAGTACATATAGAAACTAAGTGCAAAAAAGTATTAAACCTTATGAGGATGATTTCTGGGCAACACTGGGGTGCGGATAAAGAATCACTCATGAACATATACAAAGCACTAATCAGATCAACCATAGATTATGGATGTATAGTGTATAGTTCTGCATGTACAACATCTATTAGGAAGCTTGAAAGAGTTCAGTTTAAAGGCCTAAGGATTGCCTTAGGAGCAATCAAAACAACGCCTACCTGTGCACTGTTAGTCGAGGCTGAGGAACCCCCAATTAAATTAAGATTTGAGAAACTGTCGTTAACATACTGGGTTAGGCTTATGGGGAGTACAAATAATCCTGCTCTGTCTGTGCTAAACAACTGTTGGGAATACCAATTAAAGAGTCCTGGTTTTGGGTGGAAAGTTCATGACATGGGGGAGAAATATGGAATTAAAGACTTTCGCTTTAGTCCTGCACTTGTTTTGAGCAAAGTTCCCCCATGGATGTTACCAGTCCCAAAAGTTGATCTAGAACTGCTGAAAGAGAAAATGGAACAAACTAATGAACGGGCATTAGCTATGTACTGTGAAAGACATCTTGTATCTAAATACTATGGGTTTGTAAAGATATTTACAGATGGCTCAAAAGATATACAAAATGGTCATTGTGGAATTGGGATTTTTATCCCAAAATTTAACAAAAGTTATGGATATAGATTAAGTAATTTTTTATCAATATACACAATAGAGTTAACTGCAATAATTACTGCACTGAGATGGATTGAAGAAATCAAACCACTTAGATCTGTTATATGCTCTGACTCACTTGCAGTTTTGCTCAGCCTTGAATCAGGTAATACAGTAAGAGAGGATCTGGTAATTGAGACAAGACATTTGCTATTAAATATTAGAAATCTTAGAATATTAGTTCAATTTTGTTGGGTCCCAGCACATGTTGGAATTAAAGGAAACGAAATGGCTGACAAAATTGCCAAGAAAATGCTGGAAAAAGAACATATAGGAATTAATATCTCAATGGGGAAGGGAGAAGCAAAAACTAAACTTAAGTCAGAAATGCTGATCAAATGGCAACATGATTGGAAGGCAGAGCACAATGCCAGGTTCTACCACTCAAATCAGGGAAATGTTTGGGGGAAAAGGGCTACAGGTCTCAACAGAAGGGAAGAGGTTGTGTATAGTAGACTAAGGTTGGGTCACACATGTCTTAATGGTACATTGCAGATAGTAGGGAAGAGTAATGGGTTATGCAGGTACTGCCAAGTTAAAGAGGATGTAGATCATGTTCTATTTAACTGTTACAGATACTCAGAACACAGACGACAGTGGAAAGAAAGAGAGGCAGAAAATGGAATAGTGAATATCCTGAAAGAAGAAGGAATGCAAAGAGATAAAATGAAATCCCTATTTATTTTTCTCAATAACTCAGGTCTAATGAAAAGGATTTAATTTTTTTTTGTTTTTTTTGTTTACTTGATCAAATAGCCATAGTCTGCCAAGTCCCTTTACACACTCCTGTACAGTAGGTGGCGGTATGCACCAAAGAGATGTAATCTGCCAATAAACTAAGAAGAAGAAGAAGAAGAACTCGCAACGCCTTGAGTGCTGAGTCGGGCTCTGTCAGCGTCTAATAAATGAAGCCCATAGGATTTGAATTGAATCGGCGCTTGCAGCGCTAAAGTGCGTTTGGTGAACACAGGCATCTAGGAATGGAACTGTGGAACATTCATCTGACAATGTTGACGTTGGTTTGGCCAGTTCAAATAACGAATATATTTTTCGGTAGGCGTATGCGCATACGCAAATCACTGAGCTCTTCGACGGAAATCGCTGAGCTTTTCCAGTGGGCATACGGCGGATACCTGCGTATCACGTAGACTACACCACTGCTGTGGCCAGTCAGAAACAGCGGAACATATCCTGCTACACTGCAAACAGTACGAGGGGGGAAAGGGATCAGCTCTTTCAATCCCTGAGAACAGCTAAGCACAGTAATTTTACCCGACCAGGACTGTTGGGTAAAACATCTAGCCATATTTACCACTTTATTCTCAGGTTTTTGAAAGAAACTGGGCTAGCCCAGAGAATATACTTTTATTTTATTTCCTTTTTTTTGTTTGCTTGTTTTACATACAGCAGGGGTGGGCAATTATTTTTTCCATGGGGCCACATGAGAAACAGAAAATTTTGTGGAGGGCCGGACCAAAAGGCTGAACTAAATTCTGCATAATGTAGTGGTGTGGGGAAAAACGTATAAATGTTCACTTCATGCAATAACTATACTTCAAAAAAGAGCTATAAGAATAATTCATAGTGCTGGTTACCGAGATCATACTAATTCACTATTCTTAAATTCAAAATGTTTAAAATTCAGGGATATTATAGAATATAAAACTGCCTTAGTAATGTACAAAGTAAGGAATTATAAAGTACCAAGGAATATCCAAATAATGTTCTCAGATAGAGAGGGGGGCTATAATTTTAGGGGGAAATTGAAATGTAAAATTCGCAGTGCTAGGACAACGTTAAAAATGTTCACTATCTCTATTTGTGGAGTAAAGCTATGGAACAGTTTGAATGTGGAGCTCATGAAATGTACCAGTTCAAATAAATAAACCAGTTCAAAAAAAGGTATAAGGAACAGATCTTTATAAGGTATTGGGGTATTTCACCCACGTGACCAAGTCACGTGATGCAGCCATTTTGGACGGCACGCTTAAGTCCTTCAGTGCAAGGCGGTATGAGATGGTGGAGACCTTTGCACATTTTAACAAGAAAGTAAGCTGTGATTCGTGTTAAATTGGATCTGTCTTTTATCACAAACACTGTACCCAGCCTTGGTATGGAGCCAAGGTTGTCGACAGAAGTCAACAGTTTGATGAAGGATGACCCCAGCAGTTTGAAACGGTACAAGGTAGGCTATGTTCACAACACTGTCTTGTTACTCGGGGGATCCGAGATCCCCTGAAACAGACATGAGATCCTTTGAAAACATGATTTGGGAAATGTTGGGGGGTCTCTAAAATATTGGCAAAATGATGTTTATTGACATAGCAATCGTGTGTAACGGGAAGCATTTGCATATCCGAAGTGTTGTGTTTACATGACAACGACTGCTGCTGCCAGGTTGGTTGTTGAGTAGCCTGACTGTTTTTTTTTCTTGCGTGTGGTATCATTGTTGACGCGAGGTTGTTTTTTGAACACATATATTCTAGGTTGTTTTTTCAATGCGGACACGATTTCCCCTGATGAGTTATGACTTCAGACGCGATGCGTGTGTGGAGGTGTGGAGTCCACGTGATATGTGCGTAAGATAGGCTTCTCATGTGTTTGGAGATCCGCGCTCTTTTTTTTTTCTTTTTTTTTCCTCTTTCTTTCTTTTTACTTAATTTCCCTGTTTATTTCTGTGTCCCGTTTCTTTCTAGCCTCTGTTATTGCGTTTTATGTCTGATGTCTGCTACATGCAACCCTAGACAAATTAACACTGCCTTGTTTCACTGCTCAGATGGGTTAACAAACACTGACCCATTTACTTTTTGCTATATATTTTATCAAAATTGCATTAACTGATAAACTAACCTGAAATGAAATGATCACTGCAAAGTCTGGAGTACTCTGTTGGCTCCCAATCCTGTCTCTTCACAGCTGTAATCCCTCTTGTTTGGGTCAGTAGGAAACCGGTAGTGATGTGTCGGTCACGAACGATCCGGTTCAAAGAGCCGGCTCTTTGAAGTGAACGACGGGAGCCGGCTCTTCGGTGGGAGCCGAGTTTGGGAGCCGAAAGAGCCGGCTCCTTATAGTAAGAAGAGCCAAAAGAGCCGGCTCCCGAAAAAGAGCCGAAATTCCCATCACTAGAAACCGGTAAAAGGAGCGTCCTGCACGCTGTCCCTGTCTGTTGTGGCAGCCCACAGCACAACAAGCAAACACCATGGTTATTTATAGAGTGCTTACTGACAAATTAATCTATTCTAGGTGTCTGTAACACGTTTTTTTTCAAGCCGGTTCTCCCTCTCTCTCTGCAGCGTTAGTATGTAGCTTGACGTTCAAAATGGCGGACACCGGGGCGTCATGTGACCCTGTGACGTCAGGTGAAATACCTCAATAAGGAGGAGGAATTACAATAACATGCTATTGATAATATAAGTGTATATATGTGGGTATGAGTACATACGGATATATTATATAAAAAGTGAGTATTTGTGTGTGTGTGTGTGTGTGTGTGTGTGTGTGTGTGTATAGTGCATAACTGTATATAATATATAAGCATAATATGCATAATTATGATATGGGTGTCTGTGTACGTATGGATGTGTATAGTTATAGGTATGCGTATATGTATGTACTGTATATATGTATTGTGTGTGTGTGTGTGTATATATGCATAAGTATTTGTATTTATATGATTTGATTTGGGCGATATTATACCATGTTAGTATGTCTTGGTATGTTGGTATTTTTTTTTGTTGTTGTTGATTTTGCATATATAGTTCATTATGGTGGAAAGTGATGTTTGATTAACGGTGGTATAGAGAGTTAGGATTTGATAAGTTATTTACTTCTTCCTAATCCTTTCCGAACATTATTATGTTATTGCCTTGTGGCTACGCTATTCTGTTTATGACGATGTTTTGATGATTACATTTTTTATTTTTTGTTTGTTTTATATCTTATTTACTGTTCGGAATAAATCAATCAATCAATAATATTAATTGTATTTCTTTATATAAAGCAGTAAATAACATTGTTTTTACAAGCTGCTAAGATTGGTAAGAGTATGGAAAAAACGAGGTTGCCTTACAAAAAATGTCATTTATTCAATCAAATTTCCCAAAACAATGGTTAACAAAATGTGAATGTTTGGACCATTTTTTTTTTCAGTCACATTCACCCCAAAACACAATAAAGACATCACAATATTATCTTTCTACTCCACATATCAAGCAAGATACATCATATTATAATAATGATTCGGTGTAGGTATCAGATCTACAGATTGGTTCGGGCTCTGGCGCCTGATGGTGACGTCACACTATGCGATTGGCTGGACCGTTTGAAGGATGACGTATAAGTTTGTGGTTGGTCTGGACAAATTATGGAATTACGGACAAATTATCGTGGGATTAGGTTTCGTGGGATTTCATGTCATGTTCATGTCGCGCACATTGCGTTTTTGTTGAACACAACTTCAAAATAAAAGCAATGCACATTCAGTCCATGCATGAGGGAAAATTAGAAAATACGTTTATTTTGTAATTTCTAATTAACCTTACGCGGGCCGGTCAGAATGAACCAAAGGGCCGGATGCGGCCCGCGGGCCATAAAATGCCCAGGTCTGTCTTAAAGGATCTACTACAAATCCTCAGGGCCTGTGCTTGCAAGACATCTAATATTTTAGTATTTGATTCTGCTGCAGACATATATGCTACACAACCATAATCAAAAACCGACCTCATAAGCGCCCAGTATATATTTGTTAAGGATGCCCTGCTTGCTCCCCAGGTTTGCCCTGACAAACAACGCAGAATGTTATGTATCTTTTTACATTTATTTTCCATTTTGTCCAAATGAACTTTCCATGTCAGTTTCTCATCAAACCATACCCCAAGATATCTAACTGACTTGACTTGCTCCAGGTGATGACCATATAATTTTAGAGCCAGAGGAGTAGTTCTTTGTTTCCTTGAAAAGCAGATTACTTGTGTTTTTGAGATTGATAACCTAAAACCCCATTCATTTGCCCACTTTTCCACTTTAGTTATTTCTGCCTGCATTTTCTTTTTAACATATGAGATATTACGGCCTCTAATCCAGAGAGCCCTATCATCCGCATATAAAGACTTCCCTACACTTTGCTCAATGTTTGAAAAGATATCATTGATCATAATATTAAATAATAATGGACTACACACACTACCTTGTGGTGTGCCATTCTCAACTGTATATACCTCAGAGTATTTTGTACCTACCCTTACCTGAATTTTCCTGTTGAATAAAAAGTCCAAAACCCAGTTATATACCTTCCCACTTAATCCTAATGAATCTCATCTCATTATCTCTAGCCGCTTTATCCTGTTCTACAGGGTCGCAGGCAAGCTGGAGCCTATCCCAGCTGACTACGGGCGAAAGGCGGGGTACACCCTGGACAAGTCGCCAGGTCATCACAGGACTGACACATAGACACAGACAACCATTCACACTCACATTCACACCTACGGTCAATTTAGAGTCACCAGTTAACCTAACCTGCATGTCTTTGGACTGTGGGGGAAACCGGAGCACCCGGAGGAAACCCACACGGACACGGGGAGAACATGCAAACTCCACACAGAAAGGCCCTCGCCGGCCACGGGGCTCGAACCCGGACCTTCTTGCTGTGAGGCGACAGCGCTAACCACTACACCACTGTGCCGCCCCCTAATGAATCTAATTTGATTAATAGACCCTCTTTCCAAAGCATGTCATAAGCCAGGGATGGGCAACTCGCGGGCCGCATGCGGCCCGCCTCCTTACTCAGTGCGGCCTGTAGATCATTTATTAATTATCAGGGGAAAAAAATTAACCGCTGCTTTTTTTTTTTACACTGTTGTAATTACACTGTTGACCGATAGAGGGCGCTTCCTGTGCAAACAATATCGGGGTCCTGGGCCTTACCCCCTTCAGTGAGGAAGAGAGACAAGAGAGCCATGGCTACTAGCAGTGCAAAAAAAAGAAAACTCGATCAAGAAAACCATACCTTTCAGTCAAAATGGGAAGCAGATTATCTTTTCATAGAATTCAAAGGCAAACCCATGTGTCTGGTTTGCTTAAAAACCTTAGCAGTCATGAAAGATTTCAACTTAAGTCGCCACTACAACACCTTGCACAAAGTTAAATATGAGAAGTACACTGGAGCTGCAAGGGCTGCTGTCGTAGCCGACCTCAAATCAAAAGTAAACCAACAACAGAGCCACAACACAGGAATCAGCACTCAAAGCCTCTTGTGCTGTTTCACTTGAGCTTGCCAAAGCAAAGAAGCCATTGTCAGACGGGGAAATTATCAAGGTGTGCGCCGTGGAAATGGCTACAGCTTTTGATGACGATAAGATGGTTAAACACTTTGATACGGTCTCTTTGTCCCGACGCACAGTGACGCGCAGAATTTTTGACATTCACGATCATGTCGAAATTAAGCTGAGAAAAGTCATGCATGACTGCAAGTACTTCTCTTTGGCTTTGGATGAGAGTACAGATGTGATGGATGTTAGCCAGCTACTGATTTTTACGAGAACTATTGACAGTTCATTTGAAGTGCACGAGGAGCTATTAAAATTGGTTTCTCTGCATGATGTGACTAAGGGCACCGATATATTCAACGCCGTTGACAGTGTTGCAAGTGGATTTGGTGGCTTTGACAAGCTGTCAACTGTTGTTACGGATGGTGCACCTGCGATGCAGGGAAGACACCGAGGTTTTGCAGGGCTCCTCCGACAGAGCGGGGTAAACTGCCCTATACTGCACTGTATCATACATCAGGTGAATAGCCTCATATTAACTGTGAGATGTAGGCCTGAGTTTGACATGACAGGACAAAAATAGTTTTTTAACATGCCATGCATTTTATCTCTCCAGGAAGCCCTCTGCGCGAAGACACTGAACTTTAGCCACGTTATGGATTTAGTGACCAAAATAACAAATCTCATCAGGGGAGGAACAGGTCCCTTTGTCACAGGAGGTTCATTGCCTTTTTCGATGAAGTGGACGCCGCGTATGGGGATTTACAAATGCACACTGAGATCAGATGGATATGGAAGCGTATTAGGGCCACTTGGAGAAAATATTTTTTTTCTAAATTCCGAGATTAAAAGTCGGAAATTTCAAGAAAAAACTCGAAATTCCGAGATTAAAAGTCGAAATTTTTGAGATTAAAAGTCAAAATCTTCGAGATTAAAAGTCGAAATTTTCGAGAAAAAAAGTCGAAATTATGACATACAAAGAACGTATACTCTAACTGCTGCCATGGCAACGAATGGCCACCGGAAAGGGAAGTCGTGGAAAGTGGCTGCCAACCGGCCTGGCCCTGAACATGTGAACTTAGCGACGTTGACTCTGAATGCAAGACACAAGGGATGCAGTTGAAAGGTAAGATTATCATTCTGTTCTGTTTGATGTTACATTGCATTGCGGATATGGTTAAGGGTACGCAATATCAATTAGGACCAGAGGTGACACTTACTACCATGCAGGCTGCATGCTACAACCACAAGGCGTACTGCTAGTTTAGAAACCTGGACATGACACTACCCTTAGTAGCCGATCATGTCCGAGTGCTAAACGTTTGTGCGTACAGTGAAACGACACACTTGGTGTCCGTATAATGACTGCAGAAACCCGTTTAATCTAGCTAGTATTGCTAATATTATGCTAACGCCACTACAGTAGGCCTAAGCCTCGTCTGTAGAGCAGAAGGGTTTCCAAGTCACCTCTAATATTTCAATCTAGAGACATCAAACATATAATTTGCCTCGGCAGGCTAGATGAATAATTCCACTTGTACCTACCTGAAGTGTCATGAGTCCAGGAGTTAAATTCCTATTAAACGTTTTCTGGTGAGATTAGCCCACTGAATTGTTTTCGTTTTGGATTAATTGGCTATGAAAGTAGTTTAATCAAGGAAGATAACGTTAGCCTAAATTTGGGCTCAGCATGGGATGACTTTTGATGTTATCAGGGAAGCCTGTGGGAATAAGATGGAACAGGCATATCTGTCCATACAATGTGATAGTAAAATATTGTGATTTCTACAGAAAGTATCATATGTGAACGTTCTGTTATGACTTTTCTCAGTTTAACGCACTGATTTTCATATTTTCCTGTATGAAATAGTGTTATCACACATGAAAATTAAATACATGATGTCAGAAGCACTTTGCAAATATTATCTGGTGCTACTCAAATTCTTCAGTGTTATAATTTAATGCACTTGATCTGAGAATTTGTTACACATGGCATTACACAATAGTGCCTCGGCCTAAAAAACCGTCCCATCCCTAGCCCAGGGCCCCTACTACTGGGTCCTGGATAATGAATCCCACTTTGCCTCCCACTTCAACACCCCTGCTCCTGGTTTGTTTGTATTGTGCCCACCCCCTCTCCCACCCAAATGAAACCATTTCAACCCCTCCATCTTAAATAATCAGGATACTGTTACTGAAACTGTAATACAGAATTTATATACTGAATATTATGTCTGATCTCTAGGAAGAAGTTGATGGGGTTGTATCGACTTGGAATGACCACAGAGTCCATCAAGTCCACAACTCTCGTTCACCTCATGGACGTCCCTCCATATTACATGCAGTCCCTCAGCTGTACGGAGGCAGAGACTATTTGCAGAATGTGGACCTGGAGAAAGTTGAAGTCTGCCTTGAAGAGTGTATGTTCAAAGACTTTCCATGTGATGATGTGTTTCACATTTGTGTGGACCTAATGTCAGAGCATAATCTGTCATTAACAAATGATGTGTTTGAAACCGTTAACCTGTATCTCACACTCAGACAGCTGATAAACAATGATCTTGGTGTAAATCATTAATTTTATTGGACGCGGTCTTGTCACCTGTTGTAAGATGAGAGTACTGTATTCAAGCATCCCGTAACATCCACAACAAGATACACATACACATGATGTCAAGGTTGCCATGGTCATGGATACCTCAACAGGCACAGGCCATTTCAGAGATGTCTTTTTGTTTTTTCCTTTGCCCATTTTATTCACAATTTGAAATATTGCAGTTTAACTGATTGCCAATTAAAATGTTTTTTTTACTTGTAATACCTGCTTTAACCTCCTAAGGCCCAAGCTGTTTTTTTACATGCATTTTTTATTTCTCTTTGCTATTTGGGCTTATTAGAACCTGATTAGAATAAAAACTAAGCATCATCTTTTGATAAGATGTACTTTTAGAGAAAAAGTACGTCCACATATGTGGATTCTTGTTCCGAATTTCCATAAAGTGCTGTCCACGCATGTGACCGCTAAGCCCTAGGAGGTTAAAAGATGTAGCTTCTTATTTTCACATCAAATGTATTAGCAGTCAAGTTATTTTGTTCTACCATTCAACATTTGCAAATATGAATAAAAATGCAAAATCCTAACAAGTTTTAACTGAATTATTTATTCAGATATTTAAAAGATCACAATACAAAGAATGCAAAACTATATAATTTCATTGGAACTGTAATGCCACCTTAAAATCTTTACAGAAGGAAGCCTTCAAAAGTAAGATTTTTATTTTGTAAACAGCAACTGTATGGAGTAAAACAATGGTTGCCATGAGAAATGTAAACAAGTAGTCATACATTGGTAATTCCGACTAAAATCCATGACATCTCATCTGAAATTATTTATAAAGATAACTGGAATTTTCTGCTGATAATAACTCTTCCCAGGCAGACAAAACAACAACAGTACAACAGTAGGCCTAATCCATTATTAGAAGGCATTTTGTTGTCCTTAAAGCACACAACAGGTATTCACAATTCTCTGCAGCATACCACTTAAAGTTCATGCCACTTAGTGTGTAAAGTAAACTCAAAAACAAAATACAAAAAAAAAAAAGTGGTCAACAAGGCGGTGACACTAACATCTAGTGAATGCTGCTGAAAGTCAGTTAACTCAGTCAAAATCATCAAGCTTCCCCTCTGCATTTCTTCCACCTGGAAAAAACAACTGCACAGCTTTACGAGGGGCATTCAATGCCCCTGACCCACTTCCAGTTGTCTGATCTAGCTGAAATTTTGCATGTGCAATGATTTATATCTCTATGGCTTTTGTGGCAAATTACAGCTCTGAACTAATTGTGGTTTCTGATTTACACGTGTTTGAACTGAGTCAGGTGTGAAATGGAGCCTGTTGAGTGTCGCGCAGTGATCCGGTTTTTGTATTTGAAAGGATGCACACCACAGGAGACTTTTGATGAAATGAAAGAAACTTATGGTGATAATGCCCCATCATATGACCTTGTAAAACGCTGGCATCGTGAATTCAAGCATGGCCGGAAGTCTGTGGAAACAGCTCCCAGACCTGGTCGCCCCCCTTCTGCCATTGATGAGGCATCTGTCCGTCAAGTTGAGGCTGCCATTTTGGAAGATCGGCGCATTACTATTCGCCAAATAGCCCAAGAGGTCAAGATTAGTACACGGTCTGTGGAAACTATCATTCATGACCATATGCATAAGGTGTCTGCCAGATGGATTCCCAGGTTGCTCACACCTTTCCAGAAGCGAGAATGCGTCGAGTGCTCGAGGATGAATTTGGAGATGTGCCAAGAAGATGAGTCAAAGTTTTTCAAAAGACTGATTACACAGGATGAAACCTGGGTCCATCACTATGATCCAGAGACCAAAGCCCAGTCAATGCAGTGGAAACACTTGGACTCACCACCTCCAAAGAAGGCAAGGGTGCAGCCCTCCGCTGGCAAGGTCATGCTCACAGTCTTCTGGGACCAGGACGGAGTAGTGATGACAGATTTCCTGGCAAAGAGTACCACAATTACAGGAGCCTATTATGCTTCACTTTTAAGGAAATTAAGAGAAGCTATCAAAATCAAGAGGCGGGGCAAGATCAGCAAAGGTATCATCCTCCTGCAGGACAACGCTCCAGTCTACAACTCGCTTGTCGCCAGATCAGAAGCACGGGAGTGTGGCTATGAAATCCTCCCCCATCCTCCCTACTCTCCTGACCTTGCACCCTCTGACTTTCACCTCTTCCCAGCCATGAAGTTGTTTTTGAAAGGAAAGCATTTCCCAGATGATGCAGCCTTGATTTCTGAAGTCATGTCGTGGTTGGAGGACCAACCTGGGGTGTTCTACAAAAACGGTCTCCAGAGCTGCATCAAACGATGGGAGAAATGCATAACTCTGGGTGGTTCCTATGTAGAGAAAGACTAATAACTGTGCCAAGTTTCGTTGCTCTACTGCTATGGGAAGTGGGTCAGGGGCATTACTTATTGAATGCCCCTCATATCAATCAAGTCTGATTTTTTACTTTCCTTCTGAACACTCATTTTTCTGGTTCCACCTCCTTTTTTGGTTCGTACCTGCACAAATTCCCCTTTCCTAAAATGCAACCATCCCAATTCAATTTTTCTCTCATTCTTCTGAGCATTTCTTGCTGTGGTTTGACACTCACTCTCAGACACACGATCAGCTTTTTTCCCTGCAATCTTTGCTTTAAGCCGCTCAAAGACCTTTGACTTGTGACTTCTGGGTTCTTTTTCCTTCTGTCTGCAGTATCCAAAAACAGCCAGTCGGTCACCATAGGAAGGCAGATATTCCCTTAGCTGGTCATCTGTCATTAGGTTTATGATGCTGGAATCAATCTACAATACATTATGAATTCTCAGATCAAGTGCATTAAATTATAACACTGAAGAATTTGAGTAGCACCAGATAATATTTGCAAAGTGCTTCTGACATCATGTATTTAATTTTCATGTGTGATAACACTACTTCATACAGGAAAATATGAAAATCAGTGCGTTAAACTGAGAAAAGTCATAACAGAACGTTCACATATGATACTTTCTGTAGAAATCACAATATTTTACTATCACATTGTATGGACAGATATGCCTGTTCCATCTTATCCCCACAGGCTTCCCTGATAACATCAAAAGTCATCCCATGCTGAGCCCAAATTTAGGCTAACGTTATCTTCCTTGATTAAACTACTTTCATAGCCAATTAATCCAAAACGAAAACAATTCAGTGGGCTAATCTCACCAGAAAACGTTTAATAGGAATTTAACTCCTGGACTCATGACACTTCAGGTAGGTACAAGTGGAATTATTCATCTAACCTGCCGAGGAAATTATATGCTTGATGTCTCTAGATTGAAATATCAGAGGTGACTTGGAAACCCTTCTGCTTTACAGACGAGGCTTAGGCCTACTGTAGTGGCGTTAGCATAATATTAGCAATACTAGCTAGATTAAACGGGTTTCTGCAGTCATTATACGGACACC
This sequence comes from Neoarius graeffei, assembly GCF_027579695.1. NCBI lineage: Eukaryota > Metazoa > Chordata > Actinopteri > Siluriformes > Ariidae > Neoarius > Neoarius graeffei. The sequence continues at coordinate 6,380,762 of NC_083592.1, read as the reverse complement.
AATCGTGTCGTTTCACTGTACGCACAAACGTTTAGCACTCGGACATGATCGGCTACTAAGGGTAGTGTCATGTCCAGGTTTCTAAACTAGCAGTACGCCTTGTGGTTGTAGCATGCAGCCTGCATGGTAGTAAGTGTCACCTCTGATCCTAATTGATATTGCGTACCCTTAACCATATCCGCAATGCAATATCAAACAGAACAGAATGATAATCTTACCTTTCAACTGCATCCCTTGTGTCTTGCATTCAGAGTCAACGTCGCTAAGTTCACATGTTCAGGGCCAGGCCGGTTGGCAGCCACTTTCCACGACTTCCCTTTCCGGTGGCCATTCGTTGCCATGGCAGCAGTTAGAGCATGCGTTCTTTGTATGTCATAATTTCGACTTTTTTTCTCGAAAATTTCGACTTTTTATCTCGAAGATTTCGACTTTTAATCTCGAAAATTTCAACTTTTTTTCTTGAAAATTTCGACTTTTAATCTCGAAAATTTCGACTTTTTTTCTCAAATTTCGACTTTTAATCTCGGAATTTCGAGTTTTTTCTTGAAATTTCCGACTTTTAATCTCGGAATTTAGAAAAAAATATTTTCTCCAAGTGGCCCTAATACGCTTCCGTAGATGGATGAGTCGAGGGAAGTGTCTGGAGCATTTTTTTGCGCTGCGCTCTGAACTACCAGTGTTCTTGGAGAACAGTATTAGTGGTGATACAAGCGCCTACTGCAGAAAACTCAAAGACACACAGTTTATTTGCGACATGGCCTTTCTGACAGACATCACCTCGCATCTCAACCACCTTAACACACACTTGCAGGGGAGAGACCAAACTGTTTGCGATCTGTATGCACAGATAACCGCATTCCAGCGTAAACTTGACCTGTTCATAGAAGGATTTTCTTCCCATCGTCCAAATTTGGCACGCTTTCCCACTTGTGAGGAGATGCGAAAAGATAACCCCAGGTGCGAGAAACTACTTCAGAAGTATAGGGCCGACATCGAAAAATTGCAGGAGCAGTTTAACGATCGTTTCCAAGATTTTCATGTGATGAAACCACGAATTGCGCTGTTCACGGACCCCGTCTCTGCTGCTGTCAGTGAGCAACTATCAGAACTGCAGCTCGAACTCTGCGAGTTGCAGTCAGATCCGTATTTTCAAGCAAAGCGCAATGAGAGGGGAATTTCATTTTGGAGACTGCTACCAGAGGCACGTTTTCCACTCCTCAGAGATTTTGCTCCGTCAATGGCCAGCATGTTTGGGAGCACTTACATTTGTAAGAGCAGCTTTTCAACAATGAAGCACATTAAGTCAAAAGAGAGGAACAGACTCACGGATGATGCTCTTTTTCATTTGATGCGGATTGGATGCGCAAAGATTGACATTGATATCCAGTCTCTTGTGTGCCAGCAGGCAAAACCACAAGTATCTCATTAAGTTGCACTTAATGTTGGGCCGCTGTTTTTTTTTTTTAGTTTTGTGCCTCATTGAATGTGAGCCCTTTGCACTTTGTTTCTTTTAAAACAAACTTGTGTTTGTCGTTTAACAAGATGAGCATTATGTTAAAAATGCATTTCAGTGTGGAAAATATTAAATAAATGTATGTTGGTTCAATAAACATACAGACATAAGAATATACAAATATTTTGTTCTTATTTAAAATTCTTTTGTAACTTCTCTCATATCTGATTAGTTGAAGTGCGCGGTCATGTGGCCCTCTGATGGTGGTGATGATAAATTTTGGCCCTCTTTATCATGCAAGTTGCCCATCCCTGTCATAAGCTTTCTCTATGTCAAAGAATACAGCTATTATTACCTCTTTATTAGTCTGTGCTTTCCTGATATCTGACTCTAAGCACAATACTGAGTCCATTGTGTTACGACCTTTGCGGAACCCACTTTGATATGGAGAGAAAAGACCTTTGCTTTCTAAATAATAGGTTACTCTTTCAGTAACTATTCCTTCCATGATTTTACCTAGTTGTGATGTTAGTGCAATTGGTCGATAACTACCAGGGTCAGAAGGATCTTTCCCTGGCTTCAGAACAGGCACTATGATTGCATGTTTCCAGGCTTCTGGAAGTTGCCCAGATTCCCAAAGTCTATTTAAAAATTTTAACACTATTTCCAGAGTACCAACTGTCATATTTGCAAACATTTTATAGCATACCATGTCTCTCCCTGGGGTGGTCTGTTTAGCAATACTAATTGCCTTCCTCAGCTCAAACATGGTAAAAGACAAGTTCAAAGGGTCATCTGAACTCTCTTTCTTGTCTAAGACAGTTGGGTGTTTCCTTAAAACTTGACTTCTCATTGCTTTAGCCTCTTCAGTGAGATTTCTAGAGCTATGCACTCTCCTGAATGTTTGTGTTAGAAGTTCAGCCTTTTCGGAGTTGTTAACTGCTACTGCTTCTCCACTATTTAGCACTGGTAACTCATAATTCCTCCTGACGCCTCCCATTCTTTTTATCATGCCCCATATATCAGCCAGCTTCACAGTCCTACCTATAGTATTGCAATATTCTCTCCAAAAGCTACGTTTCTGTATTTTAACCGTTTTCCTCACAACTGCCTGTGCATGTTTATATTCTATCAAGGCATCTTGAGAGTGATGTTTTTTCAGGTATTTAAAAGCCTTATTCCTTGCTTTAACTGCTTTACTGCAGTTTCCATTCTACCAAGGTACATTCTTACCTCTCCTGTTTCCTTTAGTTTTAGGTATTGTTTCCTCCGCTGACTTTATTATCTCTTCAGCCAGTACTTCATTGAATTCCTCTACACCAATTCCCTCCATCTCTTGCAGTTTAATACATCTTACTGCACAGACTACTTGAAACCCCTTCCAGTTTGCACTTTCCAGTTTCCACCTGGGTATCCCTTTAGTCTTTTCTCTACACAATTCTGATCCTACTCTTGTCATTATTGGATAATGGTCACTACCTATAGTAGTTTCCTTTACTACACTCCATGAGCTGGTGCCAGCTATTGAACTGGATAAAAATGTTAAATCAAGCACTGAGTCTGTGTTGTTTATACCATTATATCATGTGCCTTCTGTTAGGACTAGGACTGTTTTGGCCTCTAGAGGCCGCTGTTATTTCCTTTTCATGTCGTGTTTATTTTGGCCTCTAGAGGCCGCCACTGTTCCTGTGTCTTGTGTTTGTGTTAATTGCCTAATTATCTTCACCTGTGTCCTTAATTAGTTTGTCTATTTATACCCCTGAGTTCAGTCCTCTTGTCACGGAGTCTTTGTGCTGTTATGTTTATCTCCAGTTTCCTTTGTACTGTGTTTTTTGATCTTCTTAGCTTTTGTATTTTTGCACTTTGCTTTTCTTTTGGATTATACTCTTTGTTTTTTTTTTTTTTGTCTTTTGTTTTGCCCTGTATATAGTGTATATAGTTTAAATAAACCTTTTGATTCTTTTTCTACTTCCGCCTCACGCCTCTGCATTTGAGTCATCCCCCTGGTGGCCTAGTGGGGGTTTGCTGGATTATCACACCAACGAACCAGGTTCGAATCCCAGCAAAACCCTAACAGAAAGACTCCGTCATGACCGACTCAGCAGAGGCTGCTTCAACTGTCTACCCGGCCAACCTTCAGGGAATTATGGCAGCTTTGACACGCTTCGGAGCGACCATGGACGCTCATGGACGTACGCTCACCAGCCAACGTGAGGCCCTCGCTCGCCACGAGGAACTGCTTCAGCAAATTGGGAAAACCCTGGCACAGCTGACATCTCTGCCTGCATCTCCTGCTCCTGATCCAGTTCCTGCTCCTGATCCAGCTCCCACTCCTGCTCCAGTGCCTCCTGCAATGCTGCCTTCTTCACCTCGCGAACCCAACCTTCCTGCACCACAGAGGTATGACGGCAAGCACAGTGAGTGCCGAGAGTTCCTTACCCAGTGTCAACTCACCTTTGAGCTTCAGCCTACCACCTACACTACGGATCGCCGCAAGATTGCCTTTGTGATCACCTTATTAGCTGGTAAGGCGCGAGCCTGGGCTACTGCTATCTGGCAAAGACAGGGACCTGAGTGCTTTGATTTCCAGCTGTTTTCTGAAGAGATGCTTCGGGTCTTCGATCAGGCAGACATCAGTACCGACGCAGCCCGAAAGCTCATGTCCATCCGGCAAGGAGGAAGCGTCGCAGATTACGCCATCTCGTTCCGAACGCTCGCAGCAGTAAGTGGATGGAACGAGACTGCCCTGGTGTCAGCCTTCCACCATGGTCTGTCTGACCCCATCAAGGACGGTCTGGCCTCTATTGGATGCCCAAGTGACCTCGAAACCCTCATCTCACATGCTATTCGTCTGGACAACAGGATGAGAGAACGCCACCAAGCCTTGAGCCCCCCCAGCCTCCCTACCTCTACCTGGAGACCGTCTACCTCCTTCAGTGACTGTCCAGAACCCATGCAAGTGGGTCGTACTCGCCTCTCCGCATCTGAGAGGGAACGCAGAAGGAGGGACAAGTGCTGCATCTACTGTGGCAAGCCTGGTCACTTCCGAGCATCATGTCCCGAACTCTTGGGAAAAGGACCGCCCCGTCCAGCCGAGGGAGGGTTGTGACGGGGCCTACCCTCTCTCCCGGACTCCCTGGCCAAGGAATCTACATCCCGGTCTCCATCTCCTGGGGTGAGTCTGTCCACTCTTGTCAAGCTTTGATAGACTCAGGGGCGGCTGGGAACTTTATGGATATTCACTTCGCCCAAAGCATCAATATTCCGACTGCACCTCTTGAAGTCCCACTGTCTGTGTCTGCCCTCGATGGCCAAGCGTTAGGTGATGGAAGAGTCACCCAAGTTACTTCTCCAGTTTTCCTCCAGTCTCAAGGTCACAAGGAAGAAATATCCCTGCACCTGATTCCTTCACCTGAGTTCCCAGTTATTCTAGGCCTTCCTTGGCTTACTCGCCACAACCCTCGCATAGACTGGGTAACAAGCCAGGTTGTGGAATGGGGCCCTGCATGCCATGCCTCTTGTCTGCTCTCTAGCTCTCCTGTGTCTCCTGCCGAGCCCCCTGATCTCACCGAGTTATCTCAAGTTCCCACAGAGTACTGGGATCTCAAGGAGGTATTCAGCAAGAGCAGGGCCGCCGTTCTTCCTCCGCACCGGGCCTACGACTGTGCCATCGACTTGCTCCCTGGGACTACCCCTCCTCGTGGCAGACTGTTTTCACTCTCTCAGCCAGAACGCAAGGCCATGGAGGAATACCTCAAAGATGCCCTGGTCTCTGGGTTTATTCGACCCTCCACTTCACCTGCTGGAGCCGGCTTCTTCTTTGTCGGCAAGAAGGATGGGGGGCTCCGACCATGTATTGATTACAGGGGCCTGAATAAGATCACTGTGCGCAACCGATATCCCCTTCCGCTGATGTCCACAGCTTTCGACCTGCTCCAAGGCGCCACCGTCTTCACCAAGTTGGACCTACGGAACGCATACCACCTCATCCGTATCCGACAGGGAGACGAGTGGAAGACTGCCTTTAACACCCCGTCTGGGCACTACGAATACCAGGTGATGCCCTTCGGACTCACCAACGCACCAGCTGTTTTTCAGGCCCTAATCAACGACGTCTTAAGGGACATGATTAACCTATACGTTTTTGTCTACCTCGACGACATCCTTATCTTTTCCAAGACCGTGCAGGAGCACCGCCACCATGTCCGCCAGGTTCTCCAGAGGCTGCTACAGAACAATCTGTTCGCCAAGGCCCAGAAATGCGAATTTCATGTTCCCGAGGTCTCCTTTCTGGGATTTATTGTACGGACAGGCCAACTCCAAATGGACCCTGCCAAGACCCTGGCCGTCCGGGATTGGCCTACTCCCAAGTCCGTTAAGGAGGTTCAGCGGTTCTTAGGATTCGCTAACTTCTACCGCAAGTTCATCAGGAACTTCAGTTCTGTGGCAGCACCCATGTCAGACCTCACCAAAGGGACAGGTGGATCTTATGGCTGGTCTCCTCAGGCAGAAAAGGCGTTCAAAGACCTCAAGGACCGCTTCTGCACGGCACCCATTCTGGTTCTCCCGGACACCTCCCAACCATTCATCGTGGAGGTGGACGCCTCGGACAGTGGTGTCGGCGCGGTGCTCTCTCAACGTTCGGAAGGAAAGCTGCACCCCTGCGCTTACTTCTCCCACCGCCTGAGTCCTGCTGAGTCCCGGTACGATGTGGGGGATCGAGAACTGCTAGCGGTCAAACTGGCCCTTGAGGAGTGGAGGCACTGGCTGGAGGGAGCACAACATCCATTCCTGGTTTGGACTGACCACAAGAACCTGGAGTACCTCCAGCAAGCCAAGAGACTGAACCCTCGACAGGCTAGGTGGGCCCTGTTTTTCAGTCGGTTTGACTTCACCCTCTCATACCGCCCCGGCTCCAAGAACACCAAACCTGACGCACTGTCCAGACTGTTCTCTGCCACTAACAGGGAGAATGAAGTCGGGCCTATTATCCCTGTGTCCCGGATTGTGGCCCCTGTCCGCTGGGGTATTGAGGAGGCTGTCCGACGAGCCCAACGCCAGGACCCCGGTCCTGGGACGGGGCCACCAGGCCTCTTGTACGTCCCACATCAAGCCCGGGCCAAGGTTCTCCAGTGGGGTCACTCTTCCCCTCTCACCGCCCACCCGGGAGCTCGGAGGACCCTGGACTTCCTGAAAAGACGCTTCTGGTGGCCTAACATGGAGAAGGAAGTAAGGTCATTTGTCCTGTCCTGTGAGGTTTGCACCAGAACCAAGAACCCACGACAGCGTCCCCAGGGTCTCCTGCATCCTCTGACCATTCCCCGGCGTCCCTGGTCCCACGTGGCAGTCGACTTTATCACGGGTCTCCCTGAGTCACAAGGTAACACGGTCATTTTGGTCTTAGTTGACAGATTCTCCAAGGCCTGCCGCTTCATACCACTGTGCAAACTCCCCTCTGCTCTTGAAACTGCTAAACTTTTGTTTAATCATGTCTTCCGAGTCTTTGGTCTTCCACAGGACATCGTCTCAGACCGAGGGCCCCAGTTCTCCTCCCGAGTGTGGCACGGGTTCTGCAAGGTCATCGGAGCCACTGCCAGCCTCTCCTCTGGGTTTCACCCACAGTCCAATGGTCAGACGGAGAGGCTCAACCAGGACCTGGAAACCACCCTGCGAGGCCTGGCTATGGATAACCCGACATCGTGGAGCACCTGGCTGCCATGGGCGGAGTACGCCCACAACACCCTGCAGTCATCGGCCACCAAGCTGTCGCCATTCCAGTGCCAATTCGGGTTCCAGCCACCTCTGTTCCCGGACCAGGAGGAGGACGCGGGGGTGCCCTCGGTCAACCAATATGTGAGACGGTGTCGCAAGACCTGGAGCAAGGTCAGGAAGACCCTCATACAGACCTCCAGAACCAACCAGACTCAGGCCAACCGCCATAGAAGACCTGCACACGCTTTCCGCCCTGGGCAGCGTGTTTGGCTGTCCACTAAGGACCTTCCACTGCGGGTGGAGAACCGCAAGCTTGCTCCTCGCTACATTGGCCCCTTCAAGGTGGTGCGCAGGGTGAACCCTGTCTCCTACCGGCTCCAGTTGCCCCGGACTCTGAGGATCAACCCCACTTTCCATGTTTCCCTGTTACGGCCCGTACTGACGTCTACGTATGCCCCTGCCCCTAGGAACCCCCCACCCCCCCGCATCTTCCAGGGGCAGACTGTGTTCACTGTGAATCGCCTGCTTGACTCCCGCCGGGTCCGCGGCGGGTTGCAATACCTGGTGGACTGGGAGGGCTATGGTCCTGAGGAGCGCTGCTGGGTTCCTGCTCGGGATGTCCTTGATAAAGAACTATGTCGGGACTTCCATTCGGCCCATCCGGATCGCCCTGGGAACGTCAGGAGACGCTCCTAGAGGGGGGGGTCCTGTTAGGACTAGGACTGTTTTGGCCTCTAGAGGCCGCTGTTATTTCCTTTTCATGTCGTGTTTATTTTGGCCTCTAGAGGCCGCCACTGTTCCTGTGTCTTGTGTTTGTGTTAATTGCCTAATTATCTTCACCTGTGTCCTTAATTAGTTTGTCTATTTATACCCCTGAGTTCAGTCCTCTTGTCACGGAGTCTTTGTGCTGTTATGTTTATCTCCAGTTTCCTTTGTACTGTGTTTTTTGATCTTCTTAGCTTTTGTATTTTTGCACTTTGCTTTTCTTTTGGATTATACTCTTTGTTTTTTTTTTTTTTGTCTTTTGTTTTGCCCTGTATATAGTGTATATAGTTTAAATAAACCTTTTGATTCTTTTTCTACTTCCGCCTCACGCCTCTGCATTTGAGTCATCCCCCTGGTGGCCTAGTGGGGGTTTGCTGGATTATCACACCAACGAACCAGGTTCGAATCCCAGCAAAACCCTAACACCTTCACCACTATTAATACAGACCAAACAATTATGATCAATAAATTCTTCTATTACTTTTGCATTTGAGTCTGTATGGTTACTTCCCCAAAGTGTATTGTGTGAGTTGAAGTCTCCACACCAAACCACATCGCTTTGTACTGTTCCCATAATGTTCTGTAGGATACCTTCATCTAACTTTTCACATGGGTTATAATAGTTTACTATGTCTAAAGTGCCCTTTTTAGTCCATACCTTAATAACAATTGATTCATGTTCTTTACTGACCAATAGAACTTTGTAACCTATCCCATTTTGAATAACAGTTGTAACTCCTCCCCCCTCTTCCATTTTCTCTATCTCTTCTAACTGCTGTATACCCATCTCATCTCATTATCTCTAGCCGCTTTATCCTGTCCTACAGGGTCGCAGGCAAGCTGGAGCCTATCCCATCAGACCAGCACGTCACAGTTTTGATAGTGACAGGCATTCTCTTTCCAACAGGGCTGTAAGTGGGGGAGAGATAGACTAGACTGTGGTCTGATCGTCTGAGAGGCGGCAGGGCAGAGCAACTGTAAGCATCTTTAACATTTGCATAAAACAGATCAAGTGTTTTATCTTCCCTGGTGGTCACTCATTTCAACATACCGTTTCAACGTAGGGAGTGTGTTGGATAGGGGGGCGTGGTTAAAATCTCATCTCATCTCATTATCTCTAGCCGCTTTATCCTGTTCTACAGGGTCGCAGGCAAGCTGGAGCCTATCCCAGCTGACTACGGGCGAAAGGCAGGGTACACCCTGGACAAGTCGCCAGGTCATCACAGGGCTGACACATAGACACAGATAACCATTCACACTCACATTCACACCTACGGTCAATTTAGAGTCACCAGTTGGAACTGCTAGTTCTCATGTTGTGACCAAGCACACACACATTAAATACAAGTTTCTTTTTTCCCCAAAAATTAAATTACTTCTTTTTCAATAATAAACTTAGAAATGTCATCATAAAATTCTTTATTTAAAAGTACATTTTTAATCTTAATTTCTAATTGTTTATTTCTCATTTTTTGAATAATTTTATCATGAAAGTTTGGATATTTGATACAGTCTAGAAGCAGGTGTTTGACATTTTCTTTTACACCACAAGTTGTACATTGATGGGGGGGGGGGGGGGGGGGTGAAAGAAATTGTGTATCATTAAGTAGACATTTTCCAAATCTGAGTCTTGTAATTATCCTTTGTTTGTTTCTGTTTTTGTCAGAATATGTGGTATGTGTTGTAATATTTGGTTCTAGTTGGTAGAAGAATCTACCAATTGAGAATTTTCCCATCTGTCTTGCCATATTGTAAAAATAACATCTTTGATATGTTTTGTGATATCAGCAGTGGTAAAAGGGTAATGAATGTCATAACAGGTTTTATTTACAGATCTTTTGGCCAATTTATCAGCCATTTCATTTCCTATAATACCCACATGAGCTGGAATCCAACAAAAAACAACCTCCCCACCCATAAGATCAAACTGATACATCAGATTTCGGAAATCTAATAATCCTATATCCTTATCTTCCTTTTGAATTTTTTTGTAAGACAGACAAGGAATCAGAAAATATCACACTTTGAGAGGGAGGTTTATCAATAAGAAGTTCCAAAGCCTTTGTAATTGCTAATAACTCAGCTCTAAAAATAGTACCGTTTGAGATTTTATAATCTTCTTGAATATTTAGACTTGGAATTACAACGCCAGATGCACAATCGAGATCTTTTTTTGAACCATCAGTAAATATATATGTAAGTGTTGATTGTATTTGAGTTGAATGTGTTCTAATGCTGATTTTAACATGTAGCAACTACGATCCTCTTGTCTGGATATTTTAGGGACTAAATCTAAGTCAACTTTTGGAGATTGGGATTCCCAGAATGGAAAAGGATCAACCAAAGGATTAAAGCTGGAACCGGAAGACTGTTAACCAAATGAATAACTTTAGAGAATATAGGACAAAAGTGAAGATTAATGTCACAATTTTGTTCTTCTAAAAAACATTTTTTTTTTGGTTGGATGATCTTCAAAAGATCTGTATTTAATTGCACTTTGAATTTGTCTGAATTCTCTTCTTAGATCCAAAGGCATAAAGAGCAGTCCATCTCCAAAACAGAGATAGGAGCACATTTAAGAGCACCAGTGCAGATTCTAAGGCATTGATTTTGAATAACATCTAATTGTTATTTCCTGGAAACACTTGCAGAATCATAAACTTCACAACCATCATCAAGACATGATCAGCAGAGCCTGCGAGGAGAAAGTCTGCTTAGAAACACGTGACGTTCCTGAATCTAGAATTCTGATTGGTTTGTGGATTTCTTACGTATTTCTGACGTATTTCTGACGTATGTTGTTAAAATTCGCCGCAGGTTCAGACCCAAACATGTCCACAAGTGTCTGTTTATACCTGAACATTTCTCTCCAGCACGGGAGGGTTTATGATCGATGAACGAAGTTTACATATTTGTGTGTAATTTGTGAGTATCCGACCGCGGAAATGACTGAAATCAGTTCTCCGGCGCTGTGACCGGAAGTTGGAGTTTTCAGATAAGAAAGTGTGAAAGGGAGAGAGAGAGAGAGAGAGAGAGAGCTTCCCCACCGGCCTGATGAGTTTATTTTTATTTACATTTACTTGTTTTCTTCACGTATCTACAGGTAAGATCGATCTATCTATCTATCTATCTATCTATCTATCTATCTATCTATCGATCTATCTATCTATCTATCTATCTATCTATCTATCTATCTATCTATCTATCGATCTATCTGTCTGTCTGTCTGTCTGTCTGTCTGTCTGTCTGTCTGTCTGTGAATGAATGAATGTTGTTGTTTCACACATTCATTAGTTTTCTTAGAAAACTGTCTGTAGTTTATAGTCAGTGTTTCTCTGAACTTTGTTTACACTTCTATTACACTTCCATTGCACTTCTATTAGCAGGCCGAGAAATTCATATATTTTCTCCCCAGCCAGCCGGACTAGTTCCCTTCCAGAGTAACTCATCAAACAGAAAATCAACTCGCCAAAATCTGTTCATGTATGAATTTTACTTCTGTCAAAAATAACACAAAAGAGAGTCGTTACCATTGTTCATGACTAATGTGCATTTATTTCAACACCCGTATTTTGATCCTGTTGTTAAATCCATAAATGAGAACAACACAGAGCACCATAATATAATATCAACAAATAATAATCTATTGGAAAACTTGGCAGCTTGGTGTGTGAGTATTGAAAACAAATATCCTTACTATCACGACTATAGCACCCAAAACATGTCCAACATGCTTTCTGTATTTAACCGTTTATGAGAGAGAAAGCATTAGGAGCTTCATATTGACTAGGAATCAACTTGAAAAAAATTAATTATTCCATAAAAATCGTATCGCAGCCGAGGCCTACCCTGCTCCCACGTTTGCCTATAAGTCCTTTGTCGTTTCTCCTTCTCGTACGCTTTATCGGCGGCCTTTTTCTCCTCTTCAGACCGAGGTCGCTTTGTCCCCGTCTCTGGCGGTTTCTGTACAACTTTCAGAAAATTCCACATTGCAACGGAGCTTTGGCAGATGTAGATGTAAACAACAACAAAAACACGTGTTTAAATGGGCAATAATGTGGCCACATCTACTGAATTTGATAACGTGATTACTGCGATATTCAACGAGATGCTTTATATGCATGCGCAGTAGTGAAAAAACTGACAGCCTGACTCGTACACGATATGATTCGTAATTCTTCGGTATTTTCCGTCCTGCCGCTAAACACATCGATTAACACAGACACAGCACACGCTTAATATGTGGCGGCTGTAGTTGACAGTGTGTCTGAATCTTCACTTCATATATATTTTTTATTTTCAGCTAGCCAGCTGGGCTGCCTAGTGACAGGAATTACTCGCCAAATGACAAATTAAGTCGCCTCGGGCGACTGGACCGCCGCGAATTTCGAGCTGTGATTATACTTCCATTCCACTTCCATTCCACTTCCATTCCACTTCCATTGCACTTCTATTACACTTCCATTGCACTTCCATTACACTTCCATTGCACTTCCATTACACTTCCATTGCACTTCCATTACACTTCTATTACACTTCCATTGCACTTCCATTACACTTCTATTACATTTCCATTACACTTTCATTGCACTTCCATTACACTTCTATTGCACTTCCATTACACTTCCATTGCACTTCTTTTACACTTCCATTGCACTTCTATTGCACTTCCATTACACTTCCATTACACTTCCATTGCACTTCTATTGCACTTCTATTACACTTCCATTGCACTTCCATTACACTTCCATTGCACTTCCATTACACTTCTATTACACTTCCATTACACTTTCATTGCACTTCCATTACACTTCTATTACACTTCCATTGCACTTCCATTGCACTTCCATTACACTTCCATTGCACTTCCATTGCACTTCCATTGCACTTCCATTACACTTCTGTTACACTTCCATTACACTTCCATTACATTTCCATTACACTTCCATTATACTTCCATTGCACTTCCATTGCACTTCTATTACACTTCCATTGCACTTCCATTACACTTCCATTGCACTTCCATTGCACTTCCATTACACTTCTGTTACACTTCTGTTACACTTCCATTACACTTTCATTGCACTTCTATTACACTTCTATTCCACTTCCATTGCACTTCTATTACACTTCCATTGCACTTCTATTGCACTTCTATTACACTTCCATTACACTTCCATTGCACTTCTATTACACTTCCATTGCACTTCCATTACCATTCCATTGCACTTCCATTACACTTCTATTACACTTCCATTACACTTTCATTGCACTTCTATTACACTTCCATTACACTTCCATTGCACTTCCATTACACTTCCATTGCACTTCCATTGCACTTCTATTGCACTTCTATTACACTTCCATTGCACTTCCATTGCACTTCCATTGCACTTCTATTACACTTCCATTACACTTTCATTGCACTTCCATTACACTTCTATTACACTTCCATTGCACTTCCATTGCACTTCCATTACACTTCCATTACACTTCCATTGCACTTCTATTACACTTCCATTGCACTTCCATTACACTTCTATTACACTTCCATTACACTTTCATTGCACTTCCATTACACTTCCATTGCACTTCTATTGCACTTCTATTACACTTCCATTGCACTTCCATTGCACTTCCATTACACTTCCATTGCACTTCCATTACACTTCTATTGCACTTCCATTACACTTCCATTGCACTTCCATTACACTTCCATTACACTTCCATTGCACTTCTATTGCACTTCCGTTACACTTCCACTATACTTCCATTGCACTTCTATTACACTTCCATTGCACTTCCATTACACTTCTATTACACTTCCATTGCACTTCCGTTACACTTCTGTTACACTTCTGTTACACTTCATTACACTTCCATTGCACATCTATTACACTTCCATTATACTTCCATTACACTTTCATTCCACTTCTATTACATTTCCATTACACTTCCATTGCACTTCTATTACACTTCAATTGCACTTCCATTACACTTCCATTGCACTTCTATTACACTTCAATTGCACTTCCATTACACTTCCATTACACTTCCATTGCACTTCTATTACACTTGCAGTAATGAAACTTTACTTCAAAACAGTTTAAACTGTGAGGAGACTATTTTATTTGCCCCACCAAAACAATTACACAAGCAAGAATACAACTTCACTGGCATTTCCCTAAAGAATGCTGATGTTCAGTGTTCCAGGGTTCTTTTTTTAAACAATGATTTTTTTTTAATATGCTTCAACCTGGGCGGCACGGTGGTGTAGTGGTTAGCGCTGTCGCCTCACAGCAAGAAGGTCCGGGTTCGAGCCCCGTGGCCGGCGAGGGCCTTTCTGTGTGGAGTTTGCATGTTCTCCCCGTGTCCGCGTGGGTTTCCTCTGGGTGCTCCGGTTTCCCCCACAGTCCAAAGACATGCAGGTTAGGTTAACTGGTGACTCTAAATTGACCGTAGGTGTGAATGTGAGTGTGAATGGTTGTCTGTGTCTATGTGTCAGCCCTGTGATGACCTGGCGACTTGTCCAGGGTGTACCCCGCCTTTCGCCCGTAGTCAGCTGGGATAGGCTCCAGCTTGCCTGCGACCCTGTAGAACAGGATAAAGCGGCTAGAGATAATGAGATGAGATGAGATGCTTCAACCTTAACCTTTCAACATGGCTGAAAAAACAAACCTAATCAATAGTGGTCCCAAAAAGTCCATTCCTTAAACACAGTAGAACGGTTTGTTATAAATGGATGCTTGATATATATTGATATGGATGTAACAGGATATGTCTGAGACGTTAAAACCAGAAAATGACTTTTGAGCATTTAGGCAAATCAAACAATGAATGGATGTAACATCAATTGTACTTAATATTACTCTCTATATTACACCTAGTATTCTTGACTTGCAAGTGACGTCAAAGCAAAACAGAAACCTGGATGTCGGCCATGTTGGTGGAGATATAAATGCAGGTCCAGCGACATTCCATACAAAACAGTCATGTGTGCACAACTCTCTCTCCACTGCTTTAAGCGTTCTTTTAGCGATGCCATATCTTTGTGCTGTATGGTTGTGGTCACAACAGGACTTGTGACCGAGACAGGTTCCAATTTTTTAGAATAACGTCCTTGATTCGGAAAGAGAGCGAGGAAACCCTGAGGCTTAGTACAGAGAGGAGACGAGGGGATCAGGACACTTCGTTCAATCCCATTTCATCCAATAGTTAAGACATTTTGTCCAAAGCTTTTTTCATATGCATGATTAATTATTTTATATTTCAGGTATTCCGGTGTTTGCGAACCAAAGCCCTGCAAGAGCGATGCTCCGAACCTGAAGATTTAACTTAATCCAGCTGGCTTTAAAAATTAATAACTCGGCCAGGAGAGTTTGCAGTGAAGCCAAATTTTACAGACACCTCTCTCTAAGCCTCCCCCTTCGAGAGAGTATGGTCTCGGGTCGGTAGGACCGTGCCTCGGCCTGGTATTCGCGAACGAAGCCAACACGAGAGCGCTGCTCTGCGACTGAAGATTTAATACGATCCAGCCGGAAACACAGACATGCAAGCGAGCAGCCTGCAATGACACGGGAGTTAAACTCATCCCAGGGTCAGCAAGTGGCACGGACCGACGTGGTTACCCCCATTAGTACGCTCTTTAGTGTTGAAGCGCACGTACTATGGCACTCATTTGCTTTACAAAAACGTGTTTTGCTTCAGTCAAATTCCAGTGAGAATTCCTCCCTTTTTCGAACAGACAAATACCTGAAATATAAAATAACTGATAGTGCATAAACAGCTTTGGATGAAATGGTCATGGGACGAAATGACCTGTATTTGTACTCGATGGTCGGCAGAAGCGTCTTATCTTCAGAAAAGTCTGACTTTTTTAAATAATATGGGTTAAACCCACACATATCTATCTTCTCTTTGTATTCAATCTTCGCTCAATCATTCAAATCGTGGTAATACTGAGAAGATTCAGCATTGTTTACAGACGCGTTTTCAGCGGCTGCCATCTTAGTTGCTTTGTATATCCACCATCATGGTGGACGCTCATGACGTAGCACATTTTTGATCACGTAGTTGCAATCATCTATTCCTAGAACGGTATTTTTACATTAGAGTGGTGGCTACACTTACCAACAGTCCATAATTATCAACACCTTTTCAGATTTACCAGTAAAACAATTTTATAAAGGTGAGTTTCAGTTACAGCAGTTATTATTGGTTAATAGATGACTTGCAACCACGAGATCAAAACATGCTAGGTCATGAGCGTCCGCCATGATGGTGGATATACAAAGTAGAGGTCTGCGCGGGACAGAATTTTCAGTCCCGCTCCCGCCCGCTCCTGCATTGTGCAGTCCTGCTCCCGCAAAGAATTATGATTTTCAGTCCCGCTCCCGCCCGCGCCTGCCATATTTTGTCCCGCTCCTGCCCGCAAATCCCGCATGATGCAGATGTTCGCGTTATTTCCCTCACATGAGTACACGAGTGAGAACGACTTCCAAATGTCTGATTTCAGGACTCTTGACTTTTTAATGGTAAATGTACCTCTTTTTAAAGCAGCACTTACTTCTGAAGCACTGTGAGTTTCACTAGAGGAGCTCTGCTCTTCTGCCATGATCGGAGATCTCAAACACGGAAGAGCGGAAAGGAATCGGAAACGTACGCGAGATTAGACCACATCCGCAATTTTAGGCATCTTAGGCCAAAAAAAAAAAATGTGTGTTTCCGGTTACCCGACCGACCCTAATCCGTACCGCCCGACCCTAAGCTTTTTTTTTGTTTTTTTTCCCAGTCGCGACTTTTACATATAACCCAACCGCGTGAACCGGAAGTTTTTGTCACTCACTGGGAAAATCAGGGCTTTCCACAAGCGCCATACAGCCGACTACACAATTAAGTCCAGCCGGCTACTTTAATGACTTATTTTTGTAGCCCACAGGCTCTAAATCTTAATTTTCAATTTTAATAAAATTAAATGTTTATCTAACGGACTGACAATAATGTCAAACTGAACCGCACTCATTTAAGTTGTGATTCGCGCTGTTTGTACCGATAATAACCACAAATTCCCCGCAGACTTCGTTGATCAGGGAGAGTAACTCATTTGCGGCCCCGACATGCGGTGTGCGCGCGCACTCGGTGGAGGCAGTAGTGTGTCTGGGCCGTCGGAGGGAACAGAAGCAGAGATGACGCTTATTTTGTCTTTCACCTAGAGACATGATTCAAACTTTAAAACGGAGACAAAATTCTCCTGTGTGGATCTGGCATTCAACTTTTTTGCTAGGTTCTATACTTTTTGATCAGTCCCAGCTCAAACACCATGAGCACATCTGGAGAAATTCAGGCTTTATAATGGGGATCTATTGCGTTACACACCAGTGGAGCTCAGGAGTTTAGAGTGTAGGCAGCTTGAAAAAAAAAGCTCTAACTTTCTCATTTAAACTGTTTTCTCAGCCACAATTTTCACTCTACACACACAACTTTCTCAAAAGTTGTAGTCACACATTGTGTGAATCAAGACAAGTGTCTACCTGAGCGATAGGATTTACAGTTTTTGAATGAGAAGCCTGAAAGTAAGGAGAGGACAGCCGCGCTGCCCCATAGACTCACATTATAAACGTGGCAGCGCTTTTACTGCAAAATCAGAAAAGTCACTTGTTTTTAACTCGCTCTAGTGTCCACATTTTTTACACTAGGGACAAAAAAAATTACATTAATGTGTTCATGGGAGCCTTGTAGCACTCAATGTGAAAGAATTTTGTGTATAGCTCCTTCCGTTTCCGTGTAAATCAGCGTTGTTCGAGGAGAGGGAACTCTGAGAAAAAGCGCTCTTTGCTTGTTATATCGTGTCTTTTCCCTGCACCGTTACCAAGGCGACGAGCTGCACTCAGGGAGCAGAGAGGGGCGGGGCTGCTCTCTCTCTCTCATGGTGTATTGAGCTGTTATATTTACAGAAAAATTCATGTTAAAAGGTGTCTCATGCTGCATCAGATTCATCAGAAGGTGGTAACTCAGGTGACCTGCAAAGAAATTCATTATATTTTGTGAAATTATTCCTGTCTAAATATAGGTTATGGCAGCCATCTTGGAAAAAAAATTCAAAAAAAAAAAAATGCCTGCCTACCGACCCTAGTTTTGAAATCTACGTAACCGGAAACACACATTTTTTTTTTTGGCCTTAAAATGTTTTTATTAATGCCAAATAAAATATCCAGCACAAATTATATATGATAGACATAAATTAATAATTTATAAATTTTATTTTAAACACATTTTTAGTTAGCGGGACTGCAGCTTATCACCTCTCCTGCCCGCTCCCGCATTGTGCACTCCCCCTCCCGCCCGTGCCCGCAATGAGCTTTCAAAATTTGTCCCACGCCGCACTGCTTTGCGTCGGGTCCCGCGGGAGTCCCGCGGGAGTGCAGGGCTCTAATACAAAGCAACTAGGATGGCAGACGCTGAAAGCGTGTCTTCCTCACTATTACTTCGATTTGAACGATCGAGCGAAGATTCGATACAAAGAGAAGACAGATATGTGTGGGTTTGACCCATATTGTTTAAAAAAGTTGTATTTTTCTGAGCCAGCTCAGTCTGACAACCAACTTTGCAACTTCGATTCAGCAACATCTGACTGATCTGTTTCAAAGAAGATGGAGATCAGTTTGGAAATCTTATTTATGGAGTTTCAAAATTATATTACTTTGTTTCAGTCAAAATTAGCTGATCTGGTATTAATTTCTCAGCTTCAACCATGGTGTCTTGGATGTCCTGGAATTCCACTGACGAGCTACAACATGCAGCTTCCGCAAATTCAGCTGTCTTCCTCCTCCTTTGAGCTCTTCGGTGTCATTCAGCTGCTGCAGAATCAAGTCCGACCTTGGATGAAACATACGGTAGCTCATGTTCTGAGTGGGGGCCCAGTCTGGATTGTTTCTATCATATAATTTTGCTGGCGTTCCTAGAAGCGAAATGGTAATACACGTGTTAAAATTATAGCAACGACCGAGTGAACCACGACAAGAGAGAACGCTCATTTTATAGCAAAATTCTAGCAACACCAAATAAAATTCTTCCATGAGATTATCGAGAAAGCTTTTGAATCTCACCTGAGATAAAATGATTACTGCAAACACGAGCTGTTTTGGTTTTAGCCTCTGTTAGATCAGTCCTGCCGATGTTCAGCCGCGCTCGTCTCCTCTCCGTACTCAGCCTCAGAGTTTCCGAATACAGGTCATTTCGTCCGAAGCCATTTTCATACGCACTATCAGTTATTTTATATTTCAGGTATTTGTCTGTTCGAAAAAGGGAGGAATTCTCACTGGAATTTGACTGAAGCAAAACACGTTTTTGTAAAGCAAATGAGTGCCATAGTACGTGCGCTTCAACACTAAAGAGCGTACTAAGGGGGGTAACCACGTCGGCCCGTGCCACTTGCTGACCCTGGGATGAGTTTAACTCCCTTGTCATTGCAGGCTGCTCGCTTGCATGTCTGTGTTTCCGGCTGGATCGCATTAAATCTTCAGTCTCAGAGCAGCGCTCTTACAGGGGCTTCGTTTGCGAATACTGACCCGAGATCGTGCTCTTTCAAACTGGGAGGCTTGGAGGGAGGTGCCTGTAATATTTGGCTTCGCTGCAAGCTCTCCTGGCCGAGTTATTAATTTTTAAAGCCAGCTGGATCATATTAAATCTTACGGAGTTTGCTTTACAAAACATGTTTTCCGCTTTGGTCAAATTCTATGAAGAGTTCTCCTTTTTCTAACAAATGAAGACCTGGAATATAAAATAATTTGATAGTGTGTATGAAAAAGGCATTGGACGAAGTGTCCTGATCCCGAGTTTCCTCGCCCTCTTTCCGAATCACGGATGGAATTCTAAAAAAATTGGAACATACCACGGTCACGAGTCCTGTTGTGACCGCAACCGTATACAGCACAGAGATGTGGTATCGCTAAAAGAACGCTTAAAGCAGTGGAAAAACAAAGAGAGTTGCGCACGCGTGACTGTTTTGTATGGGATGCTGATTGACCCCGCATTTGTATCTCCACCAACATGGCCGACATCCGGGTTTCTATTTTGCTTTGACGTCACTTGCAAGTCAAGGATTAATCAACCGGAAGACCCCCCTCCCCCCTCGCCCTTTGATCTTGTCGTCTGATGACACAGCTCGTTCCCCGAGATGGAATTTTTTTCAGCACAATCAGCAATTTTTTGGAAAACCTGGATGTTATCATCGCAGGTAAACATGGTGGGAAGATCATGGACATGTTTTTACTGATCAAATTCACCAATATTTCATGAACTCCTCGTCGAAAGCTACTTTGTTTCTTTCTCTTTCATTTGACAGGCGCCATTTTGTATCTAAACGCACGTTTGAGAATCACGTGAGGTGTCAATAATAGTGATCACTTTCACCGGTGTCCCCCATTATCGACACCCTGTGGAATTAAGGATCATTTACAACTGTTATGGATCGATCTTTGTGTAACATTGTTGAAGTAGATGAAGTACTTTAAAAAAAATAAAAGCGCTGTGATTTTATATATATTTTTTCCTGATTGATAACAGAATGGAATGTTTATAGAGTATTTGGAATCTGATTGCAATAAATAGAATTAGACCAGAATTAAATTCCTAGCATATCAAAAATTACACGCTTGAAATATTCAGACTGTTCTATTCCATGGCCAGGCAAGCTATCTACAGCTCTTCCAAGCTCCCGAAAAATCGGGGACCAATCAACTTTGAGCATCTCCAATGGCCCTGGGTAGAGGCATGTTCAAGGCACTGACGTAGTAGAACTGCGACCGGAAGCCATAGATTGTTTACAGAATCTATGCCGGAAGCGCTTCATTCACGCTTCCGCATCTATTATGCATAGATGCTGTATTGAAAGCATTCAACGGGAAGTTCTCATTGAAAACGGAGCAAAGAGCAGCCCTGGAGGTATTTATTGAAAGGAAGGACGTTTTCGCCTTGCTCCCGACCGGCTTCGGTAAGAGTTTAATCTACCAGTTAGCCCCGTCGCGTCGCATACGTCAGAGGAAAGAGTGATGTGATTAGTTTAAGCTTCGTCACAGCCTTTTCTGGCTTCGGCCAGTAGCAAACTGAGGCATTTCAGGGAGGCGGGTCAACCACGGGCTCTGGGAAACGGTTGGGCTTAATATCTTGGCCAGACCAATAGCTCGGAGAGCTTTGAAGTTGCGTTAGGCAGGCTAGCTATAGGATAGGATGTCACCAAGTGTCACCTTTCATTAGAGACCAAAATTGCAGACTAGAGCGGCGGCTACAATTATCGACACCTTAACAATCTTTTGGCCATTGACTTTCAATACATAAATTGTGCGTGAATAATTACTCAAACTTCCACTGGAAAAAAACCAGTTGATTCCCAATTACTTAGCGTATCAGATCACGTGACCCCGTTCCACAATTATCGACATCCAGATGATCTCATCTCATTATCTCTAGCGGCTTTATCCTTCTACAGGGTCGCAGGCAAGCTGGAGCCCATCCCAGCTGACTACGGGCGAAAGGCGGGGTACACCCTGGACAAGTCGCCAGGTCATCACAGGGCTGACACATAGACACAGACAACCATTCACACTCACATTCACACCTACACTCAATTTAGAGTCACCAGTCAACCTAACCTGCATGTCTTTGGACTGTGGGGGAAACCGGAGCACCCGGAGGAAACCCACGCGGACACGGGGAGAACATGCAAACTCCGCACAGAAAGGCCCTCGCCGGCCACGGGGCTCGAACCCGGACCTTCTTGCTGTGAGGCGACAGCGCTAACCACTACACCACCGTGCCGCCCCATCCAGATGATATTAAAAAAAATTTTAAATCGGTATGTGGTATTAAGTTAACAAAAAAAATTGTTTTACATAGACTTATATTTAATACAAAATATCTTCTATATAAATATATGGATGTCTGTGTTTACATCAATGAGGAAGTGATTCTAATGTTTGTAAACAAATTAACTAATAATGTTTAACCTGCGTCAGAAAATCTTTTTGTTCCACTTTTGAAGTATTTTCATAGATCACATTTTGTTAATCATTCATTGTTTGTATCAATTTCTAGTTTTGTCGTTTACCAATAAATATCAACAGACAATTGAGATTGTAACCACATGAACATCCAGGTCAAAGGTCACATGTCATTCCTCAAACCAAAATATAAAATGTCTACTGATATTGTAATATGTGGTCGATATTTACAACAAACTGCAAAAAAGGGAAAAAAAATTCTGATTGGAATAGAAAAATCTGAATATTTCAAGCATGTAATTTTTTATATGCTAGGAATTTAATTCTGGTCTAATTCTATTTATTGCAATCGGATTCCAAATACTCTATAAACATTCCAAAATAAATAAATCACAGCACTTTTTTAAAGTACTTCATCTACAGTACGTCAACAATGTTACACAAAGATCGATCCATAACAGTTGTAAATGTCCCTTAACTCCACAGGGTGTCGATAATGGTGGACACCGGTGAAAGTGATCACTATTATCGACACCTCACGTGTTTCTCAAACGCACGTTTAGATACAAAATGGCAACTGTCAAATGAAAGAGAAAGAAACAAAGTAGGTATCGACGAGGAGATCAGAGATGGACAAAGTACCCAACTTCATTACTGAAGTCAAAGTTCAGATCCCGCTGGTCAAATGTGACTCCGATACAAGTAAAAGTTGTCCAGTCAAATTTTTACTGAAGTTAAAGTACTGAAGTACTCGCTTTTAAAAATACTTAAGTATTAAAAGTACATTTTCTGTCAATGCATCGTTGTATTATTGCCACAACACTTAGAAAACCTAACGCTGTTACCAAAGACAGAAATGTGAATTCACAAAATGAACGCATGCTGTGCCATCATGGCGGTTTAATGTTAAGCTAGCTAGTTAGTGACGCTCCACTTGACATGCTAGCAAACTGTTTTCAAACTCGAAATCATATTGGGTAGCTAACATTACTAGAAAAGAGAGATTTCTACAGTCTGTTTATTTAGCAAGATTATGCTAAAACATATTTCTGAAAGGACTTCAGATAAGTTAATGTTATTCATGTTAGCATAACTCCCTGTTTACATGCTAACTAACAGTGTCCAAGTTAACTAGCTATGTGTAAACATTAGCCGTGGACGAGGCGACGGCAAATTGGCGAACAAATCCATAGAAATTCATTTGACTAACCAGACTGCATAGCTATTGTAGCGTTCTCGCTAGCTCTAAAAGCACAGACAACTTCATTACAAGCTTTCTCTTGGAATAAAATGTTTATATCCCTCAATATGCTTCCGCAGGTTGGACGTTGAGTTTTTGTAGGCCGTGATGTGGTTCATTTTAAGCAAACAAAGCAAACATTTAAAATGAAATGAATCTTGAATCCTTTCAGAAAACTGAAACATGGGTTCATGGGCCATGGGTGTGTGCATTCTCCAGAAGAACCGCCTCCTTCCATTCTGATCGTGTTAAATAATGTTGCGGAGAAATCATTGAACTTGATTTTATCCAGTCTATGGACGTGATGTGACCCTAGTGATTACTGATCGGCTGTCTCAGTGTCACCTGCGGAAAAACCAATCACGTTTTAGAAAAGAAAAAAAAAATCATCCACTTTCAAAGCCGCTTCATAGCAACAAGGATCTTGATAGAAATGTAGTGGAGTAAAAAGTACGATATTTGTCTTTCAAATGTAGTGAAGTTAAAGTCATAAGTTCCCCCCAAAAAATAATACTCAAGTAAAGTACAGATACTCAAAAAGTGTACTTAAGTACAGAACTCAAGTAAATGTACTTCGTTACTGTCCACCTCTGGAGATCATGAAATATCGGTGAATTTGATCAGTAAAAACATGTCCATGATCTTTCCACCATGCTTACCTGCGATGATAACGTCCAGGTTTTCCGAAAAATTGCTGATCGTGCTGAAAAAATTCCATCTCGGGGAACGAGCTGTGTCATCAGACGACAAGATCAAAGGGCGAGGGGGAGGGGGGTCTTCGAGTTTATTAATTAACCAATAATAACTGTTGGAACTGAAACTCATCTGTAAATCTCATCTCATTCTCATCTCATTATCTCTAGCCGCTTTATCCTGTTCTACAGGGTCGCAGGCGAGCTGGATCCTATCCCAGCTGACTACGGGTGAAAGGCGGGGTTCACCCTGTACAAGTCGCCAGGTCATCACAGGGCTGACACATAGACACAGACAACCATTCACACTCACATTCACACCTACGCTCAATTTAGAGTCACCAGTTAACCTAACCTGCATGTCTTTGGACTGTGGGGGAAACCGGAGCACCCGGAGGAAACCCACGCGGACATGGGGAGAACATGCAAACTCCACACAGAAAGGCCCTCGCCGGCCACGGGGCTCGAATCCAGACATTCTTGCTGTGAGGCGACAGCGCTAACCACTACACCACCGTGCCGCCCTATCTGTAAATCCATTTTATTTTTTTATTTTTATTTTTTTAAACTGGTAAATCTGAAAAGGTGTCGATACAATTATCATCTCATCTCATCTCATTATCTGTAGCTGCTTTATCCTGTTCTACAGGGTCGCAGGCGAGCTGGAGCCTATCCCAGCTGACTACGGGTGAAAGGCGGGGTACACCCTGGACAAGTCGCCAGGTCATCACAGGGCTGACACATAGACACAGACAACCATTCACACTCACATTCACACCTACGGTCAATTTAGAGTCACCAGTTAACCTAACCTGCATGTCTTTGGACTGTGGGGGAAACCGGAGCACCCAGAGGAAACCCACGCGGACACGGGGAGAACATGCAAACTCCGCACAGAAAGGCCCTCGCCAGCCACGGGGCTCGAACCCGGATCTTCTTGCTGTGAGGCGATAGCACTAACCACTACACCACCGTGCCGCCCATACAATTATCAACAGTCTGTAATTAGCCACTGCTCTAGTAGACTGGGGGGGGGTTGTTTGTTTGTTTGTTTGTTTGTTTGTTTTAATCCTAGGTATGTGACCATGGTTACCAAGGGTTCTTTGGAGTCTCCAAATGGCCACTTTGGGAAAACGCCTCAACATCCCCTTAATAAAACCTGTGTAAAATACAACCCCGATTCCAAAAAAGTTGGGACAAAGTACAGATTGTGAATAAAAACGGAATGCAATGATGTGGAAGTTTCAAAATTCCATATTTTATTCAGAATAGAACATAGATGACATATCAAATGTTTAAACTGAGAAAATGTATCATTTAAAGAGAAAAATTAGGTGATTTTAAATTTCATGACAACCAATCTCAAAAAAGTTGGGACAAGGCCATGTTTACCACTGTGAGACATCCCCTTTTCTCTTTACAACAGTCTGTAAACATCTGGGGACTGAGGAGACAAGTTGCTCAAGTTTAGGGATAGGAATGTTAACCCATTCTTGTCTAATGTAGGATTCTAGTTGCTCAACTGTCTAAGGTCTTTTTTGTCGTATCTTCTGTTTTATGATGCGCCAAATGTTTTCTATGGGTGAAAGATCTGGACTGCAGGCTGGCCAGTTCAGTACCCGGACCCTTCTTCTACGCAGCCATGATGCTGTAATTGATGCAGTATGTGGTTTGGCATTGTCATGTTGGAAAATGCAAGGTCTTCCCTGAAAGAGACGTCGTCTGGATGGGAGCATATGTTGCTCTAGAACCTGGATATACCTTTCAGCATTGATGGTGTCTTTCCAGATGTGTAAGCTGCCCATGCCACACGCACTAATGCAACCCCATACCATCAGAGATGCAGGCTTCTGAACTGAGCGCTGATAACAACTTGGGTCGTCCTTCTCCTCTTTAGTCCGAATGACACGGCGTCCCTGATTTCCATAAAGAACTTCAAATTTTGATTCGTCTGACCACAGAACAGTTTTCCACTTTGCCACAGTCCATTTTAAATGAGCCTTGGCCCAGAGAAGACGTCTGCGCTTCTGGATCATGTTTAGATACGGCTTCTTCTTTGAACTATAGAGTTTTAGCTGGCAACGGCGGATGGCACGGTGAATTGTGTTCACAGATAATGTTCTCTGGAAATATTCCTGAGCTCATTTTGTGATTTCCAATACAGAAGCATGCCTGTATGTGATGCAGTGCCGTCTAAGGGCCCAAAGATCACGGGCACCCAGTATGGTTTTCCGGCCTTGACCCTTACGCACAGAGATTCTTCCAGATTCTCTGAATCTTTTGATGATATTATGCACTGTAGATGATGATATGTTCAAACTCTTTGCAATTTTACACTGTCGAACTCCTTTCTGATATTGCTCCACTATTTGTCGGTGCAGAATTAGGGGGATTGGTGATCCTCTTCCCATCTTTACTTCTGAGAGCCGCTGCCACTCCAAGATGCTCTTTTTATACCCAGTCATGTTAATGACCTATTGCCAATTGACCTAATGAGTTGCAATTTGGTCCTTCAGCTGTTCCTTTTTTGTACCTTTAACTTTTCCAGCCTCTTATTGCCCCTGTCCCAACTTTTTTGAGATGTGTTGCTGTCATGAAATTTAAAATGAGCCAATATTTGGCATGAAATTTCAAAATGTCTCACTTTTGACATTTGATATGTTGTCTATGTTCTATTGTGAATACAATATCAGTTTTTGAGATTTGTAAATTATTGCATTCCATTTTTATTTGCAATTTGTACTTTGTCCCAACTTTTTTGGAATCGGGGTTGTAGAATCTGCAGAATAAACACCTGGTAGAACGTTACAAAATGAAACACAACTGAATTGACAAAAGAAGAGCCTTTTTTTTTTTTTTTGTAACCCTCCTCCCCACCCCACAAAGCAGCATGGTAGTGTTCTGACCTGGCTCTGGCAGTGCGTGCACACATGTATGTGTATGTTAGTCAGGAAGACAGTGGAATAGCTGTAAATGCAGCTTGCTCAGAAAATAAAAAGGACAATCCAGCCTGATTAAAACCCATATCCACACCTCAAGCTTAATAACGGCCCAACAGCAACACTGCTTTAAGCAAGACAAAAAAGTGCAAGATCATCATCTGACGTCAAAACAAAAAATTCCAGAAATTTGTTGTGACTGACTAGTACAATATTGTCCATCTCACAGGTCTCAAGTGTCTGTATTCATGCACATATGAATCTGCCTGTGGAATCATGGTGGTTTAATGTTAAGCTAGTCAGTGAAACTCCACCTGACATGCTAGCAAACTCTTTTCAAACTCGAAATCATATTGTGTAGCTAACGCTACTAGAAAAGAAAGATTTCTACATTGTTTATTTGGCAAGATTATGCTAAAACATTTCTGAAAGCATTTCAGATAAGTTAACATTATTTATGTTAGCGTAACTCCGTTTTTACAGGCTAACTAACAGTGTCCAAGTTAACTAGCTATATGTAAATGTTAGCCGTGAACAAGGCTACGGCAACTTGGCAGGAAAATCTATAGAAAGTCATTTGACTAACCAGACTGCATAGCTATTGCAATATTATCGCTAGCTCTAAAAGCACAGACAACTTCATTACAAGCTTTCTCTTGGAATAAAACATTTACATCCCTCAATATGCTTCCGCAGGTCGGACGGCAAGTTTTTGTAGGCTGTGATGTGCTCTGTTTTAGGCAAACAAAGCAAACATTTAAAACGAGACAAATCTTTATTCGTTTCAGAAAACTGAAACATGGGTTCTAGGTATGGTCATGGGTGCGTGCATTCCCCAGAAGAATCGCCTCCTTCCATTCTGCCATCAACTGATCGTGTTCAAATAACACTGCAGAGAAATCATCGAACTTGATTTTATCCAGTCTGTGGACGTGACTAGTGATTTACTGAGCGGCTGTCTCAGTGTCACCTGTGGGGAAAAAAACCACTCACGTTTTAGAAAAGAAAAGAAAAAAACAGCCACTTCAGAGTAACGAGTAACGAGGAGCTTGATAGAAATGTAGTGGAGAAAAAAGTGCGATATTTGTTTTTCAAATGTAGTGAAGTTAGTCATAAGTTGCCAAAAAAATTAATACTCAAAGTACAGATACTCAAAACGTGTACTCAAGTAAATGTACTTTGTTGCCGTCCACCTCTGCAAATCTGGAAAGAAGCCCATTGAAATGAGTGTAAGGAAGAAGCTCAGCAGGAGTGGGCTGTGTGCATGGAGCCTCCAACACAACTGGCTCTGATTTCTCTACAGTGTACAGCAAGAGAAAGTCGAGTGATGATGGCGTTCAAGTTAAAACAAAATTCAAGATAATTTGGAACTGAAACACTGTGACCCTGTAATTAGTGTTTTATTAGTTTTTAAATGCTGTTTCTTGTCTTTGCAGGCACACATGTCCTGCAGTACCTCTACACTTCAATCACACACACAACCAATTCCTCAGACATCCCCGAGACGGAGTTCAGTGCTGTTGGTGTGCTGGATGGAGAGCAGTGTGCGTTCTACAGCAGCAGGAACCGGACACTGATCCCGAAGGCCTGGATAAAGAAGAATGGGAGTGCAGATTATTGGAAGAGTGAGACGGAGAGAATGCAAGACAATGAAGGTGCCTTTAACAAAAAATTCGGAACAGTCCTGGAACACTTGAATCACAGTAAAGGTAAGGATGAATGCATTTGAACTTTTCATTATTAAACAGCATTGATTGTTAAAGGGCCGACTCGCCCTTCCCAGAATCCATTTCAATGTTTGTTTTGAAGTCATGTGACTGTGACTCTGCTTGCAGCAAAGCCTCTGCAGGTTCACTGTTAATAGGTTTATCAGGTGAAAATTCCAGTTCACTCCAAATTGCTTGAAACTGCTCTCATTGAATTCAGAATTGAACGCAAAACAACAGACTTTTTTACAGAATTATAATATTTTTAACTGTTCTTGAGATATTACAGATCAAAGATTGAAGAAACGGCGTAATTTTCAGAAAACGGCCGTAATATTCTGTCTGAGGGTCACATGGTCCAAAATGGGCCTCATTAACCAATGAGATCAAATGTTTTTTCTTCATTACTTTTCTATTTTTCAAGATATTTACATGGAAATTGGCAGGAACATAGATGTTGTATACTGAATACAAAGTTTGAAAAATTAGTAGAAAACAATTATGCAAATTAGTGATTAATTAGTGCTAATTAGGCAAAATGTTAAATCAATAAACTGAATAAAACAGTCATAAAAGATTATTCTAATCCCTTCTTTGTGCTCTGTAGGTCTTTGTGTATATATATAGAGGGCGGCAGCATGGTGGTGTAGTGGTTAGCGCTGTTGCCTCACAGCAAGAAGGTCCGGGTTCGAGCCCCGTGGCCGGCGAGGGCCTTTCTGTGCGGAGTTTGCATGTTCACCTCGTGTCCGCGTGGGTTTCCTCCGGGTGCTCCGGTTTCCCCCACAGTCCAAAGACATGCAGGTTAGGTTAACTGGTGACTCTAAATTGGCCGTAGGTGTGAATGTGAGTGTGAATGGTTGTCTGTGTCTATGTGTCAGCCCTGTGATGACCTGGCGACTTGTCCAGGGTGTACCCCACCTTTCGCCCGTAGTCAGCTGGGATAGGCTCCAGCTTGCCTGTAGAACAGGATAAAGCGGCTAGAGATGATGATATATAATGTTTGTGTGTTATTTACCAGCTGGGAGGTCCGTATTGTGAAATACCGTGACCGAGGTCTTGAAAGTACTTACCTCGGCCCAGAGGGCCTCGGTCAGTATTCAAGGCCGAGGTCACGGTATTTCACCATACGGACCGACCTTAAGCTGGTAAATAATATATTTATTTTTTTCTTTACCAAATTCTAACAGAAAACGAGAGCGCCCGAAAGGGAAAACCGAGGCGAGCCGCCATTTTGAATCCTCATTCACGGCTGTGATGCAAATGGCTTCCTCCTCGGTATACAAGTGCACTTCCATGGCAGGAAAAAAACTACATTTTGCCGCCTATGTAGTCCCCTATTTATACAAATAGGAGTCATTCAGGATTCAGCCATGTTTTTGCTCGGCGTTAGCAACAGTTACAGGTTTTTAGCTTTCTCCCGAAATGTTTTCTTTTATTTCTTCTTCCTCAGGGTAGTAAAACTCACTTTCGCTGTGAACACTGTCGTTATCACTATCCATGCTGTAAAATTAATGCTATTCTCCTGAGAAATGCTGGCAAACATTTATAAGATTTTTGGTAATCTTATAAATAAATCTTATTAAAAAAAGATAAACGTTGACAAAAATTCTACTATGTTTGTTGTTGCTGTTGTGAACGAGCGAGTTGCCAGAGGTCCGTAACCGGGGTCCGTACCATAGGATATGAACCCACTCGCCAGCCAATCAGAGCGCAGGATTTGGACCGCGAAAAAAATAAAAATGATTATTTTGATTAATATTCACAGCTTTCAAGTCGGACCTCAAAAAAACTGTCTGATCCACATCCAATAAAAAATTCACATTAACTGAACTGAAATCGACACTCGTGTTTCTGACTTCCGGTTTTTTAAAATCTCATTCCCCCCACTAAGATCTCAATATTTTTCATCAAAACAACTCCAGTTATATTCTTAAATAGTTATTTATTTACAGGAATCAGTTTGATTTGAAAAAATAAGAAGGTAAAGGTACGAAAACTCACTTCAAAGTCTCCCGTGAATCAGAACATCAAAACTAGCAGAGGGAAAATTTTGCTGAATCCTTCATCAGAAACAGTGAGAGCGAGAGAACATCCCTATAAAAGCGATCTGATTGATATTGACGAGTAATCCAGTGGGAAACTGATCAGGAGAGAGAGACAGAGAGCACCTGACTGCTTTCCTGTGACTCAAAAAGAAAAGCACCGGCAGTTTCCTGACGTCCCGCGAGCAGAGTTTTTACTCTGTTGTAGCGAATTCAACCTGCCGTTACTCCCAAAGTACTGAACAGATCTTAACCAGATTACATTTCTGTGGAAAGCAGAGATTATAAGCTTTTTAATGAGAGGATTCACGATAGAAAATATTCACGAGTTAAGCAATGACAGGTTTGGAAACTCAGATGAGCGTCTGCATGAACAGTTTTCACAGCGCGGGCAGTGAGCGTCTGATACGCCTCCTGTTAGTGATCCCTTCAAAACCCATCTCGAACCTTTTCTTTATCTACAGGTCATATGTGGAAGTTTTGAATAGACTATTCCTGATATTTTCTTTCAGAATGTGCTGGAATGTTCTAGAAGTACCAGACTTTTCTGGATGTTTGGAAACATTTCACAGTGCCGCAGTGTGGACTATATAGAGTACTAAAGGAAGTTTTCGATGGTTTACTGCACCACTCCTGGGGTTTACAGAGCTAAATGCCCCCTTTCAGGCAGGTTGGCCTCTGCTGTTTTGTATCTTGTTGAACCTCTAAGCAGAAAAGCAGTGCTGCAGGATTACGCTACGCACAGTGTAATGATAAAATTCCTGCAGAGCGGTCCAGGAGCACAAGTTTCTTCAGCGAGTAAAACTGATGGGGCGCTAGTTTCGTACTGTAACAGTTTGCATGCCGGGGCAATGAGCAACTGGGAAACGGGCACATCAGGTCAAGGTGCCTTTTATTATTTATCTTTACTTTCATTTTTCAGTGACACACACACACACACACGTGCGCTGGGGAACACAGCACTCTGTCATTACTATCCATGTGAAAGACACAGAGACATTAATAAACAGCCAGTAATTCGATACAGGTGTAACTCCTCACAGGTTACCTGCTGCTTCAGCCTGACTCCTCGCTGTTCGCCACGCCCTCGCTGCCACGCCCTCACTGCCACGCCCTCACTACTTTTACAAACTGAAAGTTTCCAATATTCACCTTATTTTTATGATACTGAAAAGAGTGACTCTTTAACTTTGTAAATATGGAAGGGACTGAAGTGTAAATATAAATGAAACACAGTTGGTCTTGTTTAGACTGAGTGAGTGGTATGACGAGTGGGTTCGTTTCAGTATTCCGAACTATTTGGACGTCCCTGAGGAGTTCGTAATAGCGGGGTAGCTGTGTGTTTTATTAATTATTTATTTCAATCTATTAGGGTGCCATTTCTTTATTTGTCGAAGGTCAGTTCTAATCAGGGCTTTGAACCGGTTCAAGGAACGAAAACGAAAACCGGGAACTTTTTCTATTTCACATGGAACAGAAACGAAACCAGAAACTTTATTATTTTTTATGTTCCGGAACAGAAACGCTTATTAAAAATAATGGTAACCGGTTAATACCGGTTTTTATTTCGTTCCTCAAAGTTTCCGTAGCCTACAAATAAAAAAGTCATTCTTCTCCTGCGCAAGTTTCTATGACCCGCTGGGGTTCACTTCCTGTGTGACGTTCGCTGACTGAATGGAGAGAGCGGGAGGGTGGACTACTATCACGTCTCCACATCTTAAATAAGAGATAAATATTGCAGTCTATCGTTATTCAAAAACGTCAATTTCAAACACAATATCAATATATTTGTCCACGTTAATGAGAGGCTCGCGAACATTAAATGACATTAACCTCTGTTAGCCTGTCAATGCATAGGGCCTGACTAGCCTTTGGTAACACACTAAACGAATTATCTTTTCATTTTTGGCACTTTTTCTGTTTGTGTAGATGGGAAGACATACTGAGAATCCAAATCGCCAACATTTTAAATAATTGTTTTGAATTATTTCTTGTCTTATTTAATGAAGGTTTTAATAGAATTAGCCTACATTTGGCTTAAGCTGGATGAGACAGAGACATAATTTTATAGCCATTTGTTAAACAGCTGACAGGGAACGTAATTAACCGTTCCGGGAACGAAATTTTTTTGTTCTAACCGGTTCGGGAACGTCTATTTAATGGTGGAACCCAAAACCGGAAACGTTAAAATTCCGTTTCTGTTCAGAACGAACCAAGAGGAAAAAAATTCTGGTTCAAAGCCCTGGTTCTAATAAATATTCTGTTTGTTGCCCTGCATTCATATAAGAGCTAGCAACTGTGGAAAATTATTATAGTCAGCTCAAATAATTGTGTGTGTGTGTGTGTGTGTGTGTGTGTGTGTGTGTGTGTGTGTGTGTGTGTGTGTGCAGGAGTTCAGACACTCCAGAGGATGTATGGTTGTGAGTGTGATGATGACGGCACCACTAGAAGATATGATCTGTACGGTTATGATGGAGAAGATTTCATGAGTCTGGATCTGAAAACTGGAACCTGGACTGAAGCAAAACCTCAAACTGGAATCTTTATAAAGAAGTGGAATCTGAAAGGAGATGAAGCTAAATACTGGAAGAGCTACCTGGAGAATGACTGCATCGAGTGGTTAAATAAGTTTGTGTCTTACGGCAGAGAGACTCTGGAGAGGAAAGGTAAAGTGTGTGTGATCTTCTGTTACTGTAACTGCACTTGCTATACACACACACACAAACACCACACAATGATGCATCTCAAAATATTGGAATATTGTGAAAAGGTGGGGCTGTTTGTTTGTTTTTGTTTTTTTGTCATTTAATTCAAAAAGGTAAACCTTCATATATTCTATATTCACGACACATAAAGTTGTCAGTAAAGGGGTTGAGCGGAGACGGATGTTTGTGCAGAAGAGTTGATTAAAAGCATGCAGGCAAACAGTCCAATACAGCAGGCAGGATCATTAACCGTAAACAGGCAAAGGGTCGAGCGAGGCACAGACAGACTGTACTCGGCAAGACTTAAACAGAATCCAGAAACACACAACGCGAGTCAAAAACCAGGAAGACAGTACAATAACACGGCTCAGTACTGGTGACGGTCAACGCAATACTTCACACCACGTGTGAGTTCTCATTGTCCTTATATCTATGCGCTGATTCCGCTTTAATCTGGGACAGGTGCGAGTACGTGGTCTTTGAGGCGCTCGTTGCTCCGAGCACATGCGAGTGGAAGCCGGACACGCATGTAAATGTGCACAGATGTGACAAAAGTGAAATATTTCAAGGCTTTTAAGTTTTAATTTTGGTGATTATGGCTTACAGCTCATGAAAATCAGAACTCCAGTATCTCACAATATTAGAATATTTCATTTTGAGTTGGACTTGATAAAACCCAGTGGACCGACACCAGCAGATGACATGGCACTCCAAATCATCACAGACTGCAGAAACTTCACACTGGGCTTCAAACCCCTTGGACTCTGTGCCTCTCCACTCTTCCTCCAGACTCCAGGACTTTGATTTTCAAACAAAATACAAAATTTACTTTCATCTGAAAAGAGGACTTTGGACCACTGAGTAACAGTCCAGTTCTTTCTGTCCTTAGCCGAGGTAAGACGCTTCTGACGCTGTCTCTGGTTCAGGAGGGGCTTGGTATTAGGAATGTGACAGTTGTTGCCTCTTTCCTGAAGATGTCTGTGTGCGTGGTGGCTCTTGATGCACTGACGCCAGCCTCAGTCCACTCCTGGTGAAGCTCTCCCAAGTTCTTGAATCGACTTTTCTTGACGATCCTCTCAAGACTGCGCTCGTCCCTGTTGCTTGTGCACCTTTTCCAGCCAGCTGTTTCAGCAATGACCTTCTACAGTTCTACAGTTACTTGCAACAGCTGTAGAACTTCAGAACTTCAGCCAAACTAAAAAGGGGACCATTTGAAGAAGCAGTTATCTTTATCAGGTACATTTCAGAGATTCAAGAAACTTCCCAGTGATGGTGCAAAAGTGACAAAAAACAGCAGAAAAGGTTTTTGAGTTCATTGTTCTGGATGAGCAAACGCCTGACAGTCGTTGAAAACGAGGGCTTCTGCTGTCTGATGGAACATCTGGAACCACGGTACAGTTTACCATCACGGAAACATGTTCCTGAGCCTGAACTACCGGAACTCTATGAGAAAGTGTGTGAACACATATCAGAAGAGTTAAAACGCGTACCAGCGACGAGCTTCACCACATATTTCTGGAGCTCCAGCGTGTGTCTTTTGTCACATTTAAGATCAACGGTATGCTGGATGGATACGAGTTGTACACCTCCCAGTTCAGTTCCACAGGCAAAAAACTTCCACACATCACACACCAGCTGCTCGATATTGACTGCCGTCGAGGAAACGCTCGATCAGTGGCGTATTTCATTGACTAAAGTGCCTGTCATTTACAGAAAGACGTGAGCAACATGGGGGGAAGCCATGGACAGCATGGGAGCACATGAAGAGTGCAGCTCGTAATCCGTGAGGGGCTTCTGGCACAGCGGAGTGAGAGTGATGTCATTGTGATTCGTTGCATTAAAAGATTTCATTTTGAAGATTTTTTTTTTACCCGAGTTGTTTTAATAATAACAATTCAGTAAATTTTGATATAAATGTTACATTTTGGTTTACAAAGTTGAGAAAACGGTGTTTAAGTCATGCCTGATGTTGCCGTATACATAAAAGAACGATCCCAGTCTCTTCCTCAGAGACTGTTAATTAAGCTGTTAATTAATTAAACTCAGCTTGTTAATTAAACACCGGTATCGGATCGGTACTCCGTATCGGCCGATACCCAAAACCCAGATATCGGTATCAGGACTGAAAAAGTCAGATCAGCGCGTCCCTAACTAACACCATTCCTATATTATACAGTAAAACATCACACACACGGTCATTTAGTAACTTAAACTGTCTTTACGTTCTTGTTGCCAAAACCAGTTGATCACATGATGAATAACCTTTTTATTTCACTGTTTAGAGGGAAAATCATGGAACCCTTTTAACAAAACTTAGTTGCAATAAAACTCTCTGGTTTTTTTTTTTATGGTCAGTCCATGTGATCTCTCAGAAGGCCTCCTGACTGACCGCTCGAGATTTGTGTCATACTTCCAAAGATTAGTCCCAGTAAACGGTGTCCTAAATTTCAGCCGTACAGCTTTGTTAGTTTTTGAGATACAGAGGCATGAGTAACGGGGCGTGGCTCACATTTTACCGTAAAAACTCTGAAGTTCCATTAAGACAAATTTTGAACTATTTAAGCTTGATGCAGGAAATATTCAGGAATTGTTCTTGGGTAAAAGAGATCTTTAAATACCACAACTGAATATCCACAATTGCAAATTTACCACTTTGTGTTGTTGAAATCTGTTAATAAATAAATAAATGTGTTTGCGCTTTGGAACATTTTTGGCCCTCTGTATCTCCACATTTAAACACGTCAGAGCTTTCAAATTCTGGTATTTATTCCTCATATCATAGCACTGTTTTAGTAACTAAGTATTTGTCTCATAGAGATCAAATTTTGAGTTATGAGCCATTAAATATAAAACGGGTATGAAGCAAATCTGGAATGGTCAGGTGGGAACATTTACTGAAATCTGGTGATTTGAGGTGAATTGAACCATGAATACATCTGATAGAACGTCGGAATATTTGTGTCTGTGTCTCTGCAGTTCGTCCCGAGGCGTCAGTGTTCCACAAACACTCTCCTCCTCCAGAGGTGGTGTGTCACGCTACAGGTTTCTTCCCCAAAGCCCTGAATATCACCTGGCAGAAGGACGGAGAGGACCTGATTGAGGATGTGGAGCTCAGAGAGACGTTACCCAACCAGGATGGAAGCCTCCAGAAGAGGAGCATTCTGAAAGTCCCAGCTGAGGAGCTGCAGAAACACAACTACACCTGCGTGGTTCAGCACAGCAGCTTGGAGAAGGATTTAATCTTAGAAGTACCAAAAGGTCCGAATAAAACTCCAGATTTACAGAGTGAAAGCTGATTTACTGCTGCAGCAGAGAATAAAGACTCTGTGTTCATTTATCAGATGGAGGGCAGATTGGAGTCATCATTGGTGGTGTTGTGGCCGTCGTTGCTCTCGTCGCTGTTGTTGTTGGAATGGTCTTCTGGAAGAAGAGGAACTCTGGTGAGAGAAGGAAGGAGGCAGATGTGAAGTTTTTAGAGAACAGATTTACACTTTGTAACTCTTGAAAGAGGCTTTGATTAATATTTTGCAGTGTTCTGTGTTTCAGGATTCGGACCTGTTCCCCCCAAACCCTGTAAGTGAACCTTTATGATCCATAAATGATGTTTAAAACCACTACATTATTTATTAGCAGTGTTTAGTTCACTTTGTGACGGATTTGAATGTTTTACAGCCCCTGAAGGAAATTCTTCCTCCAACAACTCTTCAAATAAGAGAGAGTAAGACATGATGATGTTTACAGTGTAATATGGAATAAAAATGTGTGTGGAGTGAAAAATCCAGTAGAAAAGCCTGAGCTCACATTAAATCTCAGATCAGAGCTGATCCTGTTTCTGTCTGTGTGTTTCTAGAACAGCGGAGGAGATGGAGATGGAGAGATTGGACAGTAGTGATTGTTCAGAGGAGGAGCACACGTAAGACTGCATCGAATTTAGTTTTGTGTTAATTAATGTAATGATAACCAAAGACTGTGGAGGGTCAGACCTCTCTGCAAACTGACTGAATTAAAGAACAAGAGGAAAAACTTACCGTTCGTTCAGAACGTGTTGTCAACAGATCAGTCTGAGCTGCACACAGACAACCTCTTTAAACACTCGACACCGCTGTGTTTGTTTTTCCCCCCAGAGTGGTTTAATGACGCATCGCCGTGAACTGCAGCAACACATGAGGACAAACTCTTGGAAACGCACTGCATCACTGCTCTTTCACAACCAACAGTGGATGAGAATCTGAAGACTGGAGCTGCATTACTCTTTCTTCTTCACAAACTGAAATCCATCCCTCATGCGTGGAGTTTCTGAACTCTGTGTTTTTCTCCCACAGATGAGGAGCTGCAGCTGAGTATCTAGTGTTTTTGTTCACCGCCGTACAGTATCTTTTGCATTACTGCCACAAACTGGACCGCAGTGTGTCGAGCGTCGTGGTCCAGGTTGTCCTGATCGTGTAGCAGGGTTTACAGGAACCGGCCCCTGCCAGATTTTAACCAGGATCACGTGTAGTCTTCCAGGGGATGAAAATATCAACGACCAAAGTGATGTGGTTGATGAGAAGTGCAGGTTGTGTGGAGTCTTTATTTAGTTAACAAGAATGAGGGTATTTGTTTTGTTGTTGTAGCCTGTATGTCCACCTTGCAACGTTAAGAGTTTATTCGTGCTGATTACTGAGACTCGGTGGTAGATAAATTCATGCAGGAGGATTTACATTTTAACTTATTTATTTTACTTGATTGTTGCACTTTAAGATGTTACATGGCATTCAGTCAACACTTTTTTTTATCCAAAGCAACGTACAAGAAGTGCAAAAGTCAGGTCCATAAAGTGCTGAACTTCTACACAAGAAAGTTCTCATGCCAACTGAACAAGTGCCAGAAGAACACTTGGTGTAATGTTCTATTAAAGTACCAACACTCAGCAAAGAGCCAAGGAACCAAACCAACCGTACAAATGAGCTGCCAAAGTACAGCTAAATGGAGAAAAATAAAACTCCAACAGCTAAACAGAACCCAGCCTGGGATGGTCAGGACCGATACGCAGTGACACCAGGGGAGAGGTGCAGCCTGATTTACAAAGTGAAATCTCCTTCTCAAAACACCATCCTTCCTCTCCTCCCTGAACTTTTTGGTTACGTCCTTTTCAGATGGCAGCTTAATTAATTTGTCTTTCCATCGATGAAACGCTAAAGCCGTGCTCTGTAAGGGACGTGAGTGCACACCCTGGGCTTTCACCTATTGGTACCTGAGCACGTTCTCCAGCCAACTCTGGTTTAAAGAAACGCTGTATGTCTGTATTTACATTAGATGGCTCAGCACAGTTGTTTACAAACAACCTTAACAGCTAATGTTACTGTGAAACTGTCAAGGTCTTTTTGTCATTTCAGCCATATACAGTTGGTCCAGTATACGGTTAAAACAAAACTACGTTTCTCCAGGACCATGGTGCTACACCAAACATCACAGGTCTATAATACAACAGAAAGTGCAACGCTGCAGATAGTAAACGACACAAACAGCATCAGGTGCAGAGTTGAGTGTGCATATTGAAGTAGTATATGAAAGGGAATAAATAAATGCAAACTGTGTGTGTGTGTGAGAGAGAGAGAGAGAGAGAGACAGCCTGTAAACATTAAGGCAACAGTGCATTATTGTCCACTATGTAAAGACTTGGCACACAACCAGGTCATTTCTGCAATCGACAAACCAGTGCAATCTGTTTCAGTTATTTATTTATTTTTTAATCAGATCTTTAAATGTAAAACTGACACCAAACATATTACGAGTAGAATCTATACAACGCTCAATTCACACCAAGTAACTCACTTCGAGTCTCTTAAAAATAAACAGGAAACAGACTTCGAAGGATCTATCCCAGAATCAGCCTGGAAAAAATTATTCAGATGATTTCCTCGTCCTCCTCCTCTGTGTGCCTCAGACCTGCTGTAGTCCAGTTTAAAGTGCTACACCATCTTCATTGGTCCAAGGATAGAGTATCTAAGATCAAGATCCTACATGTGACCGATGTAAACAAGCCCCGGCCACGCTGCTGCATAAGTTCTGGACGTGTCCAAAACTGTATGGATTTTGGCAATCTATTTTTGAGACCTTCTCTAGAATATGCTGGAAAACAGTACACCCATCTTTAATTTCGATGTTTGGGCTGGTCCCAGTAGACACTTCTCTGAGTAGCTGTAAAACCAACCTGATTGCTTTCTGCTCTGTTGGCCAGAAGGCTGATTCTTTCCTAATGGAAGGATCCGCTCCCTCCAACATTCAGCCACTGGATTACAGAGGGTATATGTCATATTCATCTAGAAAAAAAATCAGGTACACCATTAGAGGCTCTGTTGAGGGATTCTGTGCTATCTGGCAACTATTCATATCCTTTATTGAAAGCATGGCAGCTACCGACAGAGCTGTGTGTTTCTGGTTGTGTTGTACAGGTGTGTGATCCTGTGCAATTGTTTATATGAATGTGATAATCAATTTTTAAAAAGTGTATGCATGTGTGTATAATTATATAAATTTAATTTGTATATGTAAATGTTTGGGGGGGGTTTCTTCTTTTTTCGTTCTTGATGTCTGGCAAGCATTAGATCCCAAATATTGGTCCAGTATTGTTTTGTATCGATTTTTATTATTTGTACCATCTACAGTTGCGGTCAGAAGTTTACATACAGTGACATGAATGTCATCTTGGATACGAATGTCATGACAATATTTGGGATTTCAGTAATTTCTTTGAACTGTTCTTTTTCTGTGACAGAATGATTGTACAGTATACAGCTTTAATAAAAAAAAAAACATGAATTTGGTGCGCAAGTTATAATTTTCTTTGGGTTTTCTGAAATCAGCACAGGGTCAAAATTATACATACAGGGTCAAAAATTTATATATTCACATTATTAATTTGGAGGTGCTGAAACTTCCAACATGTCTCTTATCTTGCCAAGGCCGAGGTCGCTTAACTTCCTGTTAGTGATCATGATTGACTACAGCTGGTAGCGTCTCTGTGCCTTCATAAAAAGGGTTTGTTTACAGCACTCTTTGGATTGACCAACACACAATACAATGGGAACATCCAAGGAGCTCAGTGCAGATCTGAGAAAGAGGATCGCAGATGTACACAACTCCAGAATGTCTCTTGGAGCCATTTCTAAACAACTGCAAATTCCAAGATCAGTTCAAACAATTGTAGATTAGATTAGATTAGATTAGATTAGATTAGATTAGATTAGATTAGATTAGATTAGATTAGATAGAAATTTATTGATCCTTTCGGGAGGGTTCCCTCAGGGAAATTAAGATTCCAGCAGCATAATTACAGGATAAACAGAGAATAGAAAATAGAGAAAAAACTTCTAGATAAATTAAATTAAGTATTTACATATACAATATAAAAAGAATAAGATATGGGGAAGAGAGGAAGGGGGTAAGAAAAAAGGGGGAGGGGGCAGCAGGAGAGATATTGCACATTATATTGCACATTGTCTGGTATTGCTTATTGTTAGGCTAGGCTACTG
Source organism: Neoarius graeffei (assembly GCF_027579695.1). Classification (NCBI taxonomy): domain Eukaryota; kingdom Metazoa; phylum Chordata; class Actinopteri; order Siluriformes; family Ariidae; genus Neoarius; species Neoarius graeffei. The sequence goes on along the minus strand of NC_083592.1, from coordinate 6,339,997 downwards.
CTCCTTCCCGTCCTCTGTCCTCCTGTTACAACCCCCCCCCCCCCAGAGAGGAGTTGTACAGTCTGATGGCGTGAGGGACAAAGGGGTTTTTGAGTCTGTTCGTCCTGCACTTGGGAAGGAGCATTCTGTCACTGAACAGGCTCCTCTGGTTGCTGATGACGGTGTGCAGAGGGTGACTGGCATCGTCCATGATGTTCAATAGTTTGTCCATAGACCTCTTCTCTGCCACCGTCACCAGAGAGTCCAGCTTCATGCCAACCACAGAGCCGGCCCGCCTGATCAGTTTGTCCAGCCTGGATGTGTCCTTCTTGGATGTGCTGCCCCCCCAGCACACCACGGTGTAAAACAGGACACTGGCGACCACAGACTGATAGAACATCCACAGGAGTTTCCTGCAGATGTTAAAGAACCGCAGCCTCCTAAGGAAGTATAGCCTGCTCTGTCCCTTCCTGTATAAGTGATTGGTGTTGCAAGTCCAGTCCAGCTTGCTGTCCAGCCACAGCCCGAGGTACTTGTAGGAATCCACAGCCTCCACCTCGATTCCCTCTATCAGAACTGGTCGTGACCTTGGTCTGGACCTCCCAAAGTCAATGACCAGCTCCTTGGTCTTTGAGGTGTTGAGCTGCAGATGGTTCCTGTTGCACCACACACCAAAGTCCCTCACCAGGCTCCTATACTCCTCCTCTCTGTCATCACTGATGCACCCAATGATGGCTGTGTCATCGGCGAACTTCTGAATGTGAAGTATGCAAGTATGGTAAGGTGTAGTCACTTTGCTTCAAGAAAACCCAAACTGTCACCCTCAGCTGAAAGGAAATTGGTTTGGATGGTCAGGAGCAACCAGGAACCACCATGGCACAGCCCTGCCATGAACTGGAAGTTGATGGATCACTGTCTACAGTTCAGTGAGTTTATATCACCATGGACTAAGAGGCTACTATCCAAGAAATGGCTGTGGGGGCTTTAAGCAGCTCGTTTAGTAGTAGACTGCTACACCCACGGTGTAAGAAGGAGAGGTACCGCAGGTCATTCATACTTACTGCTGTCAGACTGTATAACACCCACAACTTGTAATGTAGCACCAATAACCTGTTTGTCATTTAATTTGCACTACTTCACCACTACTACCTCTGCCATCTCTCATCGATGCAATTATTATGTGCAATAATATAGGCTCCATCCTTCCCTCACTCGTGAACAAGATCCCGAGATACTTAAACTCCTCCACTTGAGGCAGGACTTCTCCACCAACCTGGAGAGGGCAAGCCACCCTTTTCCGGTCGAGAACCATGGCCTCGGACTTAGAGGTGCTGATTCTCATCCCAGCCACTTCACACTCGGCTGCAAACCGCCCCAGTGCATGCTGAAGGTCCTGGTTTGAAGAAGCCAACAGGACAACATCATCCGCAAAAAGCAGAGATGAAATCCTGTGGTTCCCAAACAGGATTCCTTCCGGCCCCTGGCTGCGCCTAGAAATTCTGTCCATAAAAATTATGAACAGAACCGGTGACAAAGGGCAGCCCTGCCGGAGTCCAACATGCACTGGGAACAGGTCTGACTTACTGCTGGCAATGCGAACCAGACTCCTGCTCCGTTCGTACAGGGACCGGACAGCCCTTAGCAAAGAGCCCCGAACCCCATACTCCCGAAGCACCCCCCACAGAATACCACAGGGGACACGGTCGAATGCCTTCTCCAGATCCACAAAGCACATGTGGACTGGTTGGGCAAACTCCCATGAACCCTCGAGCACCCTATGAAGGGTATAGAGCTGGTCCAGTGTTCTGCGACCAGGACGAAAACCGCATTGTTCCTCCTGGATCCGAGGTTCGACTATTGGTCGAATTCTCCTCTCCAGTACCCTGGAGTAAACTTTCCCTGGGAGGCTGAGAAGTGTGATTCCCCTATAATTGGAGCACACTCTCCGGTCCCCTTTCTTAAAAAGAGGGACCACCACCCCAGTCTGCCACTCCAGAGGCACTGTCCCCGACCGCCACGCGATGTTGCAGAGGCGTGTCAACCAAGACAGCCCCACAACATCCAGAGACTTGAGATACTCAGGGCGGATCTCATCCACCCCCGGTGCCTTGCCACCGAGGAGCTTGCAAACCACCTCAGTGACTTCGGCTTGGGTAATGGACGAGTCCACCTCTGAGTCATCAGCCTCAGTCTCCTCAGTGGAAGACATGATGATGGGATTGAGGAGATCCTCAAAGTATTCCTTCCACCGCCCGACAATGTCCCCAGTCGAGGTCAACAGCTCCCCACCCGCACTGTAAACAGTGCTGGCAGAGTACTGCTTCCCCCTCCTGAGGCACCGGACGGTTTGCCAGAATCGGTTCGACAGGCGGATCGGTGCAGCCTCCGCAGTGATGCGGTCGCTTTACCGGTCCGTCGTGGTGAAGAAGGAGCTGAGCCAAAAGGCGAAGCTCTCAATTTACCGGTCGATCTACGTTCCGACTCTCACCTATGGTCATGAGCTTTGGGTAATGACAGAAAGAACAAGATCGCGGATACAAGCGGCTGAAATGAGTTTCCTTCGCAGGGTGGCTGGGCGCTCCCTTAGAGATAGGGTGAGAAGCACAGTCACTCGGGAGGAGCTCGGAGTAGAGCCGCTGCTCCTCCACATCGAGAGGAACCAGCTGAGGTGGCTCGGGCATCTTTTTCGGATGCCTCCTGGACGCCTCCCTGGGGAGGTGTTCCAGGCATGTCCCCCCGGGAGGAGGCCCCGGGGAAGACCCAGGACACGCTGGAGGGACTATGTCTCTCGGCTGGCCTGGGAACGCCTCGGTGTTCTTCCCGAGGAGCTGGCCGAGGTGTCTGGGGAAAGGGAAGTTTGGGCTTCCATGCTTAGACTGCTGCCTCCGCGACCCGGTCCCGGATAAGCGGAAGAAGACGAGACGAGACGAGACAAGAATAATATAGGCCCTAAACTATTTTTATGCATACTTATATATGTGTGTGTGTGTGTCTGTGTATATATATACAGAGTAGGGCTGTGTACCGGTACTGTACCGTGAAAATCGATTCGGTACAGGTCCAAAATCCCGGATCATGAAGTACCGGTACTGTACCGATATAAATTTACACCAAGTATCTGCTTATTTTGTGACTGAAGATGCGTAAATCCTACCACAAAGACGAAAATTTAGCACTGGAAAAGACGTAAAATGCCGCGCTGAAACTTGAAATCGGAGCCGTCTTTGATTTGAGATCTTCTCGCCACAGTCTCACGAGACATTGTGAGAGCTTGGCTGATCCAGCGTTCTGATTGGTCAAAAAGACTCAAAAGCAGGTCAGCCATTTTTCCTTTGCTGGCATTGGCCATAGATTTACATAGAAGACTAGATGCCTCGTCCCCGTTGCCCGTGAACGAAGTTGAACGTCCACACATGGCGGCCATCTTACCTCAGACAGCTGGCTTACCCATTCCATTGTGTTGGTAGCGATATGTACTTTTCAGATGACCGTAACTTCCTCAAATTTCAATCGATATTCAAACGGTTTGGTTTGTTATATAAAAAAACAAACGGAAGTATGTATTTATGATATTAATGATGAATAATCATTTTATGTTTTAAAAAAAATACACATAGCTTGGCGAAAATATTTCAGTATACTACAGACTGTAAGACAGGATGCATGCTGAAATTCCTGTGCTGTGAGAAGCCTAACACTGCATACTTATGGATAACTGCGGCCTTAGGACAAATAACCATACAATTTATTTCCAATTTTTAGTGAAAATATTTTTACATGTGATAGGGCCGTAGGGGAAGCTAAAGTTAAATAAACAGCTTACTCACTTCTGAAACTTCAGAAATACTTCATCCACCTCAAAAACCTAATGCACTCACATCATAGCATAATAACAAATGTAAACTCACATCATAGCATAATAACAAATGTAAACTCACAGCATAGCATAATAACAAATGTAAACTCACAGCATAGCATAATAACAAATGTAAACTCACATCATAGCATAATAAATGTAAACTCACATCATAGCATAATAACAAATGTAAACTCACGTCATAGCATAATAACAAATGTAAACTCACATCATAGCATAATAACAAATGTAAACTCGCATCATAGCATAATAACAAATGCACTGCCCGAGTAAGTAATAGTATAAAACAGTGACAGCGACTCACGGTAGTTTGTGACAAAAAAAAGCATTTAATTAATCACATGTGGTTATACTTCCAAGGATAAAAAGATATCTTTACATTTACAAAAAGAACATTCAAAGCTGATTATCATGTCAAAGTCAATATATGTTGGCACAGAAGATTGAAATTTCATTTGACTAGGCTCCAATGTGCAGTTAAAATAAAACTAAACATACTGATATAAACATCTACAATTAAAACACACACATCATCTTGTCATCAAAGTCAGTACTTTGATTTCCTGTAAATCATAATGTGAGTGCTGTGCTGTGCTCTGCTTGCGTAAGTCTTCATACCCCTTGTCTGTGGTAAGATGGCCGCCCTGTGCGGACGTTCTGGAATACGCGGTGAGGAATCTAGTCTTCTATGTAAATCTATGGCATTGGCAGCCTTTGTTGCTTTGTGTAATTTTGCCACGTAAGTTAAAGGCCGCGGACTGCATGTAGTCTATAGTACTCTAGTGTAGTCACTTCTCGCTGTGAAACAACTTATGACTTTTTGTCCCAAGTTAACCAAGTGTGAGACTGAGAGGGTGACTGAGAAGTGAGGTAGGAAACCTAGTTATGTTAGGTTTTCTTTGAATAAAGATACTGACAAGTTGTCAACAGTTTATTAATGTTTCTGTCATTATTGAAGAAGTTCAGAAGAATTTGTCAAATTGTTCAGGTACAGGTACAGGTCCGGACGTGTACCTAAACCTCTGTCCCTGTACCTGATGTTACGTTTAGGTACGCAGCCCTAATACAGAGTCTACCTGTAATGTGCAATTTTTCCAAGCCTCTCAATAAGGCAATTTTTCTATACTTTTTCACGATAGATAATGCAAATAGCCCTCTGTATTTAATCCTTCGTTTGTCTAATTTTTATTTCAGTTTTATTTGTTATCTGTTTGACATTTTCTTGCTACTGTAACACGTGAATTTCCCCAATGTGGGATGAATAAAGTGAATCTAATCTAATCTAAAGTAACCCCCCTGCTCCAAAACTGACACCTTCAAGCTTAACTAGAGTTTGAAGCTGACCACACGGACAAAGAAAAACACCTTCTGGAGGAAAGCTGTATGGTCAGATGAGACAAAGATTGAGTTGTTCGGCCACAATGACCACCATGTACAGAGGAACACTGTACCAGCTGGTGGTGGTGGTAGGATCATCATGCTCTGGGGCTGTTTTGCTGCCAGTGGAACTGGTTCATTGCACAAAGTGGATGTAATAATGAAGAAGGAGGACGACCTCAGAATTCTTCAGCATAAATCATCAGAAACTTGAAAACGACTTGGGAGTCACAACAGGACAATGAACCCAAACACATATCAGAGCTGGTTGCGGAGGATAAAACAGGCGAACATTAAGCTTAAAGGGGAACAGAGGGCAATATATAGAGTAAATATAACAATAAAACACACATTAACGAACCTTATTCAAGACTTACAAAAGTTTTTTGTTCTAAGGTTGGAAAGTTATAGTGTTTTGAAAGTAGCTCGAGCAAACTATTTCCGCAGTTTGAACAGCCCGCCATGATATTAATTTTATCCAATCAGAATGCACATTCATTTTCTCTGCGTAACACTCATGACGTATGTATGTGCCCAGTTGTGTTGGCTCATTGAGGTTGGGAATAGCATGTGTGAAATACCTGTTTCTGCCTCTTGCGACGATTTCGCAAGTCCACGGGTGGCGCCTATCTCATTGCAGCAAATAAATTCTGCTGGACTCGTGAGCAACTCCACGTTACATTTTCCGCATGAGCACCACGCCGTGTCACCTGCACGCAGAAGCTCTGCCCCACGCTCGCCATGCCCATGGTCAACATCAGTCTCATCCTTGCCATCATCCGAGCTTTCTTCTCTTATTTCATCACCAGAGTCGAGAGTACTTCTCCTAGGTTCAAACTGGTACCCTTCTAAGCCATAGCCTGCTTGCAGTGTGTCTTGCGGGATCTCTTCGTATGATTCGACAGAGCTGTCGCTTTCACTTGATGCACCCGATGCCATGATTACATGCTTATCTCCTCTATTTCGGAGAGTTCCGCTAGTGCAGTGGGTAGCGCTGACGTCACGGTCTTTTAAAAATGGCGACTCTTGTGCGGTTTAGCGTATAAATTATTATATTTACAATTACCAAGATATTTCGTTGTTTTCTAGTATATAAATTTGATAGAATACTTAAGAATACGTTACTTTGTCACATCAGCAACTGTATATATTATATTTGGTACCCCTTTAAAACAAGTCCTGACTTCAACCCTATTGAAAATATATGAACTGTGCTTACAAGTTGAGTCCATGCCAAGAAATTTTTTTTTATTATTGAACTTTACCAATTCTATCATGAAGAGTCGTGAAATATCCAACCAGAATTCTGCCAGAAGCTTCTTCATGGTAAACAAAAATGTTTGGTCAAGGTGAATCTTGCGAAGAGACATTTTACCCAAATATTAGGTGTGCTGTTTGTATAATTTTGACCCTGTGTTGATTTCAGAAAACCCAAAGAAAATTAAAACTTGTGCACCAAATTATAGTGTTTTTTTAATTAAAGCTGTATGCTGTACAATCATTCTGCCACAGAAAAAGAACAGTTCAGAGAAATTACTGAAAGCCCAAATATTGCCATGACATTCATATCCAAGATGACATTCATGTCACTGTATGTAAACTTCTGACCACAACTGTATAATTGGAAAATAATAAAAAGAATTTGGGGGGGGAGGCATTAAAAATACATAATTTCAATCATTTTGGATTTTTTTTGTTTGTTTGTTTAGAAGATTTCATCTGAGCTCTAAAATGTTTTTGTATTAATGATTGAAATTCTTTCATCATACCAAATCTGTTCAATCTGAGTGAAGATGTGAAATTGCTGTGTTGAACTCGCCAAGAAAATTCCTGATCGGTACACTATTTAAAAAAAAAAAAAAAAAGCAAAAAAAAAAAACCCCAGCTGGGTTGCCATTATATTATTTTAAAATTAACATTTTTTTTAACTTTCACTAAAGTGTATGGTTTTGTATTGTTAATGAAAATTACAGTCTGAACTTTTAAAAACATTTCAGTTAATAAATTTAACAGAAAAAAACAATAGTTTTGGAGGGTTTTTTTTACACTATTTTACAGCTGACTGATTTTGTATTAACTCACTTTTTAGTTTGTATTATTTTACATCAACCTGTATTTTTTAACCTAACCTCATTGTGATTGAGCAGGTTATACATGTAGGAATCGTCACACTGCATGTGATTAAAGAGACTTTTGTTCAGAAGGAGATGATAATAGACCTCACTGTGTGTCAGTTTCCCCAAACTCTCTGTCCAGAGCTGCCTACGAGCCCCGAACATGAACCCTCTGTGTGTGTGTGTGAGTGAAGAACAGAGCGAAATGACTCATTTTTCAATCGTGTAATTACAACATGTGAGAGAAAATAATCCACAGCTTCTTACTGCACTTCTTTAAAATAAAGTTGCACATGTACACAGATCTGACAAGAAAGCCCCACTGCACCCAGACAGACTCGACTGTTCGAGTTCCATAAACAGTAACCTGCAGGTGTTTCACAGCAGATCCATTCACCAGCTCACCTGACCTGCTTCAGTGTCGTCCTGCCAAAGATCAACTCAAACACAACTCAACAGTCTGATTGAGATGATCAACATGTCATCAAGCAGATTCATGCCAACGCAATGAAAACAACTTTGAGGAAAAGCACATTTACACAGATCTGAGGAAGCGCGAAGTTACAGCAACACAAACCTTCTTCAGCATTTAAACTCTGATCCAGTTTTATCCTGAAAATAATCTCGCCTTAGACGACCTTTCGATTTCATGAAACCGGTGAAATTTAGTTCCGTCTGAAATGCGGTCACTGTAGCAAATAATGTGCATGAAATCGCTCGCTTTGCGCAGTCAAGCAGACAGAGGAAGTCCGTGTGAGCATGCGCAGGTTTACCTTCTTCTTCTTTTGGGTTTTACAGCAGCTGGCATCCACAGTGTTGCATTACTGCCATCTACAGGTTTCCCTTTGAGCGTGCACTGACAGTTCCATCATTCTGTCGCTAAACGAACAGCTGATCACACCGAGGTGCTCGCTGAGCGCCCATATTTATTAGTTTGGTCCTGCGTTTCCTTTCCTTCATATATAACAGAATGTCTTTTCTTCTTCTCGCTTTCCATTACAGCAGTCCGTCTTTCACGTTTCATTTGCACACTCACATCCTCCATTTTTCTCCCCTGTTTCAAATTTGTATCCCACAATGCTTTGCGTGAATGGGGAAAGCCCACCACGTGATGTGATGCATGACGTAGTATCTTGTATTGGGTCATGGTGAAGCAGGAAAAAATAGCGGAGAATTTTGGGCCACATGACCTTAAATGAATTAATTGTTCTATTTTAAAAAAAAGCTAATAAAATTGGAAGTCTGTGATTCGAATTCAGTAGCTTTTGTTCCACTAAACAAAAATAATTGAGTGTCGGGGAAAAATATTTTTCTGACCTCCACTTGAAAAATCTGAAAGGCAGTCCAGCTTTTAAATTTTGAATCTGCACTGCAGTGTGAGTTAGACTAAAGTGATGTTTGTAGACTGTAAAGCGTTTACTGTTAGGATGATTTATGCTTCATGAACTCGCTGGTAAAATACACGTCTACACGTTAACTTCGACATGCAGAAATCAGTGTATCCTTGTCTGATCAATAATTCTGAAATTCTAGCTGCTGTTTGAGCTCGATGTTTTTATAAAGAATGAGAAAATAACTGGTTAAACTCTTGTTTTGTAGAGCCCAAAGAAAATTCTGCAATGATATTGTCTTATACATGTAATTCCGTTCCAAAAGGGATTGTCTTAATCCATTGGCCTGTAGATACTCTATATGTCTGTTTAATGGTTGAAGTCATTGCAGTTTCCTTGGTGGGATTGTGTGGTATGGACAGGCCTTCTCACAGCATGAATGTGGGTATTTTTATGTTTTATCATTACGTCTCCTACTGAAGGGCAATGTAGATGTAAGCCCTGTCAAAACGAGCATGATGCAGCAAGCAAATGTTTGTTTCAGGTCCACAGTAGTTGGAGCTCCTCAGTCCAACACATCATGTAAAATCTGTCCTTCACATGTAGATTTTAGATTGTAGCCAGCAGTGTAAGGCTTTCAGAAATGGATGGCGTGTTGGGGAGATTTCTTTCAAGAATCAAACTGGAAATTCAAAAACTCGCCTTTGTTTATTGATATGGTCAGTCCTAAAACTCAGTATTTCTTCTTTATTTCACCTGAGGAGGTTTTTCATCACCAGTAGAGACTCCAGGGTCTGTTGTGGCTGGCTGGGTGTGTTGTGCTTGATGGAAGTCACACTCACATCGAAAATTATTCTGAAGCGCTGTGTGGTGTGCTGGCAGTGTGACTGGTTTCTCTTTGTGTTCACAAAGTGACAGATTAGCAACCTGCCCAAGGTGAATCCCATGTGTCCCCCAAAATCAGATGGGATTGACGCCAGCTTCCCCGCAACCCGATGGATGGATGGATGGATCATAGCCCATCAGGGTCATTATCTAAAAATCCTTCAGTAAAATTATCTTCATATTGAGTTTTTGATAAAATATTACACTTAGTTTCATATTCGATGATGCATCTTTTTTGAGTAATAAGATTTAAACACAGGAAATGAGCAATTTCCCTCCTTTTATTCACAGCATGCCTTGTGTCAGTGATACAGGACTGAATTATTGCTCAATGGCGGCATCTACAGGCCGGAGAGTGTAACTGCTGGACCTTCACAAACTCCCGTTTTGTTTTTCCTCGAAATATCGCGATATTTCTTTGGCTTTCCCCCCCGTGTAAGAGCACAGAGCTTCTGCTTCACTGTGAGCTCCTGCGTTCCTGCTCAAATAAGCTTTAACACAAAACACTTGTTGTTCACCAAAAGGATTCTCTGAAGCTCTGCAGGGATGGAGCTCAGTTCCGTCCGGATGGAAGTGCTGTTCTTCCTCATGAGTTTTCCTGCGACCCCTGCAGGTGAGAGGGATTTAATGTTGGGATAATTTAGTGGAATATTGCTGGATTGTGTTCATGTGTCATTAGATCATTGAGGAATGACACAAACTGTGTGCTGGAGAGGAGGTCTGGCACAGCTGGAACAGGATTTTGTCCCTGAGGGCATTTAGAGAAAACAGGGAAGTGACTGACATGACAGTTTGAGGACTTGTGTGAACATGTGAATGTTTTCTGTCATACTATGGGGTGCCAAGTGTCACCGGGCCCATTTCGTCATCACAAAATGCAGTATGGTAGATCACGAAATGAATTTCGTCAATCACAGAATGCCTTTCGTACATCACGAAATGCATTCCGTCCACACAAGACCTTTGATTGTGCCATTTTTCCAAATTATCTTTTATGACCTGTTTGCACATTTTCCGTGACCAGTAGGCTACACAAGGTGGCAGTGTTTGTACAAGGTTTATACATGTCTATTTGCCTACCCCATCCCCGTTTATGTGGCTCGGGCACACGCGTTGCACTCTGGGATATGTCCGCCACGTGGCCAGTGCACCGAACGTAAACAAACTTGAGCATAGTAAAAGACACAGGAGCAGAGGACAAGAATGTGCAAGCAGGTCATAAAAGATAATTTGGAAAAACGGCACAATCAAAGGTCTTGTGTGGACGGAATGCATTTCGTGATGTACGAAAGGCATTCTGTGATTGACGAAATTCATTTCGTGATCTACCATACTGCATTCCATGGACAAAATGCATTTCGTGATGGACGAAATTAGGGATAGACCGATATGTTTTTTTTTTCAGGGCCGATACCGATTATTATGGAATTGGGATGCCGATAACCGGTATGTGCAACCGATAAATGTAAACATTATAATTCACATGAAATTAAACATGGCACACACTGACACAGACCTTCATATCCATGAAATGTATGTTTAATTGTAAAATTGAACATGAAATTTTGTGCAGGGAGATGTCAGCAGCATTTGTACAATAAAGTCAAACATTAGTTAGAATAAAATGAGAAATAAAATAAATATTCACCAATAAAAAAAAAATCACTCCCTGCTATATTACAGCTCACCATTTTCAGTGGAAAATAAATGAAAATACACTCTGGATTCTTTTACATTAAGAACTAAGTAAGACTTACCAACTTCAAGTAGTTTTTAAATAACAAATCAAGTGTCGGGAGCTGCCTGCAGCATTTTTTAAAAAGTAAAATCAAACATAAAGTCGGCTATCACTCCCTATTATGTAACAACTTAACAAGTAACCATCTACATTCTAATGCTTAATGCCCGAGCCTAATATTCCCAATTTAGGAGGATTATATTGTAGTGAAGGAAGCACAGTTGCTCTGCATGTTAAAAGCTCTGGTTAAAAGGAGCGGCTGCTCCTGTAAGAGTCTGTTCAGAGAACGGAAGTCGGAGTGAGGGGGCGGCCCCGCGCGGCTCTGCTCCTTTAAGAGTATATCGCTTTCCGAATCAGAAGCGCTAGCGAGGAGAATCACTTGCGCAAGAATTATAAATACTAGTGGAGTACATTACAGCGCAATGTGAAGTAGCATAAGAACATTTAAGTCAAGAGTTTAATTGATGTATTTCGTTCATTAGCGTTTATCCAAGCAAGTGCGCATCCACGACACAATTAATTACTGAGCCCACAACAAGCGTCCTGACAAACTCCCTACAGTATTACACAGCCTGCTAGCACCATATCACACCTGGCTTGTTTAAATGTTCAAATAGCGCTTTATAAAGTTACCTAACATATACAAGTGCAATGCGCTTTTTGAGCACGAGTCACGTCACGAAGTTTACTCATCACCATAACAAATAGCCAGGAGGCTTGCGCTAGCCTACAGAACACAAACACTACGTTTCATTTTGTCTTCCCTTGACCACCTCTCTGTATGGCTGTCATTCTACTGTTCGAGTAGAACTACTGACACATTCACGTTTCCAGACGGGGATTTAAAAATGACTGCAGCCTACGTTATGCTGGGGACTGCTTACTATGGACAACATTACATGTAGTTTCAGTGAGACTAGTTGGTTGTACAGTAGGCTAATTCAAGTGCTTCCTTCCGTAAGCTAAGTTTGCCTGGCTACACAGATGCAAATGGACAATTTTAACGAGTAGTAGATGAAGAATGTAAACATATAATGATGTTGTGCTTTTGCAACTTGTGTGTTTGTGACTTATTGCGGCAAAAGCAGCATGTCCTTACCTTGAGGTGGGATCTGCTTCTGCCCGAGTGCCCGTACAGCCGCCTTGAAACAGTTCACAGCGTTTAGCTACGCGTGTTGATTGGCTGTATCCCTTGTGCCGCTTCTGCCCGAGTGCCTGTACGGCCGCCTTGAAACAGTTCACAGCGTTTAGCTACACGTGTCGATTGGCTACATCTCTTGTGCCAAACAAATCAGATGTTGTGGTGGGCGGGACCATGTTCTTGAACTCAGAGAGGCAAGTGCAGGAAAGGACGTGCAGTGACCGTCGCCTTAGAAACGAAATGGCTGCAAAAAGGCATGTTATTGGCATATTGGTGGAAATTATGGCCGATACCGATAACCCTAAAAATGCAGAATATCGGCCCGATATATCGGCCAGGCCGATTATCGGTCGACCCCTAGACGAAATGCATTTCGTGATGGACGAAATGCATTCTGTGATGGTATGAGGGGGCATTAACCCCTTCAGTGCCCTTGGACAAGTCACGTACGTCATGAAATCCTTTACCGCTGTGCCTTATGACGTACCCGACTCGTCATAAACACCTCCTTTATGCACCTTACATGGCACATTACTTTTACTTCACAGTAGCACATTAGCGCGAGTTGGCCTAGTGGTTAGTGTGTCCGCCTCTCGATCGGGAGATTGTGAGTTCTATTCACGGTCGGGTCATACCAAAGACCATCATAAACATGTTACCCAGTTACTTGGAATACATGGACCCTTGGTGTACATTGTGTTTTCAAGTACTAGTAATTCATGTTTATGGACAGGTTCTCATTGACGAGACCTGTTATCTTGTGTTTTTTTTTTTTGGATGTTTTTGAAGTTGTTTTTGATTACTAGTTATTTTTACTCAACCACAGTGTTCTTTGTGATTTTTCTATATAAATATTATGTGGCAGCGGGGGCATGGTCAAGCATCGGTCTGTGACAGGAGGGCAGAGTCAGGGAAGGTAAGTGGCAGAATCACTACACCTGTCGTTAATTAATGTGTTTCTGTCTTCCCAGTGACCGCGCCCTATTTAAGGAGAGAGAGCGAGAGCAGAGGGAGCTCTCTCCCGAACCAGACGACTGATGTGTGTGCGTGTGTCTGAGTGTATGAAAGAGTAAAGATAGAAGCTGAAAAGCTAAATAAAAAGAGTTTTGTGAACTCAGTTCTGTCCTGCCGTCCTTCTGTGACAGTTCGTGTAGGTGGGTGGAGCACAGAAGGACGGCAGGACAGAACTGAGTTCACAAAACTCTATTTTCACTTTTCAGTGCAAATCTTACTCACTCTCAGCCACGCACGCACACACATTCCAGTCGACTGGTTGGGGAGAGAGCTCCCTCTGCTCTCGCTCTCTCTCCTTAAATAGGGCGCGGTCACTGGGAAGACACAAACACATTAATTAACGACAGGTGTAGTGATTCTGCCACTTACCTTCCCTGACTCCGCCCTCCTGTCACAGACCGATGCTTGACCACGCCCCCGCTGCCACATATTAAAAATATAAAGTTATGAACAAGTTAGAGAAAGATTATCAAAATATCCCAATTTTGACCTATTTTTGTCCTGTATGCCCGGCACATTACAATTAATTATGGGTGGCAGCCAAGGGGTTAATGTACATGACATGGGTAGCTTGTACATCTGGGAAGGCATCATTAATGCTGAATGATCTAAACATGTTTCAGAGCAATATGCTGCCATCCAGAGAAAATCTTTTTCAGGGAAGGCCTTCCTTCTTTCAGCAAGACAACACCAAACCGCTTTCTGCACATATTAAAACTGCATGGCTCTGTAGTAAAAGAGTCCATGTGCTAAACTGGCCTTCTGCAGTCCAGACCTGTCTCCCATTTAAAACATTTGGCGCATTATGAAGTGTAAAATACGACAAAAATATGAGACCCCAAACTGTTGAGCAGCTGAAATTGTATATCAGGCAAAAATGGGGCAACATTTCTCTTTTAAAACCACAGCAATTGGTCTCCTCAGTTCCCAAATGTTTACAGAGTGTTGGTAAAAGTAGAGCTGATGCAACACGGTGGTAAACACACCCCTGTCCCAACTTTTCTGAAACGTGTTGCTGACATCAAATTCAAAATGAGCATATATTTTTCAAAACACAATTCAATTTGATATGTAGTCTTTGGATTATTTTCAATGAAATGTAGGGTTTCCATGATTTGCAAATTATAGCGTTCTGTTTTTATTTACAGTTTACACAGCGTCCCAACCTTTTTTTTTTTTCTTTTGGAATTGGGGTTGTATTTCTACAGAAACGTAGAAAATTCTGAAGGGGTCACAAACTTTCAAGCAGCACTGTGTGTTTCTGAGTGAGCTGTTATTATAGAAACTAGAACACGTCGGAACAAGTACATGAATAAAAAGCTGTAATTTGCAGCTGTGCTGCTGTCAGAGCTGCTGTTGGAGGAAATTAATCAACACCTTCTGACCAATCAGAGTCCAGAATTCTGACAGTGATGTATGTGGTATATTGTGTACATTATATTTGTGTTTAATATAACACATCCCTGAAGATAGGGGCGGCACGGTGGTGTAGTGGTTAGCGCTGTCGCCTCACAGCAAGAAGGTCCGGGTTCGAGCCCCGTGGCCGGCGAGGGCCTTTCTGTGCGGAGTTTGCATGTTCTCCCCGTGTCTGCGTGGGTTTCCTCCGGGTGCTCCGGTTTCCCCCACAGTCCAAAGACATGCAGGTTAGGTTAACTGGTGACTCTAAATTGAGCGTAGGTGTGAATGTGAGTGTGAATGGTTGTCTGTGTCTATGTGTCAGCCCTGTGATGACCTGGCGACTTGTCCAGGGTGAACCCCGCCTTTCGCCCATAGTCAGCTGGGATAGGCTCCAGCTTGCCTGCGACCCTGTAGAACAGGATTAAGTGGCTAGAGATAATGAGATGAGATGAGAGACATCCCTGAAGATATTCTCAGTGTTAGTGATGGTTTCGTTTTGTATTGACCAGAAACGTGTTGGAGTTTGTTACCGAAATGCTGTGCAAGTCTGTGATGTTGTGTTTCTCAGACGGATCTAAGAGCTGCTCTTTATTTCCCAGGCGCACACTCTGTGCAGTACCTCTACACTGCCATCACACCACCAACAGGGTTCCCACAGTTCACTGCGGTGGGTCTGGTGGATGGAGAGCAGTTTGTGTACTATGACAACAGCGTCAGCAAGATGATCCCAAGGACGGCGTGGATCCAGAAGATCCGTGATGATGATCCAGATCACTGGGAGAAGCAGAGTCAGGAGATGCAGAGTGATCAGGAGAAGCTCACACAGCTGCTGGCCGCAGTAACGATCGACTTTAATCACACGAATGGTAATTCTGAACACACTCGGTGCTTTTACTGTTAAATATCAGTGATGGGTTCATAGTTAATGACCACGAGGTTGTGAGTTTGAGTCCCTGCCTGTTAGGATTAATCATGGATACAGGATGTGATTTATAGTCTAGTACCATAAAGGTCTAGAGCGGGGGTCTCCAACTTTTCTGGGACTGAGGGCTACCCGAAGGATGAGAAACTATATGGAGGGCTAGTCATTCAAAATAATTTACTTAAAATAAATAAAAGGCTTAGCATCCCTTTAAAATAAGACTATGTAGGATTATGTGCTTTTAATTAACAACAATCAAGGAATAGAAACTGGCATTTTAACATGAACATTTTAATGATGAATAATCATAATCTCAACATATCAATACTGTTAGGAATTACCAGCTTTTTTTTGCAAATTCTAAAGTTTAATTATGCTAACCCTTATTAGCGAATGTTAATAAGTTAATAATGATAATAATGAGCATATTCTGTTGTAATCTCATGTTGGGAAAGTGCATTTGCCCTCTTTTAGAATTCTACACACAAAAATACATTCTGATATTCTCCCTGCAATTAACAGCTATTACATAAAAACAGGTCTGGAAATGCCAAAGGCACAATAATAAAAGGTTATAATTGTCCCTTTTCAACACGCACCAGTTCTGTGAAAGTTAAAACTCTTAAATCCGTTCCTTAGAAAACTGCAGTGCAGCAGTAATATAACAGTCGCACTTCGAACACAGCGTACAAGCTGAAACGCTGCTTAATAATAATAATAATAATAATAATAATACATTTTATAAGCGCCTTTCAAGGTACCCAAGGACACTGAACCATAAAAAACAAACAATAAAAAGCAAAACAATAGGATAAGAACAATAATAAGATCATGAGAAATCAATAATAATAATAATAATAATAATAATGTTATTAAAAGTCAGAGAGAAAAGGCCAAGCTAAAGAGATGTGTTTTTAGCTGTTTTTTGAAAGTGGACAGTGTCGAGCATTGGCGCAGCGCTAGTGGCAGGGCGTTCCACAGCTTAGGGCCATTAACACTGAAAGCCCCGTCACCCATAGAGCAGAGCCGAGAGTAAGGGACCGCTAATAGGTGGACATCTGTGGAGCAAAGATTTAGAGGTAGCTGATATGGAGTTAGGAGATTTGATAAATAGGGAGGGGCCAGGTTATGTAGGGATTTGTAGACAAGCAGGATAATTTTGTACTGGATGCGGTATTTGACTGGGAGCCAGGGCAGGTTGTAGAGAATAGGAGTGATATGATCCCAGGGCCTGGTGTGAGTGAGTACCCGAGCAGCTGAGTTTTGGACATATTGCAGCCTATTTAGTTGCTTGGCTGGGATGCCATCGAGCAGGGCATTGCAGTAGTCCAGTCTTGAGGTGATAAAAGCATGTATGAGCGTTTCAGCTGCAGATGAAGTTAAAGAGGGACGGAGTTTGGAGAGACTTTTCAGGTGAAAGAAAGCTGTTTTAGTAATATTTTTAATGTGTGAGTCAAAAGAGAGAGTAGAGTCCAGAATAACACCCGGATTTCTTACTTCAACAGTAGTGGAGGTGAAGTAACCAGGAATAGATACCGTAGCTGTGAGTGCTCCAGTTTTTTCAAGATACGGTAGAAGGGGTGGAAATGAGGATGGCTTCTGTTTTGTCTTGATTTAATTTAAGAAAGTTCTGCACCATCCAATTGTTAACTGCATTTAGACAGTTGACAAGATTGGACGGAGGGAGTGGGTGAGAGGGTTTGGTTTGAATGTAAATTTGGGTGTCATCTGCATAACAGTGAAAATTGAGCCCATAATGCTGTATCATGTGGCCAAGAGGGAGGATGTATATTACAAATGGTAAGGGTCCCAGGACAGAGCCCTGAGAGACACCATGAAGGAGGGGTGATTTAGGGGATCTAAAGTCTCCAATTGACACACACTGTTCTCTCATGGTAAGATAAGATTTGAACCGGGCTAAAGAAGAACCAGTGATGCCAAGCAGAGTTTCTAAGTGGCTCAATAAAAGATTGTGACATACAGTGTCAAAAGCTGCTGTAAGGTCGAGGAGAACAAGTATACTGACATGGCCAGTGTCCGCAGCTAACAGCAAATCATTGACAACCTTGACCAGGGCAGTCTCGGTGCTGTGCATGGCCCTAAACCCAGACTGAAACTTCTCCCAAAGGTTGTATTGGGCTAAATGCTCTTGGAGCTGATTGGCAACAATACGCTCTAGGACTTTTGCAATGAAGGGAAGATTGGAAATGGGACGATAATTTTTAAAATCATCAATAGCTGCTCCAGGTTTTTTCAAGACAGGAGTGATGGCTGCTGTTTTGAGAGCCTGAGGGACTAATCCAGTTGAAAGGGACGAGTTTATTATCTTGACCAGCAGGGGGCAGAGAATTGGCAGGCAAATCTTGACCAAAGAGGTGGGCATAGGGTCGAGGAGACAGGTGGTAGGCCTGGGTTTAGATGCTAAGCCGAGGACATACTGCTGATCGACTAATGAGAAAGCAGAGAAAGATCCAGCTGGTGGTGGACAGGGAAAGGGGGCATTAGAGAGAGTGATGGGAGTGGATTTGATCTGCTTGTATATAGAGTTAATTTTGTTTTGAAAAAATTCAAGAAATGTACAACAAAGATCGGTGGAAGGAGTAAGAGGAAAGTTTTTAGCAGGCAAGAGAAGTTTGTTTACAGTAGAAAAAAGGGCTCTCGGGTTTCCTTGGCCTCTGGTAATGATGGTGGTGTAATAGCTGGTCTTGGTATCAATTAGAGACTCTTTGTAGGCAGAGACATGGTCACTGTATGCCAGCGCATGAACTGTCAGGCCAGTTTTACGACTAAGTCTTTCCAGCTGCCGACCAGCAGCCTTCATTTTACGAAGCTCAGGTGTGAACCACGGAGCAGAGTGAGAGAAAGAGACAGTATGCGTCTTCAGGGGGGCAAGGTGATTGAGAGAGTCAGCAAGGTGAGAGATGTAGAGCATGACTAACTCCTCAGGGGATGAGTTTAATGATTTAATGGTCAGAATAGGATGTAGTGTGTCAAATAAATCAGCTGTAACTGTTTTTTGTGTTCCTGTATGTGATGGTGCGAAATGCACGCCTGCGATGGAGAGGCTCCGGGACGGCAATATTAAATAAAATAGCCATGTGATCAGAAACACAGAAATCTCTGGAATATAAATTTGATGGTGTGATGCCAGAGGTACAAACAAGATCTAAGATATGACCCTTTGACTGGGTGGGAAAATCTACATGTTGGGTGAAATCAAAACAATCAAGGATAGCCACAAAGTTTTTAGCAAAAATCACAGTTATCTGAGTCAACATGAATGTTCAAATCACCAAGCACCAGTATAGATGGACACAGAGCACTGACAGATGAAAGCAGCTCAGACAATTCATTAATAAAAACAGAGGAAACTCTGGGAGGCCGGTCAGGGCTCTACATTAACTTTTGAAACCACTTGTCCTGTTGGGCAAGTTGAAAGGAAATTTACTTGTCTGAATGTGAAGTTGACTTGTCCGAAGAAAAATTTGAGAAAAAAACCCCACAAAAACTATTTGTAATAAACTAATTTCACCAGAATTACTTTAACACAATCTATTCACTGCAGAAAAAATTGGACTCCATCAATCATTAATTTATTTATGAGAAATTGAAAACCAGAAAATTAAAATTATACAGTATATTTTCATTTTTAAATTATTAACTTTGAATATATATCCTCCACTGATTAATTGTTGTTGTCTAATTATTCATTGTGGCTCCTGTATGGTATTTATTGGTTGCGATGAAAGTTGTGGTGTTTTTTAGGCTTTTGTTGCGATTACATTGCAGGAGGAAGTGAAAGTTGCGAGAAATTGTTGCGATTTTCACTTTTTGTGATTAAAATTGAGTGATATGTTAAATATTAAGTTATTACTGAAAAACTATTGATTAAAAAAACAAAGACACTGAGAAATGGTCCTATAAACAACTTTACCAATATAAAAGATTACCAGGACTACAAAAATGCCGAAAAATAGGCTTTACTTATCCAAATGCACCTGTTGGTTCAAAAGTTAAAGTGCAGAGAACCTCACAGCACAACATGAAGTTACCTTAAAATATAATATAAATGCCTCAGCTTTCATGTAAGAAAAAAAACCTATTAATACTAGTGCTGTGTGCAGGCAGTCTCTCCTGAAGACTAAATTAAACAATAATTATAAACTAATAAAATAAATGGCTCAGGCTTCATAGAAGAAAAAAAACAATTTGAACAGAATCTCACAGTATGATGCTGAAGCTGCCTAAACAATGGAAAATAAAATACCGTTTTGGCAAAAATGTTGGCATCCATTAATTTCTTGTATTAAGTAAAAAAAATAATGTAAAGTGCACACAGTCCTTCACTGTAAACACAACACACTTTCAGTAACAGAATTTAAGCCTATATAAACACTGACTCGCACATGCTGCTTCTCTTGAACGTATACACGGAAGTAAGGCGGAAGGTAGTTTGTCGACGTCACCTCAAGACGACGCCAACGATTGGTCAAATTTGCGGGAAAGTTGTGGTGATTGGATATAATTGCAACACCGCCCTGAATTCGCGGGGATTGGTTGAATTTGCGTTGAAGTTGCAAATCGCAACATCGCGAAATCCTGGAGGGTCTGGTAAACGACCGTTTACTTTTCAGCTCAAATACACGAAGCGGTATTGGCCAGTTTCGCAAGCAGAATATTGCGCATGCGTACATCGCTCTTTCCGAAGAGAAACATCCGGCGATTCATCAAAACAATATGTCAAGTGAGATGCTTCAGAAATCATGTGAATAAACTGATAAATTTGATATGTAACCCGAATATCAGCGTATTTTGGCACTTGTCTGATCGGACAAGTAACTGAGACGATGAACTTGTCCGACATAAAGGATCACTTGTCCCGGACAAGCGGACAACCATTAATGTCGAGCCCTGGCCGGTAGATGAGCAAAAGCAGTAGAGGTAGACCACCAGTAAATTTCAGAGCAAGACATTCAAATGATGAAAAATCCTGCAAGGGCATAGATACAATCCTGTAACTGGAGCGATAGATCACAGCAAGACCGCCCAGTTAAACGTGGCTTCTCCATATACTCATATCCTACAGGAGCAGCTTCATTTAAAGCCAGAAAATCATTTGGTATTTGCCAAGTTTCAGTTAAACGTAGTAGATCTATGCCAACATCAGTGATCAAGTCATTAATGTAGGGTGCTTTTTTATTAAGAGATCGCACATTTAATAAAGCAAACTGCGCATTTCTTGAGGAAGGGCAATTCTGTGAAGTTTTAACTAAATTTATGGAACACAAGTTCGTAAAGTCAACAGAGCGCCTCTCAACGACAGTCCGCTTGATGTTACGATTCCAGCTCCAAAACGAATCAACGTTGTTTGGATGTTGGTGGCGCGCAAACGTCCGTCCAGAGCCCCTGTGTATATATTTAGGCGGACGCAGGAACCCAAAATGTTTGTGTGCAAGCAGAGTGTCAGGGAATTTATATGTTTTATTCCCCAAATAGTGGAGATAGGCAGACGAATATTTAAGCGCCATGGAGAAGTCCCAGGAAAGCCGATGCGAAAGTTTTGGCTCACTGTAAAGCCAGTGTAGGTGACTTAGATCAAAACAAGGAGCCAGAGTAGAGTCACTGTTGCACGCACTTGAACAGAATAACCTACGTGTGACAGGTCACCATCCAAGCAAGCAAGCGTAAGCTACACACAGAGCAGCTAGCCAGACGCCTGCGCCCTGATCTTAACACGTTAGCCAACAGGATACACCACTTGACACTCCAGAGGGCAGGCTACAGAAATGGCCAGCCCGAGGGAGAGCAATAGTTTATTCTAACAAGAAGCTTACCCACATAGCAAGCAAGAGACTTACCCAAAAGAACAGTTAAGGCGGACACACCTAAGAGGGCTCGCGCAAGGTAATGCAGGGTAGTCAGCGTTAGTAGTACCCTAACTGCATCCTTAAATGATTTCACCTTATTGCAGATTCATAACATTCAAGAAATCATTCTCTGAGCATTCTCTTAATATTCTTCTAAGTTTTAAAATGCATTTCATGCGTTGATTTTTGCATGCGAATGGTTCCTAGTGGGAAGCCGGACACTGCATTGAGTCCCCCAGTGCCCTGTAGTCAGGGCTGTAGCTTGGCACAGCAACTCTGAGTGAATCTTCAAGCTGTAGATCAGTTAAGCAAGTTCTGTGTTTGTTTTTAATGAAATCCATGTTAGAAAAAGCTGACTCTCAGAGATGTGTCGAACCAAACAGACGCAGCTTTCAAGGCTACTGTGTGCACACCTGTGTATTTTTCTGAGTCCACAAGATACCAGAAGTTTGAGGATCCCTGGTGGGCTTTGAGAGTAACGTCGTTTTGCAGCGTAATGATTTCCATTTCAATCTCATCAGCATTCAAGTTGAATATTTCACCAAGTTGTTCAGAAATGTATGTGATGTCACACTGCATGAAAGGATGAGCAGTGAATGCAACACAAGGCTGCAGTTTATCAAAGTCATGAAATCTTTCTTCAAACTCTTGGCCAAGTCTAGATATTAGCTGGGTGTACTTTTCTACAGCCCCGTCTAAGGCTACAGAACTACTAGTTCCCCCAAGGACATATCCTGAAAATTTGGTGTTTCTATCTTGTCTTATTAAAAAAAATACAACATTTCACCCCTTTTTGGCTCACCTGAGCATACCTGTTAATTCGCTAATTAACAGGTAATTAGGGTTATAAATCACCCCCGAGCAGGTAAGACTTTGCAAAAATCTCACTAGATTATTCCCCAAAGTCCACCCTTTCAGGAAATGTATGGTTTGTCAGTGATTCTCATGATATTTTATTAATTAAGAAATAAAACTTCTTCATGGGCAATAAAAATGCCCATTTAAATCCAGCATGATGAGGGTTAGTATGCCACCCTCACCTTTCATCCAGACTTGGGACTGGCCTGTGTGTGTCTTGTGGCTATTATATAAAGGTGTATTTAAAAAGTTAATTGTACCTCTATTTCTATAAGAATATCTACAGTGGTGAGAATTCAATATCTACAATGTTGAGAATATATGAGCCAAAGTTGAAACCGTGACAAAAAAGGGAAATATGTCTCCATCACACAGGGTGGGTTACAGGCAAAGCTTATTCTATAAACAAGTTAGTTGCATGGTGAGGCAAAACTTAGCTTATTCTAAAACTTATACAAACAATTGTTAATGTAAAACAGTAATCAACAGCATGTGTTAAACGAACAGAGAACAAGAACAAAGGACATTTTTAAATGTAACTAAGAAATTGATAGAACAAGAAATGCAAACAATAAAATATCAATGTGAACAAACAATAAAGATATAATAATGTTGGCAAAATATGAATAATCTTATTTTCATTAATTTCACCTTAAAATGCACCAGAATGCACGAATATGAATTGAAAAATCAATTTTCCAGGGGAGGGCCCCCGGACCCCCCTCTTTGTACAAACACCTTCGGTGCTTGCAGCGGCTGCCTGCGGCAGCTGTGGTTCGGGTACCGCGCGCATTCGGGCCACCACATTTTCCATTTGGGCCAGTAAGTTTTCAATTCCACTGGCCCAATGGGCCACCAGTGGTAAATGCTTAATGTCTAGGCCTGCATCACGTTTAAACGCTTTTACAAAACTACCTTTACAGAAAATTTACAGCTTCTCGCACTGTGTTGATCGCTATCCATTGGCGGGCTAATGACTGAGAACTGAACGCAAAGGGGAGTTGGCGCGGTGGCATAGTAGGCTAAACTTTAAACCGGCAAAGAAAATGATCTACATTAGGCTTCTATTTTAATTTAAAAAATGTTAGGGGGATTTTTAGAAAATACTTCTGGATTAAACTTCAAGGTGTCTTAAAACATGAAAACAATAAAAATAATTTTTATTTTTAAAGATTACCAAATAAGATTTGAACAGTGCAGTTGTCACTGGCTATTTTTAGAGCATCCATTGCAGGCGCCTCCCAGGCTCCCAGCAGGCTACATGGTGCCCGCGGGCACCGTGTTGGCGAGGCCAGGTCTAGAGAGAAAGATGAAATTAAATTACCTTTTCTTGTGGGTGTGTTTAAAAAAAAAAATCCTTATGTGAAATGTTATTTGGTGTTCAGGGATTAATGATTTTATGATTAAATTACCTCTGATGGAGAAAGTCGGTAAAGTAACGAGATCAGGGTTCCCCTAAAGTGTCATAGCGTAGCGACCCTGCTACGCTTAATTTATTGACCAATACGCTTAGTGACATGCCGCTACCTATTAAACCACTGCCGCGACGCTTACAATTTAGGCCTACCAGGGATCGCATGAACGCAGAAATCGTGCATTTTTTACGCACAAGCATGCTAAAAAAATGCATGTTCAGAATTTTAATGCGTCCCGGGACGCAGGGTTCCTGCTTGAAGAATTTTTCCCGATTGCTGTTAGAACTTGTTTAACAAACAAAGCAAAAGTGAACAGAACGATAAGGTCACAGCATCGTGGGCGTTTTTACATGATGTCATGGCAACTGCAGATATCTGGATGTAGGCTTTGGATGCGATGTATTTTATTCGACCTAATGCTTGGCTCGACGAGCAGCGTGTTTATGTACTGATAATGTAGACTCGGATAAACACCATAAAATATGCTAGCTCTCGGCCTTGGCTTGTGTATTACTGCTGAGTCCACATTTGAGCTTACCTTTATCATAATAAGGTATTTTTTAAATTATTATTATTATTATTATTATTATTATTATTTATTAATTATACCCCCACTCCGAAAGAGGGTGGGCTATACTGGTTTACCTCTGTCCGTATCTCCATCTGTCCGAAACACCCTTTTTCTCAGCAACCACAAATCATAGCCACTTGGTATTTGGTACCAAACTTCAGCTTGGGGTTCTCTACCGTGTGTACCGTTTTCAGGTCTGTTGCACATCGACTTTCTGTTTACCGACTGAACGTATTTATGAAACGTATAGAGTGGATTTTGACGCTATTTCAAGAAGCAAAATGCTTTTTCAGAATGACGGTTTCCCAGGATGCTGTTTGAAATCCCTGGGGAGAGACGCTGCGCTTTACTTGCTTCAGGATTCATTATTTGCTGAAGTTAAACTTTCATAATAAGTGTCCTATTCCTTCGATTGCTTGCGTTCTGATCTAAGCGAGAGCGGGGGGATACGGAAGAGAGCAGTAGCTCACAGTTGATCTTGTTCTTTATCAGGAGTTTCCCAGAACATTCCGGCACGAAACCTGCCTTGGAATCTCGGTCGGCATCTGTACTTTTGTCTGCCTTTAGCATCTCCGGTGTATTTAAAAGTCCCAAATGCTAAATAGTTCAGGATGTCGTAGTGTCCCAAATCTGGTAGCTGGTTTGCTGAACTCTTTTCAGGAAGAATAAATACATTTGTGGGTCAATTAAGAAGAAGAAGCCTTTAATTTTTTTATTTTTGTCTAATGTAAACTCAAGCACAGCAAAATTCCTCATCTGCATTTAACCCAGCTGAAGCTGTGAACACACACACACACACACACACACACAGAAAGAGAGAGAAGTGTGCAGAATGCAGAATAAATAAATACATTTGTGGGTAAATTATATGGATCTCTGATTGGGGAAGCCATGGCCTAATGGTTAGAGAAGCAGCTTTGGGGACCAAAAGGTTGCCAGTTTGATTCCCTGGACCAGCAGGAATGGCTGAAGTGCCCTTGAGCAAGGCACCGAACCCCCAACTGCTCTCCAGGCTGCTCTGGGTCTGCTGTATGTCGCTCTGGATAAGAGCATCTGCTAAATGCTTGGAATACAGGGTTAGTCAAAATTATGTTAACGCTTAAATGGTAGAAACCAGTCGGATCTGTAGTGGAAGTTCATCAGTGGCGTACTGCTGCACCATCTGTAACGAGACGTCTGATGTCACTGTTGGGGTGTCAAAAAAGTCGGACCCAATTACACCAGTAGCGGTCACAGCGCACCACACATTCAGGAGAAAAATAATCCATTAGTGTTAACATAATTTTAACGAACCCTTTATATATTAAATGAATGCCTGCATGTTTCAGCTTTTGAATGTAACGTGATCTGCTGATATAAAATAAACTTTGAATTATTTCAGAGAGATTGTACTGACTGCAGTTCTCAAGCTGCCTTCAACTTTTTCGAGGGGAAACCCTGAAGATGTTTTCTTCCTCCACTGTTTGACATTAACTTGTGTGAAAAGTCTCTCTCTCTCTCTCTCTCTCTCTCTCTCTCTCCAGGAGTTCATACACTCCAGAGGATGTTCGGCTGTGAGCTCGATGACGACGGCACCACTAGAGGTTATGATCAGTACGGTTATGATGGAGAAGATTTCATCAACCTGGATCTGAAAACTCTCACCTGGACTGCAGCGAATGATAAAGCTGCGATCACTAAAGAGAAGTGGGAGTCGACAGGAGCTGAGGCTCAACACACAAAGAGCTCCCTGGAGAAAGAGTGTATCGAGTGGTTACGGAAATCCGTGCCATACGGCAGAGAGAGTCTGGAGAGGAAAGGTAAAGTGTGTGTGTGTGTGTGTTCACTTATCCCTCATAAAGATGTAGGGAAGAAACATCACTCACTAGACACACACACACACTGCTGTCCTTCACAACTCGGAGAAACAACTCCGTTTGATTATTTATCTCAGAGTGGTTTACTGTGTGTGTGTGTGTGTGTCTGCAGTTCGTCCCGAGGCGTTAGTGTTTGAGGACTACAGCAGTTTTCAAACAGCGGTGTGTCACGCTACAGGTTTCTACCCCAAAGCCCTGAACATCACCTGGAAGAAGGACGGAGAGGACGTGATTGAGGGCGTGGAGCTCGGAGAGACGTTACCCAACCAGGATGGAAGCTTCCAGAAGAGGAGCATTCTGACACCTACAGATATGTTCCCAGAAGAACACGACTACACCTGCGTGGTTGAGCACAGCAGCTTGGAGAAGGAGTTGGTGCTGCCTGTGGAGATGATCGGGTTTAGATACGACTGTAGGAGAAACACTTTCCCATCAGACTACACAGTGTGAAGGTGATTTATTGATGCAGCGGATAATAAAGTATCTGTGCTGATTCTACAGGTTATTTTCCGCTGGATGAAATTTCAGACGGAGGATCAGGTGGAGGGACGATAGACGGAGGATCAGGTGGAGGGACGATTGCTGTCGTTTGTGCGGTTGTGGCTCTTGCTGCCAGTGTTGCTGGAATTCTCATCTGGAAGAAGAACACAATCCATGGTGAGAAGGAAAAATAAGAAACCACAAAACACATTTTGAAACGTTGAGAATTTTTAAAAAACAACCTGAAGCGAGATGGCCTTTCGATTTCATAAAACCGGTGAAATTTAGTTCCGTCTGAAATGTGGTCATTGTGATCTGTTTATTTCTGTGGCTGGGAAGTGATTTAATTTGAGGGGATTAAAGCAAATAATGTGCATGAAATCGCTCGCTTCGCGCAGACAGAGGAAGTCCGTGTGCGCATGCGCAGGTTTACCTTCTTCATCTTCTTTTGGGTTTTACAGCAGCTGGCATCCACAGTGTTGCATTACTGCCATCTACAGGTTTCCCTTTGAGCGTGCACTGACAGTTCCATCATTCTGTCGCTAAACGAACAGCTGATCACACCGAGGTGCTCGCTGAGCGCCCATATTTATGTTTGGCCCTGCGTTTCCTTTCCTTCGTATAGAACAGAACGTCTTTTCTTCTCGCTTTCTTTCTGTTACTGTAGTCGCTTTTTCACGTTTCATTCGCACACTCGCGTCCTCCATTTTTCTCTCCTGTTTCAGATTTGTATCCCACAATGCCTTGCGTGAACGGGGAAAGCCCACCACGTGATGTGATGATGCGTGATCTTGAATTGGGTCATGGTGAAGCAGGAAAAAATAGCGGAGAATTTCGGGCCATGTGGAGATAAATTCATTAACTGTTCTATTAAAAAAAAAGAATAAAATTGGAAGTCTGTGATTCGAATTCAGTAGCTTTCGGTCACTAAATGAAAATAATTGTGTGTCGGGGAAAATTCTTTTTCTGACCTCCACTTGAAAAATCTGAAAGGCCGTCCAGCTTTAATGGTTGTATTTCATCTTCTCCACAGCTGGCTTTTCAAAAACGAAACCCTTGTATTGTGTTTAGTCTTTTAAATAATTTTCTTCCGACCCTGTAATCCCTGTGGGCGGAGTCTGTGCACAAGCACTGCCTCCTGGCCCGCCTTCATCACCCATCCTGTGGAGGAAAGCGGTGGGGAAAGAAGCCGAGGTAGTGTGTGGGAAGGAAAGGTGCAGGCTCGATGGTGGAGTCACAGATCCAAACACAGTAAGGCGTCCATTTGAGGCTCTGTTCCAGTCCCTGTACTGCAGGGGGATCAGATGAAGCTCTGTTTACGTCCCTGTCGTCTGTGGTGAGTGGAATGTAGTCAGTCCAGTGGAAATGAGGTTCCTCTGCGGGTTTGTTTGATGGGGTGAGGAGTTCGACAATCCAGAAGAGTATCAGAGTAGCGCCGCTGCTCGTCTGGATCGAGGTTGTTTGGGTCGTTAAAGGGATCCGACCCCCACCCCTCCCCACCCCCCAGTCGACTCCTACTGAAGCTGTATCAGGGACAGGGACGCCGCGGCAAACCCAGGACTCACTGGAGACATTCTATCTCACATTTGACTTGGGACTGTCTGAGGATCACAACTGGAATGTTAACTGGGGATAAAAGTCACACTGGAGGGGAATTAATTAATTAATTGATTGACTGACTGTCAATTTTATTTCTTTCTTTCAGACTTCAGACACGTTTCGTTCACCGCCGATGTCTGTAAGTGAGCTGTTTTTTGTTTTTTTTAAATAATTTTAGTTGTAACAGTTTAACACACACACACACACACACACACACACACACACACACACACACACACACACAGGCTCTAAATTGGATCAGTACAACTTTTTAGTGCCGGAGTCCACGAGCAAATGAGAGAAGAGTGAAAACGGTGTTTACTGAATTCAATCCCTTCTTTCTAGGAGGAAGATGGAAAGAGAAGTGAGGGAGGAACATAGAGATTAGATCTCGTCCAGAGGAGAACGACGTGTCTGATATGAAGAGATGAGGAACTCTCTCTCTCTCTCACACACACACACACACACACACACACACACACACACACACACACACACTCCAGAGATGGAAATTAACCACCCGCCAAATGCGGGTAAATATGTGTACTGGCGGGGAAATTTTGTTAATGTACCCGCCACTGTGTCGGGTAAACAAAGTCGTACAATAGGTTCGTCTAATGAACGATAGTATTAACTCCGAGTAAGCATGTAGCCTTAACGCTCGCTTAGCTAATAATGTTTAGTTGTCATTGAGTGATGACAGCGTGACTTCACGCAGCTGATTGATAGCACTCGAGTCTATCCCAGGCCCTGTATGTGCGAGTCAGAGTATCATGCATATTACATGCAAAACGGTAAACAGCACACTGGCCCAGGAGCTCAATGGAGCGTCTCTCTGGACTTGTCATAGGCCTGCTGTCGACTGAGAATGCCGTGCGCGTAAATTGGATCTTCTGGATTTGATTGACAACTTTGCACAAAGTCGGAAAAATACAGTAACCTATCAGTTTGTTATGGTGCGCCGACACTAGTGTTTTTGTCCTCCATTTATGATGCGCCGTCACCAGGAATGGTAGGCTACGCCATTCGTTCATTGGATTTGTCTACCATGTCTCCAACACTGGACAAGGAATTCAAACTGCAGCCTCACAGCTACACAATGAAGGTAAAAAAAAAACCCTAGCTAACATTAACATAGACTATAATGGCAGGTGGATTACAGGATAGTGCAGGCTTCGAATGTGTACGGTGAGAGAGAGCGCGAGAGCGGGCAGCGCGAAAGAAAAGTAGCAGGCAGCAGACGTGAAATCAATTGTCAGTCAGAAAGAAAATAGGTAAACGTGTGGAAAAATGTGCCGTTTTATATCAGGAGTGAAAAGGAGAGCTGAGGAGAGTGTACAGCAGGAGCAGAGCGATAGTGTACAGGCCAAGAAGCAATACTTTAATGAGAGATGGCGAATAGCGGCTGATGGGGAGCGCAGACAGTGGCTTGTCTATGAGGAGGGGATGATGTTCTGCTCGGTGTGTCGACAATACGCATCAGAGACCCAGAGATTGAACAGCTTTATTATTGGAACAAAAAACCTTAAACTAGAGGCCGTGAAAGACCACGAATCGTCAAAGTGCCATATCCACAATACCAAAATTGCTAACGGGAAATCGGCACCAGGAGAGAGCCGAACCATGAAAACGCTCAATAGCCTAAAGGTAGCACAGCTGGAAAAAATGGCCTTGTTATTCCGCAATGCCCGCGCCATAGCAAAGAAAAAAAGACCATTCAAAGATTATGAATGGCAGTGCACGCAAGTGTTTGTTTACTCCATCGGTCAGTCAGTGTCTTCTCATTAGCTAACTAAGCGAGTCGCTAGCTATGCTATAGCAGAGAGTATCTTTGGCTATAGTAAGTTGTTCAAGTTCTCATTTGGCATCTGTTTGAGACTTGGGGAGCGGCTTTTCTATAAAGCAACTTGGATGATATGATACAATTTTAGTTTTCTTTGTACGAGTCTCGAGCAGTTGAATGCAGTTGGAATCGGCTAATGGAATACATTCTATAGCTGCAGGTAGATAACCACCTAATGATGCAATCTTCACTTCCTTTGTGTGTTTCCAGCGCTCAGTTGAACAAGTAAGTTGAAGCAGGATGACTCCTGTAGTTGCTGGAAGATAATGCTATAGATTTCTAACCATCATTTTGAATCACTTTTTCTTTATTGCCTTTATTTACCTTGTACCGTAAATAACCCTTGGACATGGCCAAAAAGACCATAAAGACATTTTTAGGCTACCCTAATGTCCTGTATTTTTAACATAATAACTGAATAATCATCTCTGTAACAAAGTATGGATTGGAAAATATTAACATTTCTAGGCATTATAATGTATATCACGGCTGAATATGAACTGGCTGGAAAAAATGTTGAGTGGCTGCTAGATTTTAGAATTTACCTGCCACAGTGGCAGCTGGGTGAGAAAGTTAATTTCCATCTCTCACACACACACACATATCTGGGAATGAGTTTTAAAAAATGATGAATAAACCGTTGCTGTTATTTCTGTGTTGCTTCGCTCTTGAAAGTCATTTGAACTGCGTTGTATGAAAGCTGCGACACAAACTAATGACTGCTTCTGACCACCGGCTGCTTTCACACAGCGTTCTTCCCGCCTGAGCGCACGGCGCTGCAAACGAGTTCCGTCTTCTGAAGAAACGTTTTCGCTCAAATGGAAATGACCGTGTTGTGTTTGGTTTTGGAAAGCGAGTCCTTCACTCACTCCTTTCCTCATCAGGCGCTTTGTTCTGGATTGAACCCGAGACGCTGGGGCTGGGGGGGAGGGGGAAGGGATGCTACCCGCTGTACCACTGTGCCAACCCTGAGCAGGCATCAAACTGATGTCCTCTTCATACCGGTGTTCTATAGCTTACAAGGTGGAAGATGGAACACTTGGTTCCAGGTGTAGTTCCAGCTGCTTGTGTGTTTAAAATGTGCTTCCAGTCCAAAGACGTGCGGTGAGGTTAACACGGGGGCGGCTTTAGGCTGAGGTGCCTTTGAGAGAGGCACCGAACCCCCAACTGCTCCCCGGGGGCTGTTACAGAGCAGTGGGCAGCCGTGTGTGTGTGTGTGTGTGTGTGTGTGTATATAATGTTATTGTTGTTTATTCTAAATACTCCAATGTAAATTTTTATTCATTAAAAGTCACGTCTTAAAGTAACGATGGATGTTGTTTCTCTTTCCTGAGTTGTTCAGTTCTTGATATAATATGGATTACTACAGTTGTGGAATCGGGTTATTTACTGTATTATTAGCTCCGACCGACAGGTGATGAGTTTAATGCCATCATGTGTTGTCTGTCGTCGTCCACATTTCACGACAATCCCTTCTCTCTCAATTCTTCACTGATTTTTATTCTTTTTGGCAGGAAGGTGGGTCTGCCTGGGGTGCACATGGCTTCTACTCCAATTTGCATAATTGCAATTAATAATGATTATATGGAGTAATTAATCGATCCTTAACGAGCAGTTTCCACACAAATCGCTTCTTCTCCCTCAGTTCTTCACTGATTTTGATTCTTTCTGGCATGAAGGTAGAGGAACCTCGGGTGGATATAACTAATACCCAGATCTGATTTCTCACAGGGCCGGAATGAGCGACGCCCTCACTGAGGGTCTCGTTATTATTTACTGTTTACTGTTTGATCTTAAACACATTAAGAAGGCAAGAAACTCATCCACTAATTCCCTTTTGCCGACACACCTGTTAACTGAAAAGTGTTCCAGGTGACTCCCTCAGGAAGCTGGGTGAGAAAACACCGAGAGTGTGGAAAGAGTCCTCAAGGGGACACTGGAGACACTGAAGAATCTAAAATATCAAAATATATTTTCGACAAGTTATTTTCCAAATATTTTTTGCAGATAGAGTGTATTGGATAATGATTGATTTTTATAATAATAATAGTTATGCATTATAAAATATAAAAAGCAAATTATTAAATATAGCATATTAATAGAAATATAAATAATAAAATGGTGTAAAAAGGCATAAAGGGAGAATTCTAGTAATTTCTAAAGGAATAAATGATTTATCCACTTAGTTTTAATTAATTTAAAAAATAAATAAAACCAGAATTGGTTCACATTTGTTTTACTGACGCGCTCTGAAACCAGATAAATAGTTTTGTTGTTGAGTTTTTGAAGTGTTCTACTCAAACAGGGGAACTTTAAGAAATCTATTATAAATGCACCTTTTATTACAGTGTTATTACAGTGACAGACTATATTTCCTCTACTGTAATGAAATAAAATTATGAATAAAATTAAAATCTCTTCTGCTCTACAATTCTGGAAAAAGAAAACTAAGAGGAGACGTGATGAAATGGAGACCTCATGTGTTGTTCTTCAGTCAGTAACACAGTGTCAGGGTCGTGTGTGTGTGTGTGTGTGTGTGTGTGTGTGTGTGTACATCATATACATTATTTATTGTTTACTGACCAGT
This sequence comes from Neoarius graeffei, assembly GCF_027579695.1. NCBI lineage: Eukaryota > Metazoa > Chordata > Actinopteri > Siluriformes > Ariidae > Neoarius > Neoarius graeffei. The sequence continues at coordinate 6,307,145 of NC_083592.1, read as the reverse complement.
TTACTGAACACACGTCTTTATTTAGTCCGATAAGAAAATAACAGATTTCTGTTGTCATGCTTTTCGAAGAGAAATTGTGTTAGTTTTAAAATTTCTACATGTTAAAGCAGACAGATGTTGTACACTCTCTATATACTCCCAAACCCCTGTATATCCCTTCTGTTCACTCTGCATACACTCACTGGACACTTTATTAGGAACACCCCCACATCCACCTGCTGTTTTGTTTTCTACAGTTCTCTAATCAGTCGATCCCTTCATGCATCAAATCATTCAGATACAAATCAAGAGCTTCAGTTAATGTTCACAATGTTCAAACACCAGACTGGGAAAAACTGTGATCTCCATTTTTGTGGGACTTTCTGTCACTGGGGCAGCATGGGTGTTGGTTTGAGCCAGATGGGCTGCTGGTTTGAGGATTTCAGAAAGTGCTGATCTCCTGGGGTTTTCACACACAGAATGGTGCGAAAAACAAAAAACACAGTGAGTGAGTGACAGTTCTGTGCACTGTAAAAAAAATATTTGTTGTTTTAACTTAAAAAAGTTAGTGCAAGGGCTGCCTTAAAATTTTGAGTTCACTGGAATTCACATAGTAAGTTAAATTGTTGTGAACTTACTATATTAATTTAAGTGAACTCAAAATTTTAAGGCAGCCCTTAAGGCAACCCTTGCACTAACTTTTTTAAGTTAAAATAACAAATCATTTTTTACAGTGTGGGTGGAAACAAACACCTTGTTGATAAGAGAGGCTCAGAGATCAGAAAATGGCCAGACTGGTTTGAGCTTTTTGGCCAGGAAGGATATAGTAACTCATATAATCACTCTTTACAACCGTGGTGAGAAGAAAAGCATCTCAGCATGCAGCAGCAGACAGAAGAACACATTGGGTTCCACTCCTGCAGCCAAGAACAGGGATCTTACAATCAACAACACGTTCCTATTAAAGTGGCCGGTGAGTGTATACTGTACACTCAAACAAATAAAATCTCCACAGCCAAGCTTCTATCTATCTATCTATCTATCTATCTATCTATCTATCTATCTATCTATCTATCTATCTATCTATCTGTTCTACAGAATTATTCTTCTCTTTAGAAGAAATAGACAGTGTGGGATTGTGCAGTTTGAGAATAATCACTATGCCCTGTTGAGCACTAGGGGGCGCTCTGAGGCTGGCTAGAAAGAAACGGGCACGTGCGTCTCGCGCTGAAGAGGAAATAACCCGGAAGCTGAATGGCGTCACCGCGCTGCCTGGGTTGCCATTATATTATTTTTAAATTAACATTTTTTTTTCCTTCACTAAAATGTGTGGTTTTGTACACTGTAAACAGTTGCTGTAAAACCTACAGTACAGCAGCGTATTATTTTACAGTAAGATAGTGTGCGCCGCTTATGCAGTAAAGAACTGTAGGTGGCGGTGTTTATACAGCACAGTGCTGCTACCGCAACGCGCAAAGGCTTCTGGGAATTTTTTGGCGCTAAGCACGAAGCGAGCGGCCGGATGCTGATGCGACCCGCTCACCCACTGCCGTGAATCCGGTCAGGGAGCAGGAAGCGAGCTCTTTTACAAGTTCCCTCTAAATATAATAAGCTTTACTGGATGTTGAACTCAGACTGATTTGTTTTTATGACTCGTATTTTTCAGCGTCGGGCGGCACGGTGGTGTAGTGGTTAGCGCTGTCGCCTCACAGCAAGAAGGTCCGGGTTCGAGCCCCGGGGCCGGCGAGGGCCTTTCTGTGCGGAGTTTGCATGTCGTCCGTGTGGGTTTCCTCCGGGTGCTCCGGTTTCCCCCACAGTCCAAAGACATGCAGGTTAGGTTAACTGGTGACTCTAAATCCCAGAGATGGGACCAAGTCACACATGTGCAAGTCTTAACCTTCAAGTCCCAAGTCTTTTTTGTCTTGGGCAAGTCAAGTCACAGGCTATGTCAAGTCACCTTAGGCGTATTGGCGTAATTTTAGCAGCAGAATATGAATTTAATACACTGAAAAGGCAATACATAAGTAAATGTCAGTAAACATCTCTGGCACATGTGCCCAACCTGTTAAATATTTGCATTTTAAATACTCATGTTCTGTGAAATACATAAAACAGTAATAATGTCTCAAAGTTATTTATTGATGGCAAAATTGATTGCAAGATTGAAAGCCAACTAAGTTTCTCACATTGTCATCAGCCAACAAGAAAAATAAACAGAGAATTGGCATTCTGTTATGTGCGTAGTTAAAAGAGGGCAGGACGGCACCTTGGGTTAACAGGGGCATGAGCTCCTCCAATCTCTAATCACGTCAGATGAGATGATTATTATTAATAAGATACACGTGGAGAAACCTGAAGTGACTTCAATGTATGTTTGCGCCAGTAAAAAACAAAAACAACCAAAGGATAGAGAAATGTGTCAGACATAATTTAGGTCTCAAAAAGAAGACCTGTTCGCCCGTGCAAAAGTGACATCATCTTCCCCCATATGACAAGCTACAGAGGTGCAAAAGCACTCTCTCTCCCTCTCCGAGGCTGCCTCAGCCTGTGCAGAGCAGGGACATATGGACCCTTTTCACGTGACGTCACGACAAACGCGGCCGCCATTTTGGACATGTACTACCAGTAGTTTACCACAGCCAGCATTGAGGAACGGCAGCAAAGAAAGTGTTTATTTTCAGCAAGACTTCCATCATGCCACTATATTGTTGTGTACCTGGATGTAGTAACCATCAACAAACAAGGCAAGGGTTATCATTTTATCGGATCCCGGTAGATGCTGACCGACGGAGAAGATGGATAGCAGCATACCAACGCTTGTGTAGTGACCACTTTGTTGGAGGTAAGACAAATAAAATTAGCCAGAAAAGGCATTACATTGCTGTTAACATTCCATTCTAGTTTACTGTAATTATGATCTGGCAGCTATTTACACCGGATCCAGTGTAAATAGCTGCCGGAGCCAACGTCCGAGCTAGCGCTGGCTCCGGCCGGCCACGAGCTAGCGCTGGCTCCGGAACCTCGGACGTTGGCTCCGGCAGCTATTTACACTGTATCCGGTGTAAATAGCTGCCAGATCATAATTACAGTAAATTAGAACGTCCGAGCTAGCTCGCTAGCGCGCGGCCGGCCAGAGCCAGCGCTAGCTCGCTAGCTCGGACGTTGGCTCCGGCAGCTATTTACACTGGATCCGGTGTAAGTAGCTGCCAGATCATAATTACAGTAAACTAGTAAATACAGTTTTCTGCATCTCGCTCCTTTTTCTTTTATGTTTGTCGCCTTCCTCGCATTCAAACCGATTCGAGCCGAAGTCCACTACATGTCCAAAATGGCGGTCGCTGTTACGAAGATCACGTGACTGAAAAGGGTCTATAGAGCGACTTTGGCGCGGGAGTCTTGGTTCCCGCTATAATAGATTGTTACGAAAATAAATGTTAAATGAAATATGCATCCCGCGCATTCCTTTCCACAGGAACTTTGCTCACAATGTTTCGGTCGTGGCTAACGCACTGTCCTCCTTACCACAAGTGCAACGTTTCAGGAACAATACGGAAAGGACAGTGCGCGGGATTCATCTTTCCTTGAACAATTACCCAGAGACTTTTTAAATGACCTCACTGGGAAATATCCAATGCACCTGTTCAGTTACAGAGTTGTGCTCTCTAAATTGTAGTCATTCAAACCATTGTTTTGGCGGCCTGGTAGCCTGATATACTAAATGTAAATTCATGGTTTGGATGACTGCACAATTTATTTTCGTAACACTGTGTTACAGCGGGAACCGAGAGTCCCGCGCACAGTCAGCCTATTTTGCAGAGTTTAGTATTGCTGCTAGCCTGTATTCAAACAGCGAGTGGCATGCCGGTGAATCCAAATCGTGGCGCTTTTTTCAATAGTGCATGACAGGCAGTGGGACGGAGTTTTCTTTTCTTTTTTGATCGGGTAGTGTGACGAAAAAAATGTGCAGGTTGCTGCACTGCTATTTCAAACGGCTATGATAAACTCCCCTGCCTCTATGCCCTATGGACAGTCTGGCTAATGTACACGAACACACTCACACGAATTTGTGCTGCTCATGAACGTGTACATGTTCACAAGCTGACCATTAGCTTAACCCTGAAACAGAACAACAGGGTGGGAAGCTGCTTATGTTATTCAGCATCACGACTGCAAAGTGCACAATCAACTTACTACTACTGATATACAATATCATTAAACCTGACGTAACTCCATTGCTTACCAGCATTCACATAAGAATTTCACAATAATAAGCTGAATCCCTAGCTACATCTGCAACGGCTAAAATCCTCCTACCGCTCACTCTCGTGGCTAACATTGGCTAACGAGGAGTTTAGCTGCTATCACCAAATAACAACACATTAATAAACTTACTGGGCAGAATGGATCTTCAAATGCCGGACGAAATTGGAGGTCGTGGTCTGGCTGTCAGAAATCGTCACGTTGCAAATCTTTACTCTTCGAGTAAAGTCTCAAGTATTTTCATGTTTTGTCAAGTCACAAGTCATGAAAACAGTGACTCGAGTCGACTCGAGTCCAAGTCCCCAAGTCTCAAGTCCCCACCTCTGCTAAATTGAGCGTAGGTGTGAATGTGAGTGTGAATGGTTGTCTGTGTCCGGGGCGGTCTTAACATAGAGGCATAGGTAGGTGGCTGCTTGGGGCCCCCCTCCAGCGGTCGTAGTGGGGGGCCCCCAACCAACCTCAAAAAAAGAAAAAGCCCCTTATCATGATTCATGAACACTTCAAAAGTATGGTACAGTTTACTAATATTCCTAAGAAATACGTTGAAGTAGTAGTTAAAATGTCCAGTTCATGGTTATCTGTCCCTCCACATACACCCCATACTTTCACAATGAAATGGACGAGTCCATAACGCTGCGCAGTGCGAAAGGTAAACACATAGTGACCGGAGTCTGAACAACGCGAAAATGTGAAGGAGTTACCCAAGCGGATCAAAAAAAAAGAAAAAAAGCGAAAAGACGCTGAGAAATATGACAATGCTGCCTACCGTAAGTTGGGAAACTTTTTTTACAACTACTGTTAGCAATAGAGACCGCGACAACAACATCAACGCCATTCAAAACGTTGAACATGATGCCGGTGCAGCAGCAGCAGCTGTGAAGTGGCACTAGCTGAGGAGGATAACGCCAAGCAAGACACGTTGTTGCCACCTTCCATCACCGACAGTGTCAACGTTGACACAAATGAGGTGGAAGAGTTATCCAGTGATGGCCATTTTGACACCGATGATGATGACCATATTGTTAGTTGGTGACAATTTTTTTATGATTATTTTACATTTTCCTACATCTGGCTGTGCACCATGTACGTGTGAAGACCTGTGAGAAGACATCAACAAGTCGGACTCTGTGATGTGGAGAACAATCTCTCTTTTCTCTCTCATGGACTCTCATTCATTCATTCATTCATTCATTCACTCACCCTCTCTGTCTCACACACACACAACACTCTCTCTCTCTCTCTCTCTCTCTCTCTCTCTCACACACTGTCTCATTCTCTCTCTCTCACTCACTGACACATACATTCACATGGATATGGAGTTGCTTAGAGCCAAATGCCACCTCATCTCTCCTCAGGCCACACTTCTTACCTCCCCCCACTCACTCACTCACTCACTCACTCACTCACTCACACACACACACACAAACACTAACTCACTCACACACTCACTCACTCACTCACTCACACACACACACACACACACACACACACACACACACACACACACACACACACAAACACTAACTCACTCACACACACACACAAACACTAACTCACACACACACAAACACTAACTCACTCACACACACAAACACTAACTCACTCACACACACAAACACTCACTCACTCACACACACACACACACACACACACAAACACTAACTCACACACACACAAACACTAACTCACTCACTCACACACACAAACACTCACTCACTCACACACACACACACACACATACACACTAACTCACTCACACACACACAAACACTAACTCACTCACACACACTCTCACACACACACAATCATGTACATAGTTTTATTTATAGAATGTTTGAAATGTTCTGATCTTTAAAAAAATAAACAGTGCTGGTTTTCCTGGCATTTTGGCAAAGACAGATGTTCTCTGAACTCTTGTTCTCTGTTGGGTTCCATCATGACTATTAGTTTGTGCAGTGCTACACTTTGTGTGTTCTCTGCTTTCCATCTTCATTTTGGAGTAAAGAAGTGTATGCAGGGTTTAAAGGGGAATGTTTTTTTCTCCTCTCCAACCTTTACTTCCCTATAGATTAGCTTTACCTGCTTATCCACCATGCAGTCGGTACATTTTTTTTTTTTTTGTTTCGGATCGGATGAGGGGGGGCCCCATACATACCTTCGCCTGGGGCCCCCAATTTGCTAAATCCGCCACTGTCTGTGTCTATGTGTCAGCCCTGTGATGACCTGGCGACTTGTCCAGGGTGTACCCCGCCTTTCGCCCGTAGTCAGCTGGGATAGGATCCAGCTCGCCTGCAACCCTGTAGAACAGGATAAAGCGGCTAGAGATAATGAGATGAGATTTTTCAACGTGTGCATAAGTCGGCAACATCTGTATCAATTCTACAAGTATACGGATACAATCTAACGTTGGTTTTTAGGCCTAAACATTAGCCTCAGGGCGGCACGGTGGTGTAGTGGTTAGCGCTGTCGCCTCACAGCAAGAAGGTCCGGGTTCGAGCCCCGTGGCCGGCGAGGGCCTTTCTGTGCGGAGTTTGCATGTTCTCCCCGTGTCCGCGTGGGTTTCCTCCGGGTGCTCCGGTTTCCCCCACAGTCCAAAGACATGCAGGTTAGGGTGACTGGTGAGAGTGTGAATGGTTGTCTGTGTCTACACTGTTAAAAATTTACTGTAAAATTTACAGTAACATACTGTTCCACAATTTACAGTAGGTTTTTTTGTTACTGTAAATTTTACAGTAAAATAGTGGCTACTCTGCTGCCAGTAATTTACTGTAAATTTTACAGTAAATTTTTAACAGTGTACTGTTAATCAAAATTACAGTCTGAACTTTTAAAAATATTTTCATTCATAAATTTAACAGAAAAAGCATTATACAGTAGTTCTGTTTGTTTGTTTGTTTTTTTACACTATTTTACGGCTGACTGATTTTGTATTAATGCACTTTTTAGTTTGTATTATTTTACATCAACCTGTATTTTTTTAACCTAACCTCATTGTGATTGAGCAGGTTATACATGTAGGAATCGTCACACTGCATGTGATTAAAGAGACTTTTGTTCAGAAGGAGATGATAATAGACCTCACTGTGTGTCAGTTTCCCCAAACTCTCTGTCCAGAGCTGCCTACGAGCCCCGAACATGAACCCTCTGTGTGTGTGAGTGAAGAACAGAGCGAAATGACTCATTTTTCAATCGTGTAATTACAACATGTGAGAGGAAATAATCCACAGCTTCTTACTGCACTTCTTTAAAATAAAGTTGCACATGTACACAGATCTGACACAGGGTTCCCGCCAGTCATTAAAAGTCATTAAATTTAATTAGTTTGTCATTAAAAGTCATTAAATAAAAATTCTGGAAAATCTTTGAAATCATAAATCAGCATCGTGGTGGACAGTGTAGACAGGGCTGCCAACTTTTCAAAATTCCTTGGAGTGAGGTTTTTTTTTTGGGGGGGGGGGGGGGGTCGACGGCAAAATTTTTCCGCACACCACGCAGTAAGTGGGAATTTTGTATTCAGTTTGATATTCACTTGTCCCCCTGCATTCTGGTGTTTTGTCTGTGGGTCGTCCAGCTGGAGATGGACAATGAAAGGGGGGTTGAGATTTTGGATTTAGTAGATGTTCCTGCATTCTGGTGGATTTTTGGAGTGGCCTGCTGTGCCATACCTACATTCTTACACACCCTGACTTGCCAGGCCTTCAGCTTGTGGCCAGCAAAAGCACCAAGTTTTGGCTTAAAAGCCCCCACACTGAAAACTACAGATGACTGCCAATGTTCCTGTAGCCCTATAGACCTGTGTTTCAGATTTAAAGGCAAGTTCATGTTTGAAAATATTTCATCAGCTAAGCCTAAACACCTTCTGAATTGAAACTAAATGTTAATTTTTTCATAACTGTTGCAAAAATAAGATTGTCCCTCACTGACTATTCATTATGCATTTAAGGGCTTTCCCCACCACTGGGTTCAGCAGAAGATTGGCATGGGGAAAAATATCAACAGCAAAAGAACAAATAAAATGCTTAAACAGTAAGCAAAATGTGCATGTGCTACAAGAAACATTAAAATGATTAAGTTTGAACAGTATTGAAACACAAAAAGCTGAACCTTGGCCATAGGTGGGAATGTGCACACAAAGTTGGGCTTAAAAATTTTGGTCATACTTAAATAAGCTATATTAATATATTTCTTATTAATTTATTTTTTATCTATGTTTCTTATTAGTAATAGAGCATTCATCAGGGCCTGTTATCTGACAAATATTCTCTACCTGTCTCGCCCTCTTTGAAACCCTGTCTCCTCAGTATATTGTTCTCTGTCTTTTTTTTTTTAAATTATTCACAAGTTAAAGTTCTTTGATATTACAGGTGACCATGCTTTATTTACTTTAACTGAGCAATTACATACATCATAAATAATTAAAAATAAATACCCTGTAAATAAACAATAGGTACGGTGGCTAATGGCTCTTCTTGCATTTGTAATATTATCTCTTACTTGCTTTATTTTACAACATTTCCAGTATGGCTTCAAATAAAGTCATAAAGTATGATAACATACAGTAAACAAACTAAAAATGCGCGTTAATAACCGTGTGCTAAGGAGGTGCTCTCCGGTGCTGCTTGTTGGGGAAGATAGAGGCTGTGGCACGGCAGGAGGCCTATAATGATTTAGCATGCCTAGTACACAGCTCTCGATATGGCATTAAATATTCTCACAACACTTATAGGCTAAAACGATTAAGAAACTTTATATAAGTTCATAATTACGCCAGTAACGCCACACATTGGCGTGCATATGTACAAACCTGTCTGAGACACCCGTCTTCAACTCGGATACCTTCTTCTCCCTCATCTTCCACTAAATTGATGGTAGGCAATTATCCAACTTCCGGCGAGTGCAGCATCATTAGATGCGCCACCTACCATAGGGGAGTGTGTACAGAAGGGAACACTTCTGTGCCTGTTTAGAAGTGGTTGGCGTGACGCAATGGGTAGCCGAGATCAGATAGATAAACTCGATTTTTTTTTCTAGCGTGAGAAATTGGAGGTATGGCGTGTGAGCGTGTGAAGATAATCAAATGCGTGTGTCTCACGCTCATTGCCTGAGAGTTTGCAGCCCAGGTGTAGACAAGCAGACGATACGAGCTTTGGAGATCTTCAGTAGAATGTTTACGAAAGTAGCCGAGAGCGTGGCGTAGTGACACAATTGCAAATGGCTGTTTCTTTGTGTTCATGAGTTCACGGGTCAACTCTACGAAAATTGAGATCTAATTCTTTGGTCGTTTTGTTTATGAATCCTCGGCCGAGACTGTCTGTATCACTTGCTTGGCGGTACAACGCCTGCAGGTAAGAAATATAAATTTCATGACGACTGGCTGGCAAATGAAGAGTTTAAATCGTGGATTGAGCGCGTGGATGACGTGTTCATTTAGCTGTAAACTTTGTCAGAAATCATGTAGCTTGGGAAACATGACGACGGCAGCCTTGCAGAGGACAGAGTCATAAAAAAGCACAGGAAAATGTCAAAATATCGGCCTCTGTTTTGTCATTTATGAGTCCAGCTGCATGTGATCAAGCGCAGGCAAAGCCAGCGGCAGCCACTGTATCATCATTTAAACCCTCTGTGGGTCCGACTGGACATGTACCCAAGCCAGAGTCAATATCAGATGTCACTGCAGCCAACAGTGAAGCAATTAAAGCAGAAATAATTTGGTCGATGCACACAGTCCATACACATGCACTCTAAAAAAAGATTCTTCAGCCCAGTAAAAATTGCTCATAAAGAAGAGAAGATTTGATCTAAAATGCTGTTATCTGAACTTGGCTCAATTAAAAGAATAAGGACAGTAAAGTCATTATTTTGTGTGTTAAGTGTCTTTGAGATTTTGCAGAAACATTGTCTGTAATTTTTAGCAATACCTACGTTCAGGAGATTTGGGAACACGAAAGTAAATATTTTGAGATCTTCTGGCACCACACCATTAGACCGCACTCCGTCAACTTCGAAGCATTTGGACCGTTTTCCACGACACCGGAAGGAAGAATTGCAGAGGTAAAAGCACATCAGACTGTTCATTTTTATGTGTTTACAGTTATGAGGGTTTTTTGGCTTGTTTCAAAGAACTGACATGTAATGTTTTGCGGGGTTTTGTTTATCTCCATCAAAAGGTGTTCTGACTGCAAGGCTGGCTTCACAGGGAACATGAGGCTAGCAAAGTGGAGCTAGCACTGATAAATTAGCAAATCTAAGTGGGGTCAAGTCAAGTTTATTTGTATAGACCCTTTTCAGTCACGTGACCTTCGTAAACGCGACCACCATTTTGGACATGTAGCGGACTTCGGCTCGAATTGGTTTGAATGCGAGGAAGGCGACAAACGGAGAACATACAAGAAAAAGGAGCGAGATGCAGAAAATACCTTCGCTATCCAGCGACGTAGGGCATTTACAGGGCGAGCAGAGGGAGAAATAACAACAGTAACGACACATTAGCAACGCCATACAGAAATAACGGTTTATGGCACAGACCCTTTCGGTTCTCGCTCATCTAGCTGCTACAATGACTGCTTAGACTGCAACAATAATACCTAACACACATTTAAGTATCCGTCGTAAAGACGTGAAACTCGTCGAGTGACGAGTGTGTTCATTGATAAGCTAACACAATCTAAAAGTAGACATACCATCACACTGCCCTGGCTCTGTGTACAGTTTACCTTCTATGGTTTGTGCACTCACTATTTGCCATTACTTTCTCCAACCGTTGTGACAGATTACAGGGAACGGCCTGGATTTAAGAGACAAATACATGTTCCTCTTGTTTTGAACACTTATTTGTAGGCAATGCTTAATTTGTAAAGTGGGAGGTCCCGGAGCGCAGAGGATGAGCGGCTCCGGTGCGGAAAAAAAGAGGGGGAGGGGGGCGCGGCGCTGCGCTTCTGGGAATGTTTTGTAATAACACTGCAAATTAAGTTCATCTGCAGATATTTTGTGGATGTCGTTTCATGAGAGAAATTACCAACAAGACAGATATCAAAATCAGACATTAACACTAAATAAACTTGCATTTTTTAATTTAATTATTTGTTTTTTTTTTTGTTACATAGTCAAAAGAGGTGTCGGATCACCGGATCCAGTGTAAATAGCTGCCGGAGCCAACGCCCGAGGTTCCGGAGCGCGCTCCGGCTTGCTCCCCCTCAAATTAAGCGCTGTTTGTAGGACACTGCCTCTGATCTGTCCTACAGTCTACCAACAGCAAAGGAACACAACGCTAGCTAATGTCGTTAGCTAATAGCTACTACAGAAGAACAAAGAGGTTACAATGGGTTATTTTAGCCTATTTGGTTACACACTCGCCGCCACAGAATGTTAACAGCAATGTAATGCCTTTTCTGGCTAATTTTATTCGTCTTACCTCCAACAAAGTGGTCACTACACAAGCGCTGGTATGCCGAGGGCTGCCAATCTTTCCTGTTTATGGCCGCTATCCATCTTCTCCGTCGGGATCCGATAAAATGGTAACCCTTGCCTTGTTTGTTGATGGTTACTACATCCAGGTGCACAACAATATAGTGGCATGATGGAAGTCTTGCTGAAAATAAACACTTTCTTTGCTGCCGTTCCTCAATGCTGGCTGTGGTAAACTACTGGTAGTACATGTCCAAAATGGCGGCTGCGTTTGTCGTGACGTCACGTGAAAAGGGTCTATAGCGCTTTTAACAATAGACATCGTCGCAAAGCAGCTTTACAGAATTTAAATGACTTAAAACATGAGCTAATTTTATCCCTAATCTATCCCCAATGATGAAGCCTGTGGCGACGGTGGCAAGGAAAAACTCCCTCAGACGACACGAGGAAGAAACCTCGAGAGGAACCAGACTCAAAAGGGAACCCATCCTCATCTGGGTGATAACAGACAACGTGATTATAACGTTTTTAACAGTTTTAACATGAAGTCTGTTTCGTTGATGTTATAAACTCTTCATTGATGGAAACTTGAGTTGACTTTAGCAAGCCAACTGTAGTCCTCAGCCATAAAAGCATTACTGTAAGAGTCCAGAGCGTCTTCCAAGTGTGACTTTCAACTGTCCTCATGGGGCCGTCCTCCACAGGAGCGATGCAATGAGACTCCAGCCAGACACAGGGCATCAGGATGGAACAGGCAGGTCTGAGGAGCAGAAGAGGTTCAGCATCTCGATCTCAGGATTGGCATGTAACTCAGAGGGACAGACAGACGGGGAGGGGAGAAAGAGAGAGAGAGAAAACACAGGTTGTTAGGTATGCCCAGTGTCACCTGAATAAGTAGGAACAGTATACATATCGCACTGAGTGCAAGCAGGGACTCCAGCAAAACTAACTCTGACAGCATAACTAAAAGGGGAGAGCCAGAAGGTAACACAGGCATGAGGGGCCCTGGGACATAAAGCAGCAGCCACTACACCGTCAACAAACTCGAGTGAGCAAGCGAGTGGGGACTGACAGCATCCATACATCTCAGTTTACCAAAACACTCTGTCTGAGGATCCTCCAGATCTACACCTTTACCTCATAAACACCATTAACACAAGGCTTGACTGAACAGATATGTTTTCAGCCGAGACTTAAACACTGAGACTGTGTCTGATTCCCGAACACTACTTGGAAGGCTGTTCCATAACTGTGGAGCTTTGTAAGAAAAGGCTCCGCCCCCTGATGTAGCCTTCACTATATGAGGTACCAGCAGATAGCCTGCACCTTTTGATCTAAGTAGGCGTGGCGGGTCATAGAGGAGCAGAAGTTCACTCAGGTACTGTGGTGCGAGACCATTCAGTGCTTTAAAGGTCAATAGTAGTATTTTATAATCAATACAAAATTTGATTGGGAGCCAATGCAGTGTGGATAAGACAGGGGTGATGGAGTCATATTTTCTAGTTCTAGTAAGGACTCTTGCTGCTGCATTTTGAACTAACTGGAGCTTGTTTATGCACTTATTGGAACATCCAGACAGTAAGGCATTACAATAATCCAACCTGGAGGGAACAAAAGCATGAACTAGTTTTTCCGCGTCACGTAGTGACATTAAATTTCTTATCTTAGCAATATTTCTGAGATGAAAGCTATCCAGGTGATCTTATCGAGATGAGTTTCGAATGAAAGACCAGAGTTAATAATCACCCCGAGGTCTTTTACTGCTGCACGTGAAGAAACAGAAAGGCCATCCAGAGTTACTGTGGAATCAGAAAACCTGCTTCTAGCTGCATGTGGTCCGAGTACAAGTACTTCAGTCTTGTCAGAGTTAAGCAGAAGGAAGTTAATAAGCATCCAGTGTCTAATGTCCTTTACACATTCCTCAGTTCTGTTAAGCTGGTGTCTCTCATCAGGTTTTGCAGAAACATACAACTGTGTGTCATCAGCATAACAGTGGAAACTAATACCACGCTTACGAATAATATCACCCAGAGGTAACATATATAAAGAAAAATGCAGTGGACCCAAGACAGAACCTTGTGGAACACCAAACTTTACCTCAGTATGTCTAGAAAAATCACCATTTACATCAACATACTGATAGCGATCAGTGAAATAAGACCTGAGCCAGCTCTTATTTAACTGTTAGGACGGGACGGTATCTACACCCCATATGGGGTCAGTTTTTCAAATAATTAATTTAGTCTTTTACCTGAGATGTTCTTAAATAAGACCGTGTTAGAGCTTCTCGGATTTTATTTGTTTATATCATGAAGTCGTCACAGATGTAAGTTTGCACCTGTGTGCGTTTGCTCGTTAACAGTACCGTTGATCAAGTTTTCCAGACACGATGATTTGAACGTTCTGTTATTATATCGTGATTGTTCATTTATTTGTCATATAAGAAAATCTGTGTGCTATAGATTTTCACTGTGGCAGAAGTAGCGAGAGTAGTAATAGTTTTCGTAGCAGTCATGTTTAACCAAGATATTGCACATACATGAGGTACAACTTAAAATTTTAAAGTGTAAATGAAACAGCTTAATTTTACTGGAGAAACTTACATTTTTAAGTCAAGTCATGAAGAGAAATTCAGATTTTTGAGTAAAGTCAGCTTCATTTTATGTGTAAAAATGACCCAAAAAATTATGCATTTTTGACATAAAATTATGGATGAAAAAAATCCATCCATCCATTCATCCATTATCTGTAGCCACTTATCCTGTACAGGGTCGCAGGCGAGCTGGAGCCTATCCCAGCTGACTACGGGCGAAAGGCGGGGTACACCCTGGACAAGTCGCCAGATCATCACAGGGCTGACACATAGACACAGACAACCATTCACACTCACATTCACACCTACGCTCAATTTAGAGTCACCAGTTAACCTAACCTGCATGTCTTTGGACTGTGGGGGAAACTGGAGCACCCGGAGGAAACCCACGTGGACACGGGGAGAACATGCAAACTCCGCACAGAAAGGCCCTCGCCGGCCACGGGGCTCGAACCCAGGACCTTCTTGCTGTGAGGCGACAGTGCTAACCACTACACCACCGTGCTGCCTGGATGCAAAAATGTTGCACTAAGTTTTTAAGTAAAATCAGCTCATCATTTTTTACAGTGGAGGTCTTACAGATCAAACGAAAAAATAAGAGACATATTGAGTACAGTGTTTCCTGACAGTGGGGCTGCACGTGCATTTTCGTGTGGAGAAAACAAAACCAGTTATCTTGTCAAATCTGGTCTTCAACAGAAACCGCTGCAAAAAGTTGATTTTTCAAACGACGTGTTGTTATTTGATGAAAGTCTGAATCAGAAAAACGAGATGAAACAAACGGATTTCCACATCAGATTGTGGGATGATGGGCCTGTTGGTGATCAGCGAGCCTCTCGGTGCGTTCAGTCGTGTTACTTTGGTTCTGCATTTCTTCATCACGCCGCAGCTGAGGATCTGCTGTCACACTGCAGAGTCAATTCAGCTGATTTATTTTTTTAGAGAATGAATTTATTGATTTTATAATTTACATCTTGATTAAATTAGCTTTATTTTTCATTGTTGTTTTGAGTAAGTTTAGCGGCAATGTCCTTAAAAAAAGGTCTAAATATATAATTATAGCTTTGGAAAGTCATTAAATTTGAATCCTAAAAATCTGCAAGAACCCTGTGACAAGAAAGCCCCACTGCACCCAGACAGACTCGACTGTTCGAGTTCCATAAACAGTAACCTGCAGGTGTTTCACAGCAGATCCATTCACCAGCTCACCTGACCTGCTTCAGTGTCGTCCTGCCAAAGATCAACCCAAACACAACTCAACAGTCTGATTGAGATGATCAACATGTCATCAAGCAGATTCATGCCAACGCAATGAAAACAACTTTGAGGAAAAGCACATTTACACAGATCTGAGGAAGCGCGAAGTTACAGCAACACAAACCTTCTTCAGCATTTAAACTCTGATCCAGTTTTATCCTGAAAATAATCTCGCCTTAAAGCGAGACGGCCTTTCGATTTCATGAAACCGGTGAAATTTAGTTCCCTCTGAAATGTGGTGATTGTGTTATCCTGGGTGCGATTTGCTGGGGGGGATGGTGGGGATCATCCCCCCTCTCTGGTTTTTATCTCTGCTGAAAAAAAATCCTCAGGGACAACCCCGTCAATAAAACAAACAAACCAAAAAAAAAGTTGACATGACAGGCATGTTGTGACAGTTTTCTATGGTCTACATTGCACTCACTTTCAAAATGACCCGAAGTGGCAGCTTTGATGTTCACGAACGTCTAGGGTTGCCAACCGTCCCGTATTGGGCGGGACATCCCGTTTTTTGGGTAATTTTAATTTGTCCCGTCAGGGACAGATCCTGCCCCTCACTCCAATGCTGTGGTGTAAATCGCGTAATTGCTGTGAGAAGCGCTATTACCGCGAGTCGCGGTCATCTGCGATTTAAAACCATTCACTGTTGCCATATCCTGAATTTTTAAGCTATACTGACAAAATAGGCATTAAATTAAACTAGAGCAGATGGTGCAGCCAGTGGATACAGCCTCACTGTTCGATAAGGATAGCAGATAGCTTAAAAAAAACCTTCCGAAACAGGATAGACCTCAGCCTATAGTAGGGGAGCTTTTCTGCCTCACTCCTGCCTTTGTGATGTCTTTCTGTCTTCTTCTTCTGCTATGAAGCATTGCAGAAGGTTCTTAGGGTTTTCAAATGGACAATTAAGCAAATATCAGGGTTTTACAGCTACAGCAAATCATTTTTCAGTTTATGACATTGCCTTCATAAATATGGCCTGATGAATTATTTGGCCAAAGTTTAAAAGAGAAAAATGAGACAATAATATTAGAATTGTTTGTTATTTTGCATTAAGTTACTTAAAAATGTCCATTAATTGGTCTATTAATTTTTAAAAGCTCTATTTTAGAAATGAATTTGTAGTGGCCTACATTTGAAACCCTCACCTAAAGGCGATTTGGTACTGTAACTATTTTGGGGCGCTGGGGTGCGTGTACAGGGCCTGTACCGGTACTTGTCCGCACCCGGAACAAAGTGTCCCTCATTTGGATATGAGAAAGTTGGCAACCCTACGAACGTCCCCAGCAAATAGATACACTGTAGATAATCAGAGTGTGAATGTGGATTTAGCGCCATGAATCACATCCTTACTGATGAGCGCAACAGAATGAATGTATCCACACTGACAGCCTTCTTTTCCTCGCTGTCAATGGGCCAGACGTGCGTTCCTTCCCTACTGAGAAATTCGCAGAAATGTGGATTAAAGAAGGGCGAAACGCGGCGGATAGCGCACCGACAGGAAAGCAGAAAAGGCCACATGAACTGCGCCATCAGAGCAAACTGTTCATTTAGTATTCATGTATTTCAGTGATTTTCGAGTCACTGTCCATTTAATCCGGAGGGAGAGAAACATCACAGCAACGCGACAAGCAATGCGAACTTTGTTGTGTTAGTGTTCGTGTATTTAGTCAGAGAGATAGGAAGATGAATTTACTATCTCTGGTTTAGTGTTCGTTTTCATTTAGTGTTATTCATTTGATATCATCGGATGTTATTGAGCTGTTAGCCTATTGTTACCTTAATTTTGTGACGTTTCATGATTTAAAAAAAAAAACATCCCCCCTTCTGGTTTTTTGACAAATCGCACCCTGGTGTTATCTGTTTATTTCTGTAATATCTCACAAAATATCAGGTCATTCTGTGGCTGGGAAGTTATTTAATTTGAGGGGATTAAAGCAAATAATGTGCATGAAATCGCTCACTTCGCGCAGTCAAGCAGACAGAGGAAGTCCGTGTGCGCATGCGCAGGTTTACCTTCTTCTTCTTGGGGGTTTTACGGCAGCTGGCATCCACAGTGTTGCATTACTGCCATCTACAGGTTTCCCTTTGAGCGTGCACTGACAGTTCCATCATTCTGTTGCTAAACGAACAGCTGATCACACCGAGGTGCTCGCTGAGCGCCCATATTTATTAGTTTGGTCCTGCGTTTCCTTTCCTTCGTATATAACATAACGTCTTTTCTTCTTCTCGCTTTCCGTTTTCGGTCTTTCATGTTTCATTTGCACACTCGCGTCCTCCTTTTTTCTCTCCTGTTTCAAATTTGTATCCCACAATGCCTTGCGCGAACGTGGAAAGCCCACCACGTGATGTGATGCATGACGGAGTATCTTGTATTGGGTCATGGTGAAGCAGGAAAAATAGCGGAGAATTTCGGGCCACGTGGAGATAAATTCATTAATTGTTCTTTTCTGAAAAAAAGTAATAAAATTGGAAGTCTGTGATTCGAATTCAGTCACTTTCGGTCACTAAACAAAAATAATTGGGTGTCGGGAAAATTCTTTTTATGACCTAGATGTGAAAAATCTGAAAGGTAGTACAGCTTTAATTAATTTCTGTTATATTATTTTACAAAAAATATTAATGTTTTGCAAAAACAAAAAAGAATTTGGTAAAAATAATTCAGGAATAAAATGATGTAAACATGTTTCTATGAGTGACTTGGTGTCGGAATATAACAGCAGTATTTTACAGTGTTGTTTGTTGGTGACGGTGTTGGTGTGTGGCGTCGTAAAAAAGAGCTGAATATCGTCTCAGTCATAACAGCATTTCTGTATTCAAGGGACTTTCCACAGAATGCACGCGCACACACACCCGTGTGTGTGTGTGTGTGTGTGTTACACAAACAGGAGTCCATCTGAAGCATCTCTATTCAGCAGAATCATCTTCATGTCCTCAGCAGAATCATCTTCATGTCCTCATCTGAAGCTTCAACACTTCATCAGTTTCTTTCATTTTATTCACCAAAAAAACCAAAAATACACAAAACACCTTTAACCGTCTCTCCACACCTCTCCTGGGTCACATTTCTAGCAGGAACAGAACTTTCCTAAATCATCTGTAATGTTTAAAGCTCTAGACATGTTAGATGAGGTGTCTCAGTGTTGTATAAGAAATAAATAAAGGCGAATTATGAAAGAAAATTCAACACAGACAGCAGGCAGCTGAAATTGCCTGGGTTTTCCCCGTCACTAAAATGCTTTCAGTTCAGTTAGTAACCTGCTGGTGTCCTTGTGGCCCAGTAACTGATGACGCTGTGTGTTATTCTGTGCTGCTGTAGGCAGAGAGAGAACACGGTGACGAGAAAAAGGCCATTTTAATGAAAACACACCCTGTGAACTGCATGAGGTGTGTGTGTGAGTATTTATCTCTGAGTGTAAAACACACACTGTTTTTTTTTTCATTTCTTCGAAATAAATACGACGCTGTGTTATAAGTCAAGGTTTCTGTAAATAAAGGACAAATTCTACTCAGTCAGCTGATCTTTGAACGCTTCCATTTGAGTTTATTTCCACAGAAAGTTCTGTGTTTTAAAAACAGCACACTGTATCTCCAACCTGTTCAGCTCCACACATTAAATCACAGATTAGATTATAAACTCTATCAGCGAAAGTCTATAATCTCTTTAACTCTAAACATTAGGGGGGTTTAATGTGATCTCTTACTCACTTTATTTCACTCGACAGAGTCTCACTGTGGCAGCGGGGGCGTGGTCAAGCGCCGGTCTGTGACAGGAGGGCGGAGTCAGGGAAGGTAAGTGGCAGAATCACTTCACCTGAGAGCAATTAACCTGTGTTTGTGTGTCTTCCCAGCAACCACGCCCTATATAAGGAGAGAGAGAGCAGAGGAAGGGAGCTCTCTCCCGCACCAGACGACTTGTGTGTGCGCGTGTGTGTCTGGGTGACTGAGAGTGTGTTTGACTGAAAAGTGAAACAATAAATAGTTTTTGGAACTCAGTTCTGTCCTGCCGTACTTCTGTGCTCCACCCACCTGCTCTGACCGCTACACTCACATTTCTGTAATTTATTTAAATTAACTAATCTTTATTCTTTATTGTTACAGGAGCTGGATACCGACCGGGTGTTTCTCTGGATGCTGAACATCTTTAACGAATCAAATAAACATGTAATAAAAGTGTAATAACAGATTATTACAACTATTAGTGTCGGTTATAAATATTAGCTATATGGGGATGTTTGCTGTATCTTTGTATTTGTTTGTTTTCCTCCAGTTTTATGAAAAGTTTGTGAATGATCTCTATTTCTGCATTAATTAATCTTTAAATGTGGTCTGATCTCCGTCTGAGTCACAAAACACAAACACATTTCAAGTCATGAACCTCGACCCTGATATTGTCTTGTGAATTTTCATCTCATCTCATTATCTCTAGCCGCTTTATCCTTCTACAGGGTTGCAGGCAAGCTGGAGCCTATCCCAGCTGACTACGGGCGAAAGGCGGGGTACACCCTGGACAAGTCGCCAGGTCATCACAGGGCTGACACATAGACACAGACAACCATTCACACTCATACCTATGGTCAATTTAGAGTCACCAGTTAACCTAACCTGCATGTCTTTGGACTGTGGGGGAAACCGGAGCACCCGGAGGAAACCCACGCGGACACGGGGAGAACATGCAAACTCCACACAGAAAGGCCCTTGCCGGCCCCAGGGCTCGAACCCAGGACCTTCTTGCTGTGAGGCGACAGCACTAACCACTACACCACCATGCCGCCGGAGTGTCTTGGTTTCTTCACAAAAAGTTAAACTTCTGGAAAAGTTAAGATAAAATAAGATTTCTAAACTCTACTTTGTTAATGTTTCATTTTGTATTGTGTTGTGACTTTTATTATCATGGCAGTATTTGGATAAAGATCAGACCACATTTTAAGATGGAGTTAATTGTGTAAGCAGGTATTCAGTTAATTTAAAGGCTTTACTAACTTTCCCTGATGCCCTTTAAAAAAGATTGATGCACATGTTACAAAAAAAGCTTCAAAAGTTTGATAAATAAATTTTGGTTGTTGATGTTAAAGCAGTAAAATAGACGTGTTGTGTTCACAGTGACAGAAACAGGACTCAGAGTCCGAAGCGTCTCCACTCAGCACAATCACTTTCATGTTCTTATCGGAGCCTCCACAATCCACCCGACCTCCATCGCTCTCCACATTTACACCTGAACTCACCTCCTGCACCTCCTGCACCTGCACACACTGAAATCACTCGCACAGTTTCATCATCAGATTCTTTACACCGACTTCTGAAGGCCTTTTCTGACCTCTGGGTTCACTGATGATGGAGAACACACAAGAGGTTTTTATTCACCGTGGAGGAGTGAACAACACTCACTCACACATACACAATCACTCACTCACTCAGCCATTTTACAGCTCAGGCTTTATAAAGATGGTTATAGACTGTATACTGTACTGTAGAGTCACAACACAGAGGAATAAGAATTTATATTTAAAGTGAATTATTATTAACTGACTACAACAGTTATGGAAAATGTTAGGGTTTTGCTGGGATTCGAACCTGGTTCGTTGGTGTGATAATCCAGCAAACCCCCACTAGGCCACCAGGGGGATGACTCAAATGCAGAGGCGTGAGGCAGAAGTAGAAAAAGAATCAAAAGGTTTATTTAAACTATATACACTATATACAGGGCAAAACAAAAGACAAAAAAAAAACCAAAGAGTATAATCCAAAAGAAAAGCAAAGTGCAAAAATACAAAAGCTAAGAAGATCAAAAAACACAGTACAAAGGAAACTGGAGATAAACATAACAGCACAAAGACTCCGTGACAAGAGGACTGAACTCAGGGGTATAAATAGACAAACTAATTAAGGACACAGGTGAAGATAATTAGGCAATTAACACAAACACAAAACACAGGAACAGTGGCGGCCTCTAGAGGCCAAAATAAACACGACATGAAAAGGAAATAACAGCGGCCTCTAGAGGCCAAAACAGTCCTAGTCCTAACAGGACCCCCCCCTCTAGGAGCGTCTCCTGACGTTCCCAGGGCGATCCGGATGGGCCGAATGGAAGTCCCGACATAGTTCTTTATCAAGGACATCCCGAGCAGGAACCCAGCAGCGCTCCTCAGGACCATAGCCCTCCCAGTCCACCAGATATTGCAACCCTCCGCGGACCCGGCGGGAGTCAAGCAGGCGATTCACAGTGAACACAGTCTGCCCCTGGAAGATGCGGGGGGGTGGGGGGTTCCTAGGGGCAGGGGCATACGTAGACGTCAGTACGGGCCGTAACAGGGAAACATGGAAAGTGGGGTTGATCCTCAGAGTCCGGGGCAACTGGAGCCGGTAGGAGACAGGGTTCACCCTGCGCACCACCTTGAAGGGGCCAATGTAGCGAGGAGCAAGCTTGCGGTTCTCCACCCGCAGTGGAAGGTCCTTAGTGGACAGCCAAACACGCTGCCCAGGGCGGAAAGCGTGTGCAGGTCTTCTATGGCGGTTGGCCTGAGTCTGGTTGGTTCTGGAGGTCTGTATGAGGGTCTTCCTGACCTTGCTCCAGGTCTTGCGACACCGTCTCACATATTGGTTGACCGAGGGCACCCCCGCGTCCTCCTCCTGGTCCGGGAACAGAGGTGGCTGGAACCCGAATTGGCACTGGAATGGCGACAGCTTGGTGGCCGATGACTGCAGGGTGTTGTGGGCGTACTCCGCCCATGGCAGCCAGGTGCTCCACGATGTCGGGTTATCCATAGCCAGGCCTCGCAGGGTGGTTTCCAGGTCCTGGTTGAGCCTCTCCGTCTGACCATTGGACTGTGGGTGAAACCCAGAGGAGAGGCTGGCAGTGGCTCCGATGACCTTGCAGAACCCGTGCCACACTCGGGAGGAGAACTGGGGCCCTCGGTCTGAGACGATGTCCTGTGGAAGACCAAAGACTCGGAAGACATGATTAAACAAAAGTTTTGCAGTTTCAAGAGCAGAGGGGAGTTTGCACAGTGGTATGAAGCGGCAGGCCTTGGAGAATCTGTCAACTAAGACCAAAATGACCGTGTTACCTTGTGACTCAGGGAGACCCGTGATAAAGTCGACTGCCACGTGGGACCAGGGACGCCGGGGAATGGTCAGAGGATGCAGGAGACCCTGGGGACGCTGTCGTGGGTTCTTGGTTCTGGTGCAAACCTCACAGGACAGGACAAATGACCTTACTTCCTGCTCCATGTTAGGCCACCAGAAGCGTCTTTTCAGGAAGTCCAGGGTCCTCCGAGCTCCCGGGTGGGCGGTGAGAGGGGAAGAGTGACCCCACTGGAGAACCTTGGCCCGGGCTTGATGTGGGACGTACAAGAGGCCTGGTGGCCCCGTCCCAGGACCGGGGTCCTGGCGTTGGGCTCGTCGGACAGCCTCCTCAATACCCCAGCGGACAGGGGCCACAATCCGGGACACAGGGATAATAGGCCCGACTTCATTCTCCCTGTTAGTGGCAGAGAACAGTCTGGACAGTGCGTCAGGTTTGGTGTTCTTGGAGCCGGGGCGGTATGAGAGGGTGAAGTCAAATCGACTGAAAAACAGGGCCCACCTAGCCTGTCGAGGGTTCAGTCTCTTGGCTTGCTGGAGGTACTCCAGGTTCTTGTGGTCAGTCCAAACCAGGAATGGATGTTGTGCTCCCTCCAGCCAGTGCCTCCACTCCTCAAGGGCCAGTTTGACCGCTAGCAGTTCTCGATCCCCCACATCGTACCGGGACTCAGCAGGACTCAGGCGGTGGGAGAAGTAAGCGCAGGGGTGCAGCTTTCCTTCCGAACGTTGAGAGAGCACCGCGCCGACACCACTGTCCGAGGCGTCCACCTCCACGATGAATGGTTGGGAGGTGTCCGGGAGAACCAGAATGGGTGCCGTGCAGAAGCGGTCCTTGAGGTCTTTGAACGCCTTTTCTGCCTGAGGAGACCAGCCATAAGATCCACCTGTCCCTTTGGTGAGGTCTGACATGGGTGCTGCCACAGAACTGAAGTTCCTGATGAACTTGCGGTAGAAGTTAGCGAATCCTAAGAACCGCTGAACCTCCTTAACGGACTTGGGAGTAGGCCAATCCCGGACGGCCAGGGTCTTGGCAGGGTCCATTTGGAGTTGGCCTGTCCGTACAATAAATCCCAGAAAGGAGACCTCGGGAACATGAAATTCGCATTTCTGGGCCTTGGCGAACAGATTGTTCTGTAGCAGCCTCTGGAGAACCTGGCGGACATGGTGGCGGTGCTCCTGCACGGTCTTGGAAAAGATAAGGATGTCATCGAGGTAGACAAAAACGTATAGGTTAATCATGTCCCTTAAGACGTCGTTGATTAGGGCCTGAAAAACAGCTGGTGCGTTGGTGAGTCCGAAGGGCATCACCTGGTATTCGTAGTGCCCAGACGGGGTGTTAAAGGCAGTCTTCCACTCGTCTCCCTGTCGGATACGGATGAGGTGGTATGCGTTCCGTAGGTCCAACTTGGTGAAGACGGTGGCGCCTTGGAGCAGGTCGAAAGCTGTGGACATCAGCGGAAGGGGATATCGGTTGCGCACAGTGATCTTATTCAGGCCCCTGTAATCAATACATGGTCGGAGCCCCCCATCCTTCTTGCCGACAAAGAAGAAGCCGGCTCCAGCAGGTGAAGTCGAGGGTCGAATAAACCCAGAGACCAGGGCATCTTTGAGGTATTCCTCCATGGCCTTGCGTTCTGGCTGAGAGAGTGAAAACAGTCTGCCACGAGGAGGGGTAGTCCCAGGGAGCAAGTCGATGGCACAGTCGTAGGCCCGGTGCGGAGGAAGAACGGCGGCCCTGCTCTTGCTGAATACCTCCTTGAGATCCCAGTACTCTGTGGGAACTTGAGATAACTCGGTGAGATCAGGGGGCTCGGCAGGAGACACAGGAGAGCTAGAGAGCAGACAAGAGGCATGGCATGCAGGGCCCCATTCCACAACCTGGCTTGTTACCCAGTCTATGCGAGGGTTGTGGCGAGTAAGCCAAGGAAGGCCTAGAATAACTGGGAACTCAGGTGAAGGAATCAGGTGCAGGGATATTTCTTCCTTGTGACCTTGAGACTGGAGGAAAACTGGAGAAGTAACTTGGGTGACTCTTCCATCACCTAACGCTTGGCCATCGAGGGCAGACACAGACAGTGGGACTTCAAGAGGTGCAGTCGGAATATTGATGCTTTGGGCGAAGTGAATATCCATAAAGTTCCCAGCCGCCCCTGAGTCTATCAAAGCTTGACAAGAGTGGACAGACTCACCCCAGGAGATGGAGACCGGGATGTAGATTCCTTGGCCAGGGAGTCCGGGAGAGAGGGTAGGCCCCGTCACAACCCTCCCTCGGCTGGACGGGGCGGTCCTTTTCCCAAGAGTTCGGGACATGATGCTCGGAAGTGACCAGGTTTGCCACAGTAGATGCAGCACTTGTCCCTCCTTCTGCGCTCCCTCTCAGATGCGGAGAGGCGAGTACGACCCACTTGCATGGGTTCTGGACAGTCACTGAAGGAGGTAGACGGTCTCCAGGTAGAGGTAGGGAGGCTGGGGGGGCTCAAGGCTTGGTGGCGTTCTCTCATCCTGTTGTCCAGACGAATAGCATGTGAGATGAGGGTTTCGAGGTCACTTGGGCATCCAATAGAGGCCAGACCGTCCTTGATGGGGTCAGACAGACCATGGTGGAAGGCTGACACCAGGGCAGTCTCGTTCCATCCACTTACTGCTGCGAGTGTTCGGAACGAGATGGCGTAATCTGCGACGCTTCCTCCTTGCCGGATGGACATGAGCTTTCGGGCTGCGTCGGTACTGATGTCTGCCTGATCGAAGACCCGAAGCATCTCTTCAGAAAACAGCTGGAAATCAAAGCACTCAGGTCCCTGTCTTTGCCAGATAGCAGTAGCCCAGGCTCGCGCCTTACCAGCTAATAAGGTGATCACAAAGGCAATCTTGCGGCGATCCGTAGTGTAGGTGGTAGGCTGAAGCTCAAAGGTGAGTTGACACTGGGTAAGGAACTCTCGGCACTCACTGTGCTTGCCGTCATACCTCTGTGGTGCAGGAAGGCTGGGTTCGCGAGGTGAAGAAGGCAGCATTGCAGGAGGCACTGGAGCAGGAGTGGGAGCTGGATCAGGAGCAGGAACTGGATCAGGAGCAGGAGATGCAGGCAGAGATGTCAGCTGTGCCAGGGTTTTCCCAATTTGCTGAAGCAGTTCCTCGTGGCGAGCGAGGGCCTCACGTTGGCTGGTGAGCGTACGTCCATGAGCGTCCATGGTTGCTCCGAAGCGTGTCAAAGCTGCCATAATTCCCTGAAGGTTGGCCGGGTAGACAGTTGAAGCAGCCTCTGCTGAGTCGGTCATGACGGAGTCTTTCTGTTAGGGTTTTGCTGGGATTCGAACCTGGTTCGTTGGTGTGATAATCCAGCAAACCCCCACTAGGCCACCAGGGGGATGACTCAAATGCAGAGGCGTGAGGCAGAAGTAGAAAAAGAATCAAAAGGTTTATTTAAACTATATACACTATATACAGGGCAAAACAAAAGACAAAAAAAAAACCAAAGAGTATAATCCAAAAGAAAAGCAAAGTGCAAAAATACAAAAGCTAAGAAGATCAAAAAACACAGTACAAAGGAAACTGGAGATAAACATAACAGCACAAAGACTCCGTGACAAGAGGACTGAACTCAGGGGTATAAATAGACAAACTAATTAAGGACACAGGTGAAGATAATTAGGCAATTAACACAAACACAAAACACAGGAACAGTGGCGGCCTCTAGAGGCCAAAATAAACACGACATGAAAAGGAAATAACAGCGGCCTCTAGAGGCCAAAACAGTCCTAGTCCTAACAGAAAAGTGATATATTTTTAGATTATATGGATTTAACCAAGGACAATGTACACACTGTGAACTAACTACATTTCTTTTATAATAATAATAATAATAATAAATAGTTTTTAGTGAAACAGATGAAAATCTAAAGGGTTTTGATGATAAACTCTTTCCTCCTCCATCAGCTCCTGCTTTTACTTTCAGAATAATCCTGCACTCTTCACTTCTGCTCAGCAAATGGTGACGCGCCTGAATCCTGAGTTCTGATTGGTCGGAGCTCTGAGTTCTGATTGGTCGGAGCTCTGAGTTCTGATTGGTCGGAGCTGTGACTCCTGCTGGGTATAAAACCCCTCCCCCTCCTGAAGAGAGAGCAGACGGAGCGCGCGACACTTTCTCTCAGCTTTACCGGAACATTGAGAGAGTAAATAATCCTTTAGTGTTTGTTTATTTGTTTATTGTTTAGTTTGCTGAGTGTTTAGTGTTTATTTGTTTATTATGTAGTTTGCTGAGTGTTTAGTGTTTGTTTGTTTGTTTATGATTTAGTTTGCTGAGTGTTTATTTGTTTATTATGTAGTGTGCTGAGTGTTTATTGGATCAGTGAGAGATAAAGAGAAGAAGAGGGAGAAAACGATGGCGCTCAAAGCCCTGATTTTCCTCACAGTTTCTCTCCATCTTTCATCAGCAGGTGAGTTCTGTCATGTTTACTGTCTTTATTATATTTATTTACTCTCTAATATTAAAGTTGAACACTGAGGCTGTGATAAAGGGAGATCTGACAAACTTACACAGCAATCACACACCAAACAAATATAAACTAATATAGTACTCTGGAAAAAATAAATACACTTTATAATCATTATTATTATTATTATTATTATTATTATTATTCTGTGGTGCAAATGTGTGTGTAATTTATGCACATGTGACGTCGCTCCTCATTTAAATATTCTGTATGTAAAGGCAAGGCAAGTTTATTTATATAGCACATTTCATACACAATGGCAGTTCAATGTGCTTTACAGAAGTAAAAACAAAAACAGTAAACAATAGAGAAATAAAATTACATAAAATGATTTTATTTTTATTCTAAAACAATTAATTAAAAGAATTAAAAGAAAATAATAAGAATTAAACAATAATAAAAATAAAATAATAAAATGAAGTAGTAGTTCAAATAGGATGAGAAAAAAAACGCAGCAGAATAGAATAAAGAATAAAACAGAATAAAGTTAAAGTAAATTTAAAACGCAGAGAAAGTAAAGATTATAAAAAATGTAAAGAAGACAATATTAATTATTTAACAGAAAGCATCTGAGAACAGCTTGGTCTTTAACCTAGATTTGAAGCTGCCAACAGCAGGAGCATTTTTAATGTCCTCTGGCAGTTGGTTCCATAGCTGTACTGCATAGTAGCTAAAAGCTGCTTCACCACACTTTGTTTTAACAACTGGTTTTAATAGTAAATTTTTCTGTTGCGATCTGGTAGATCTGATTGGGTTAGGCCACTGCAACATATCAGAGAGGTAATTGGGCCCTGTGCCATTTAGAGATTTGTACACCAGCAGCAATGCTTTAAAGTCAATTCTGTAGCTTACTGGAAGCCAGTGAAGGGACCTTAGAATTGGAGTAATGTGCTTTGTTCGTGTGAGAACCCTCACCGCTGCGTTTTGAACCAGCTGAAGTCGTTTGATGGTCTTTTTTGGCAGGCCTGTGAAAAGGCCATTGCAGTAATCAACCCTACTAGAGATGAAGGCATGTAGGGGAGAGCGGGGTAAGATGAGCCACCCCCTGTTTCTAAGAAACAGTAAACAAATGTGACCATGTGACCACATTCAAAGGGGGGCGGGACCATTTACTTACACTTGTGGAGAGGAGCACCACATGTCAAACTAGGTGAGGGAGATATTTATAAAAATGTGTTTTTGTGCTTTCTAAGTCAATTCCATGTTTGTCCACAGTGAAGATGATTTAGAGAAGACAAAAGTAGAATAATATTTAGACACATTAGGGTTAAGTTAGTGGCTTTCTAAGCTATGATATGAATGCTAATAAAAATAATTTTGATTAGCCTAATCCCCTTTATTAGCATTTTTCTACAAAATGGTGGCCACGGGGTAAGATGAGCCATTAGATATGGGGCAAGTTGAGCCACTGGCTCAACTTACCCCATTGGTGGCTGAGCTTACCCAATATGGATGACACTTAAGTTTTCACATTTACTGGTCATATATGACAACAAATAAATAACATGTTAATATAAATGTGTTTAAAAGGTTTTTAATAAATAAAATAATACCCTCTGTTATTACAGGTGTGCATGATGCCACACTCATACAAAAGAAAAACAGACAGGGCCGCACAATCCCGTGCAGTTTTGGAGAGAGCCGCAGAGGAAGTCAGGAAAGGCAGGCCTATTCGGGCTGTGGCGAGGGATATGCATTTGGACAGGATGACTCCGACTAGGTTCATTGAAAAGATAAAGAATGGAGAGGTAGAGACCAAGTTGGTGAAAGTGCATTACTTCATTGGCCAGATAATCAAATTGGATGTCTTCGAAATAGAGGCAAGATTTCTCAAAAGAAGCTGGTCATGCCATGGCTCTGCAAGAAAGCCAACCTTTGTCTTCAAAGAGAAAGATGAGGCTGTCCTGTCAAGACAGGATATTGTGAAAAAATTGCCCCGCCCCTTTACTGTTGGTGGGACAGCATGGAGGGAGAGGCAAATGGTGTTCCCTTGCAATTTGAATGCTTGGAACATTGAATAATGATGAAATGATTGATGGAATGATTGCTGCATGTTTTAGCAATGTTTTAACCTACTGAAAGAAATAAGATTTTTTGGCACTGTTCTACTGTTTTAGTAATTTCTATAATATAGTATATCTCTCATTCCCTCTCTAACCATCCCTCTTTCTATCTATCTATGCATATCTCTCTCTCTCTGTCCATCTATCTATCCCTCCCTATCCCATCTCGTTCTATCACCTCTCTCTTCATCTCCCCTTCTCTATGCAACGGCCCTATCCCCCACTTGATTGACTTGACTTGATTCATTGATTGCACTTCTAATAATAAAAGTTGTTTACTTTGTTAACCTAACATGTTTTGTGTTGGCTCAATTTACCCCACACAGTGGCTTATCTTACCCCGTGCATGGGGTAAGTTGAGCCACTTGACATTTTTTTTTCAAGAGGTAATATCACTCTAACCATAAGAGCTTATCAATTATTTTTTGCTCAGATAGTAACAGTACACTTTGAAATTTGGTATGGTGTGTAGACTGGAAGCAAAAATGGCTTTAACATGTAGTTATGATGAAAAATGTAAAAAGTGGCTCATCTTACCCCGCTCTCCCCTATTAGTTTTTCCAGATCATTTTTTGACATAAGTCCTCTTAGTTTGGAAATGTTTTTTAGGTGATAAAATGCCGTTTTAGTGATTGCTTTCATGTGACTGTCAAAGTTTAGCTCGCTGTCAATGAAAACCCCAAGATTTTTAACCATTTCTTTAGTTTTAATCCCTTTTGTGTCAAGAATAGTGGTAATCCTGAGTCTTTCATCTTTTTTTCCAAATAGAATTACTTCTGTTTTATCTGAGTTCAGCTGAAGAAAATTTTGTGACATCCAGCTATTGATTTGATTGATACACTGGTAGAGACATTCAAGGGGGGGCATAATCATTAGGTGATAGAGCAAAATAAATTTGGGTGTCATCTGCATAGCAGTGATACAAAATCGAATTTTTATTGATAATTTGCCCAAGTGGGAGCATATAAAGGTTGAAAAGTAATGGTCCAAGAATCGACCCCTGGGGGACACCACAGGTCAAGGACATTGATGTTGAGGAACAATTTCCCAGGGTAACAAAGAAGCTTCTATCTTTTAAGTATGAATTTAACCAATTGATAACTTTACCAGTCAATCCAACCCAGTGTTCAAGTCGATATAGCAGTATGTTGTGATCAACAGTATCAAAAGCTGCACTGAGGTCCAGTAATACCAGGACCGATGTTTTGCCTGCATCAGTATTAAGATGTATTGTTTTGATGTATGTCATTTATAACTTTAATCAGCACTGTTTCAGTGCTACGATTGGCACGAAATCCTGACTGAAAATTATCAAAATGGCTGTTTGATATCAAGAAGGCAGTTAATTGATTGAAGACAATTTTTTCCAGGATTTTCCCGATGAATGGTAAATTTGATATTGGCCTGTAGTTATTTAACACTGAAGGATCCAGATTATTTTTTTTAAGAAGGGGCTTTACAACGGCTTTTTTTTAGGGACACAGGAACAATGCCAGTCTCCAGGGATGTATTTATAATTTGAAGCACATCTGTAATTATAAGATGAAGAACAGACTTAAAAAAGTTGGTGGGCAGAATGTCCAGTTCAGATGTTGAGGAACTGAGATTTTGTACAGTTTTTAAGAGTCTCATAATCAATTAAACAAAATTCTGACATTGTGTTGAAGTTATCTATCTGTGTCATTGGTGATTGCAGTTTTTCAATTTTTTGCAACTGAGATATATTATGAGAAATATTCTGCCGTATTTTATCAATTTTACCTTTGAAAAAGGATGCAAACTCATTGCATTTATTAACTGAGAGAAGTTCAGGTGCTAATTGTGGTGGGGGATTAGTTAGCTTCTCTACTGTTAAATAGCACACAGGCATTGTTCATATTCCTGCTGATGTTGGAGAAGACTGTCTTGCTTTACGAATTTCATAATTATAATTACAAAGCATCTCTTTATGGATTTGATAATGGATGTGAAGGGGTCAATCTGCTTCAAATCACCCAATGACCTAAACCCCAAGTCTCTAGATTTACATGAAATTTGGGGTACATGTCGGGTTTGACCCATAAAGTCCACATGTAAAATTTTAGGTCCATGCGACCAACGGTTTTGGAGATAGGGGGTGCCGTTTTTTTCACGATTTTCGCGGAAAAAAGGGCGTGGCCGCCAACATAAAAGGGGTCATAACTCCTGAACTAGCAGCCCGATTGAGACAAATGAGGTATCATTGGAAAGCTGAGAGCCCAAGGAATCCAAATATGCCCTTATTTGCAACATTTGGAGCATTTTAGGGGTGATGACCCTTTGACCTATATTTTGACCTTGAAATTGACAAAAAAGGTCACGTGACAGGCGGGCAAGACAAGGTTGATTTTGTACCCTAGTAAGTTACCTACAATATATCCAAAAATTGGAGATGTATTCTTTTTTGTTTTGGAGTAATCAAAAGTTGAAATTCATGCATCCTGAGCACTTCAGTGAATAAGTCAAAATAATTGGCTTCAATATATACACAATATGCATGGTATGTATACATGTTAGTTTTCCACCAACATTCAAACTTTGGACTCCCTTGAAAGGAAGTGGTAGCCCCACATTTTCATGAAGAACATGCTCAAGAAGTTAAAACAAAAGAAACCATTCTCATCTTTCTCTTACTTTTACAGTCTAGGAATGAGTGAAGCATGTAAGTAAATCATGAATGAAAGACTTGTGCTCAAGCACCTTTGAAGACTTCAAAAGAGATTTTTAAGTCGACTGTTATTAATCTAAGTTGCTGATTGTTTTAAAAACAAACTCTATATTGGGTCTGATGCATGCACATGCATGTTTTGGCCTACAAGGCTTACTCATATGTTGTGTACATGTACTCGATCGGTCACCGTGATCACCTGAAAATTGCAAAACTGTGTGCTGACTGGGCAGTGGATGAGGAAACCTTGTAGACTACTGGATTCAGAATGACATTGGACAAGACTATGCATTTGAAGTAAAGAAGTTCATCCATTAACTAAAGCTCAGACTCTGTGATTGTCAAAACAGTTAGAGTGGAGGCCCATATGTACTTAAGTTTTGACATTATGTGCGTTTCTAATGACTTATTCACTGAAGTGCTCAGGATGCATGAATTTCAACTTTTGATTACTCCAAAACAAAAAAGAATACATCTCAGATTTTTGGATATATTGTAGGTAACTTACTAGGGTACAAAATCAACCTTGTCTGGCCCGCCTGTCACGTGACCTTTTTTGTCAATTTCAAGGTCAAAATATAGGTCAAAGGGTCATCACCCCTGAAATGCTCCAAATGTTGCAAATAAGGGCATATTTGGATTCCTTTGGCTCTCTGCTTTCTAATGATACCTCATTTGTCTCAATCGGGCTGCTAGTTCAGGAGTTATGACCCCTGTTATGTTGGCAGCCACGCCCTTTTTTCGCGAAAATCGCGAAAAAACGGCGCCCCCTATCTCCAAAACCGTTGGTCGCATGAACCTAAAATTTTACATGTGGACTTTGTGGGTCAAACACAACTTGTACCCCAAATTTCATGCAAATCTAGAGACTTGGGGTTTAGATTCTTATTTTTTTTTTTTTTGGGTGATTTGGTACAGAATTACACGAAGTTTAGATTTGCGCCATTTTCTTTCAGTCTTTCTACATTCTCTCTTTAGCAGTTTAACAGCCGGGTACTGCTTCCATGGTGCTTTCTGCTTATTGACTCTTTTGATTTTGAATGGAGCAATATCATCCATAATTTGGGTCATATTTAAATTAAAAAAATTCCAGTAAATCATCTACAGAGTCTGACATTTTGGTTGAGTTCTGAGAGAGAGCTTGCTCAAAGAGAGCACGTGTGTTGTCTTTTATGACTCTCCTACCTATAGTCGTTGAGCTGTTCTGAATGTGAGGAGACATAGAAACATCAATGAAAACACAGAAATGATCAGATAAGGCCAGGTCAACAACAGTATTAGAAACAGTAAGACCCTTTGTGATGACAAGGTCAAGAGTATGACCACGAGAGTGGGTCGGCCCCTGTACATGTTGTACTAGGTTGAAGTTGTCAATAATTGCAAATAGTTCTTTGGCATAAATGTTATCAGTATTATCTACATGCAAGTTAAAATCCCCAGATATAATAAGACAATCAAACTCTAAGCAAATGACTGATAACAGTTCACCAAACTCTTCAAGAAAGACTTTGGCTGAATGTCTCGGAGGCCTATAAATAGTTAATAATAATATGTTAGGAGAACATGTAACAAGTGCACATAAGTGTTCAAAGGACATAAAATCACCAAGTGAGGATTGTTTACATTGAAAAGAGACTTTGAATATATTTGCGATCCCTCCACCTTTCCCTTGTCGGGTAACATTCAAAAAAGTAAAATTTGGGGGAGCTGCTTCAATAAGGGTGGTAGCACTATTTGCTTGATCCAGCCAGGTTTCAGTTAGAAGCAAAAAATCAAGATTGTGTTTGCAAATAAGATCATTAATTAAAAATGACTTGTTTAAAAGTGATCTAATGTTCAGAAGAGCTAGCTTTACAGAAAGTCTAGAAGTAATATCTGCTTGTGCACTCTGATGCTGTTTTAAAACAGGAAGGAGATTAGATTGGTTCACCCCCAGGGTTAAATGTGCTCTATGTTTTCTGTTTCTTATCAACACAGGAATAGTGAATGGCATAGGCACATTGGGTCCCAGCTGGTTTTCAACACTACACCCATTTGCAGGGACCCAGAGTACATCAAACAAGACTTTCTAAATGTTCCATTTGGTTCGAGGGTGAAAGGATTGGAGATGACATGTATCTTTTGGATGGTGAAAAAGATTTGTAGCCAGCTGAAAGTCCTGGACGAACACAATTTTGATGAACTGGGTACACTGCTTGTCGCGACAGATTTGGGCTGGAAAAAGAGTGTAGCCATTGGGAGCAATTTTTCATGCTATTTGGGAAATCCATCCGAGGAGAAGTGGAGTCATCTGTCTTTGAATGTTGGGAGCCTTGCAAGTCAGATGTCTGTGTGTCCTTGATGACGACTTGCAAAGATGATTGTTTAGGCTCTGTAACCATGTCAGTCTGCGACATCTTATCAACTGTTTTCCTCAATGCTGGCTGAGAAAAGATTGCAAGTCTGTAATGGTCTACTAAGACTTTGGCTCCAATCCAGCTGAGTTCAGTGCTATTTGGCTTGTAAAATTCTCTGCGATTCCAGAAAAGGTTAAAATTGTCTATGAAGTTCATACCAAATGAAAAACAAGTTTTTCCAAGCCAGGTGTTAAGACTGAAGAGTCGAGAAAAAGCAAAACTTCCTCTCGCTGGGAGTGGGCCACTGATAAAAGATTGAATTCCGGTCTTATAGAGCTCAGAAAAAAGTTTTCTGAAATCATCTTGGACAAACAACTGTTCTCTGAAAACATCATTTGCTCCCACATGCACAACAATACGTTTAATAGTTTTATGCTCGGACATGAGTTTCAAAATGCTGTCTTTGGTGTCAGAGATGGATGCATTTGGAAGACAACAAATAATCATCTCATAACCTTTTAATTGTCTTACAGTGGAATCACCAAGAACAAGGGTTGTGGGATCAGGTGATGTTACGAGCTGCTTTTTGCCTCTTCTCACAGCTCTTCGATCTTGGTGCGATCTCTTTTTACTATGTGTTTGTCCGCTTGAAAAATCCTCCTCCACATCCCTGAGGCATTCAAATTTGTTCTGAAGCCTTATGGGCTGTGGATTTTCCATAGGATTGTAGATCCTATTGTAATTTGTAGAACGAGCTGGTGTTGAAGTAATTACTCTTCTGTTTTTGTTTTTGGGCTTACCACCCATCATTTGCCAGTTTTCTGTACTCACATTTTGCCCAGCTTGATTGATTGATGAATTCTTCCACTTGATCTGCAATGTCCTCGGTCTGTCGGAGTGCAATCTCTGCATTCTCAGCCACTGTTTCTGTACTCCTTTCCTGAGATATCACTTTTAATTCGTCCGTCTTTGGCAGAGCATTAATCTTTGATTCCAGAATAGAAATCCTCTGTTCTAGTTCCATGCATTTTCTGCAGGATTTTTTGCTCCCTGGCATTTTGTAAAAAAAAAAAAAAAATAGTGGAAATTAAATTAAAATTAAATTAAAAGCTTATAAAGATGAAAAATAAAATGAGAAAAAAAAATTAGTGTTGCATCGATACCATTTTTTTGGCCCCGATACCTATACCTGGCTGTGCAGTACCAGCCGATACCACTCCGTTTGAAATATATATATATATATATATATATATATATATATATATATATATATATATATATACGTATAGATGAATTTTACAAAGGTGAGTTTCAGTTCCAACATTTATTATTCCAACATTCCAAGATTTTTATATATATATATATATATATATATAAAAACTCAACTCCACCGTCATAGCAACGCACAAATGCAAGCAGCGCATGAGTCTCTCTCTCTCACACACACACACACACACACACAACTTCTACGGCTCTTTTGAAACAGGTCTCAAATTACTGCGGCATTTCTTTCATTTCTTTTAAAAGACAAGTGAAAACATCAAGAGAAAATAGCAAAGTCTAGACAAGTAGACTTACGTTATCTTTGACTTCGGGATGCTCCAGTTGAGCAGCATGCTCTCTATTGCTCCTGCAATGGCTTCGCCGGTGTGTGATCCCTTGAATTCATTCGCATGAAGTACTACGCTTTCCAGAATGAATGTTTCCGAGTCCACCCAGTGGGCTGTCAAGCTAAGCAGGGAAAGTGGGGAGACTTGGCTGCTCCAGATGTCAGTTGAAAAGCTCATGGTCACTGCCTTCTCCAGCTTTCTTAAAACATGCTCCGTTACTTTATTTTTTAGTGCAGGGATAGTCGTCTCCGTGATGTATTTGCGACTCGGGACCTTATACTTAGGTACTGCGTGAGCCATAAAAAGCCGGAATCCCACGCTTTCAACAAAGGCAAGGGGCAGGTTACAAAGAACAGTCATTTCGGTGATTTTTTTCGGACATCTGTCTTGCTGCTTCACTCTTCTCGTCCCAGTGCTTCTTCCTACAAAGTGAACTGACCAGGGTTTGTTGCTGCGGTCCATCCCCCTTTCTCTTGCTAGCAGTTGCTGCAACCTCAAACTCTTTGTGTTCGTTCA
This sequence comes from Neoarius graeffei, assembly GCF_027579695.1. Classification (NCBI taxonomy): domain Eukaryota; kingdom Metazoa; phylum Chordata; class Actinopteri; order Siluriformes; family Ariidae; genus Neoarius; species Neoarius graeffei. The sequence continues at coordinate 6,270,868 of NC_083592.1, read as the reverse complement.
CATGTTTTGTCTTCAAATGTTTTATCAGGTTCGAGGTATTGAAACTGGCCGATTTAACTCCACCTCTCGAAACTTTCAGGCCGCAAATCTTGCATGTAGCCATTGTACTCGCCGGAGTTTCTATGCTGAAATATATCCAGACTGCCGACATTTTCTTTTCGTGGTTTGTTTTTCCTCCGCATGAAAAAGCTGCCCCTGTATTGGTTAAGAGCGGCTATTGGCCCGCTTTCATTGGTCTGGAGCAGGTCAATAGCAATAGCTGCTTGGCGTGCTTGGCAGGCATGCACAGTGATCACGTGTGATCACACAACACAGAGTGTAGTGAGTGTCGGGAGAGAGAAGGCTGCGTTCAAGTGTCAGACTAGCATCGGTAAATGGTATCGGCGCCCTATTTCTTGCTACTCGCCAATACCGATACCACCATTTTAGTGCCAGATCGGGGCCCCGCCCGATACTGGTATCAGTATCGGTGCAACACTAAAAAAAATAGTGGAAATTCAATGAGAAAGTAAAGTATAGAAATAAAGATCAAGAAAGCAGGAGCAAAGCAAAGAAGCATCCTACTCGCTTGAGTAGGAGGAGCAGAGTGTAAATGTAAACAGCTGTAATCAGCTGTGTTAAACAGTAGGGAGGGAGGGAGGCGGAGTTTAGTCCTCACAGTAGGATGGCGGAGGGCAAACTGTCCACAAAATCAACAGAAGGAATAAATACAGATTAAATGTGTTTATTAAAGGGTTAATCTCTCTTCGGACTCGGTGTGCTTTCTTCATGTTTTTTATTTAAAAAATGAATTTATCTTTTATAAAAAATCCTGCAATATATAATATTTAATGCAAGCACTAATGAATGAATAAATAAATAAAGAGAAGTAGTGAGCTGATGCTGATGTTGTTGAGTATAAAGGTGAGTAAATACTGAGAGACGGTGAATGAATATTGTCCAGGTTTACTGGGGACTCTGTGGATTAAATCTCTGAGATTCAGCCTGGATTTTATTCTGCAGATTCGAGCTGCTGCTGCCTGTGTTTACTGTTTTCACTGTTTTATACAAACACCTCTGTGTGTGTGTGTGTGTGTTTACACTGTTAGTCACATACTCTCTGCAGTACTTCTACACTGGAGCTACAGGAATAAATTTCCCAGAATTCACTGCTGTTGGTCTGGTGGATAGAGAGCAGTTTGTGTACTATGACAGTAACATCAGGAAGGTGATCCCAAAGACGGAGTGGATACAGAAGGTCGACACTGACGATCCGGATTACTGGAACAGACAGACACAGAGTGCGCAGGGTTCTCAGGAGTGGTTCAAAGCCAATTTGCCTATCGTAATGCAGGGCTTTAATCACACTGCAGGTAAACACAATCTCTCACTCTCTCACACACTCATTCACTCTCTCTCCCTCTCACTCACTCACTCCCTCTCTCTCCCTCTCACTCTCTCCCTCTCTCTCACTCACACACTCTCTCACTCCCTCTCTCACACTCACTCTCTCCCTCTCACTCTCTCTCAGTCCCTCTCACTCACTCTCTCTGACTCACTCTCTCTCCCTCTCTCTGACTCACTCTCCCTCTCTCACTCCCTCTCTCTCCCTCTCTCACTCCCTCTCTCTCCCTCTCTCACACACTCTCTCTCCCTCTCTCACACACTCCCTCTCTCACTCCCTCTCTCTCCCTTTCTCTCACTCACTCACTCACTCTCACTCACTCTCTCCCTCTCACTCACTCTCTCTCCCTCTCTCTCTCACTCTCTCTCTCGCGCACACACACACACTCTCTCACACTCTCTCTCGCGCATGCACCCTCTCTCTCTCCCTCTCTCACTCTCTCTCTCACCCTCTCTCACACACTCTCTCCCTCTCTCTCACACTCTCTCTCGTGCGCACACTCTCACACACTCACTCTTTCTCTCTCTCGCACACTTTTTCACTCTCTCTCTCATACTCTCTCCCTCTCCCTCTCACTCTCTCTCTGTCTCTCTCTCACACACACCCTCTCACACTCACTCTCTGTCTCACTCACTCTCTCTCACACACTCTCACTCTCACACACTCTCACTCTCTCTCTCACACTCCCTCTCACACTCACTCTCTCTCTCACACGCCCTCTCACACTCTCTCACAATCTCTCTCACACACACACTCTCTCTCTCACACACTTTCTCTCACACTCTCTCACTCTTTCACACTGTCACACTCTCTCACTCTCTCTCATGCACACACTCTCGCGCACACTTTCTCTCTCTCACACACTCTCACTCACACTCTCTCTCGTGCACACTTTCTCAATCACTCACACTCTCACTCATACTCTTTCTCTCTCACTCACTCTCTTTCACACTCACTCACACTCTCACTCTCTCTCGCGCACACACTCTCGTGCACACTCTTTCACTCTCTCTCACACACTCTGTCTCACTCTCACACACTCTCTCGCACACACTCACTCCCTCTCTCTCTCTCTCATCACTCTCTCACACACTCTCTCACTTTTTCTCACACACTGTCTGTAAAATTAACTGAATGAGTGAGAACCAACTGTGGCTGAATCTAATAAGGTCTGTAAATGTGATGGTGTGGAGGTAGTTGAGACGGCGGTGAACGCTGATCCTCCAGCGAATGCTCAGGTGACCGTGAATGAAATTGATGTTTCAGTCGCAATGGCTGAGACCGCTGTTTCCGAAATGTCGGAGACAAACACTCCAGCGGAGACGGTGGAATCTCCTCAGTGTAATTCAGAAGGTCTTGAGGCAGATAAACCTGTGACACAAACTGAAATAAAACCGGGAGAGGGGGAAACAAGTGAAACGACGACAAAAACAAATGTTTTCAAAGTCCCCAAAATTAAAAGAGAGAAGAAAAGTGAATACAAAGCCAACAAACACTCAAAACCTGATATCGCTGTTGCTCATTCACAACCTGATGACAGTGCAATGGAGAGTGATGATTATTCCACTGATTCTAGTTCCCAAGAGATTTATCCACCTTTAGTCGTGATGCATTCCACTCAGGAGATCAGTGACTTTCTACAGATTACCAAATTTCAACGAAATGTCAAAATAGAGGAGTTTTTCCCAAACATACAGCAATTCATTAGCGACGCCAAATATTTAATGAAGTCAAATGATGGCGAAGGTTTTACAGACCAAGAAGTTTTTCACCTGAGGAAAATTGTGAGTAAATTGAGAAAAGGAGTCTATCGATGATGCACAGTAATTTCATTATGTTTCTTCTGGACTTAATTTTCTGTTATTTTGCTTCTTCTGAAACGGGTGAAGTTAGAGTTGCTGCTTTAAATTTAAACGGAGCTCGAGGTCGAAGGAAAAGAGCAGATTTTTTTTAACTGAGTAAGCAAAGAAATATCGATGTTTTCCTCGTGCAAGAGACACATAGTGCCGTGAATAATGAAGTCGATTGGATGAAAGAATGGGATGGGCTTGCCATACTTGGTCACAATACTTCGTTAAGTGGCGGTGTCGCGGTACTTTTTAATAAGTCTTTCCTTCCACGTTCTCATGACGTAGAAGAGTTGGTTAAAGGAAGACTTTTGAAGGTTAAAGCTGTGTTTGAAAATGATGTTTTTGTTTTCATTTGTGTTTATGCTCCTCCATTAGCTGTGGAGAGAACAGGGCTTTAGAGCAACTTGGTGATGTTCTTAGTAAATGTAACAGCAGTGATTTTCTTTTCTTGGGTGGGGATTTGAATTGCACTGCTGATGCTCTGGATCGTAATCATGTAGAACCTCACGCTGCCTCTCGTCAACGTTTTATTGAATTAATTGAAGCTTATGAATTGATTGACACGGAGAGCTTTTCACAAGAAACAGAATTTAGTTGGACTCGCTGCTCTGATAATTTCTTATCAAAGGCAAGGGATGTAGCCAAAGCACAAATTAAACTTTTGTGTCAATAAACTTCAGTGTCAGTAGAGATTTAGCGAGATCCATGAAGATAATAGAAAATGAAATTTTACATTTACAAAATTTGGTAGATAATAATGGAAATTTGCAGCAAATAGATATTCTTAAAAGAAAAAAGAAGGAATTGGCTGATATGTTGGGGGGGAAAAAAAACTCCAGGAGCATTGGTTTGTTCAAGAATGCAGAATGTTTGTGAAATGCATGCTCCATCGAAATATTTTTTTAATTTAGAACAAAAAAATGGGGAAAAAAAAGTTTATTCATGCTGTGCGCTCAGAGACAGGAGAACTGTTGACCAAGCCACCTGAAATAAGAAAACGTGCAAGATGTTTTTCTTCAGAGCTTTTCAAAAGCGAGTGGGTCAGAGAGCAAGAGGTGGAGGATGATTTCCTCAGTGGCCTGCCAAAGCTCTCAAAAGCTTCAGCAGAAAAGCTGGATGGATCCTTGTCACTGGAAGAGCTTCATGCCGCCCTGATGGGGATGGAGAATGGACGTGCTCCTGGTATTGATGGTTTGCCAGTCGAGTTTTATAAATGCTTTTGGTCAGAGGTGGGGAAAGATCTCCAAGAAGTTTTGAACGACAGTATTAAGAGGGGGACGCTTCCTCTGAGTTGTTGGAGGGCAGTGTTGACCCTGTCACCAAAAAAAGGTGATCTGACTGACCTGAAGCAGTGGCGTCCAGTGTCTCTTTTATGCACGGATTTTAAAGTTCTTTCAAAAGCATTGGCTACCAGATTGGCAAAAGTGATGGGAGAAATTATAAACATTGATCAAACTTACTGTGTTCCTGAGCGATCCATTTTTGACGACATTGTCCTTATTAGAGACGTTATTGAAGTCTCTAGTAGAATGAATAAAGACTATGGCTTTGTTTTCATGGATCAAGAGAAAGCATTTGACCGAGTTGAACATAACTATTTATGGAGGGTGTTGGAGGCGTTTGGTTTTAACACAGGGTTTATTAGCAAGATTAAAGTGTTCTATAATGACAGTGAGTGTATTAAAGGTTAATGGTGGATTGTGTCCCCCTTTTAAAGCCCATAGGGGTGTGAGACACGGCTGTTCCTTGTCTGGATGCTTTATTCCATGGCAGTAGAGCCCTTGCTCCATAAACTAAGAGCTAAAATGTCAGGTTTCTCTTTGCCCAACTGTGAAAATGTTTTTTCTCTCTCTGCTTATGCTGATGACGTGGTGGTTGTTTGTAAATGATCAAAATGATGTTGATAATTTGAGTCATGTCGTAAAAAAGTTCGGAATAATATCATCTGCGAAAGTTAATTGGACTAAGAGCGAGGCAATTCAAATAGGTAACTGGACAGATGGTTTGCCAAAACTCCCAGAAGGCCTGAAGTGGAAAAAGGGGGATTTAAATATCTTGGTGTTTTCTTAGGTGATGAGAATGTGGTTCAAAAAAATTGGGATGGACTTCTTGAGAAAATAAAGAGCCGTTTAAAGAAATGGGCATGGCTGTTACCACAAATGTCATACAGGGGACGCTGTTTAATTATCAATAATTTAGTTGCATCATTTTTATGGCATCGTTTAGCTGCTTTAGATCCACCGACGGGTCTTTTAATGAAGATTCAGTCTATTTTAATTGATTTCTTTTGGGATAATTTACATTGGATCCCTCGGAGTGTTCTTTATTTGTCAAAGGAAGAGGGTGCTCAGGGTTTCATTCATTTAGCCAGTAGAACTGCTGCTTTTAGGCTTCAGTTCATTCAGAGATTTCTCACAGGACCTGAAGATCTGGTCTGGAGACCTGTGGCCTGTGAAATAATGCGTAGCATGGGCCGTCTGGGCCTTGACAAATGTTTGTTTTTCTTGGACCCTCATAAAATAGATTATTGGTCATTGCCTGTATTCTATCAAGGTATCTTTAAAACATGGGGTTTTCAAGGTGAAGAGGGCAGAAGCGACTGGTTCACTGCGCTGGCGATTCCAAGAGCCCCTAATCTACGGGTCGAGACTGGATATTTCAAGGAACGTGTCGCCTGGTTTAAACAATGATCTCTGCACGAGTGGACTAATAAATCTCCATCAGTTGGTGGATGTTTCAGGCTCTCTGATGGACAGTGTGCCTTTGGCCGCACGCATAGGACTGAGATCATTGCGTGCGGTCAATCGAACATTATATTGTTGAACAAAGTTGACTTCACGGGAACGAGTGTTGTTGAATTATGTGGACAGGGTTGTGACACCAGATGTGGAGGACCCTTTCCCTGAATTGCTGCTAATGGCTAACTTGGATAATTGTGAAGGTTTATTTTTGCTCCCTTCAAAAGAATTTCTATTTAGTGAAGCCGGTGGTAAATGTTTCTACAGGAGCTGTGTGAACGTGTTAAACAAAACTAAACAGAATAAAAGGGTTGCTACGCCGTGGCGTTCCAGTTTTGGTTTGGTTGGTGGTGTTCAACCAGCATGGAAATCTTTGTACAAACCACCATTAACAAAAAAAAGCTGGGGATTTCCAGTGGAGGATTTTACACGGTATTTTAGCTGTAAATTCTTTTGTTTCCATTTTAAATCCAAATCTCAGTCCTGAGTGTTGCTTTTGTTTGGAGAGGGAGACGGTTTTTCATGCTGATTTAAACTGTAAGACCTGTAAACTGTAAAACCTCTGATTCTTTTTGCAAAACCGTACCATCGCCTCAAAATAGTTTGACGTGCTCAAAGCTGAACAGTGTTGCCAGATCTTGCACGAATCAGTCAAAATAGAAAAACTGCTGAGCCGTCATTAAACACTACACCAGAAAATTGAAAACACAGTGGTCAAGGCATGTTGCTCATGGAGAAATGTTTATTGGTCACAGTAAAGTATAGCATATGCATTTTGCATCTCCAAAAGTAAAGAAAAAAAAAGATTTCACAACTCAGTGGATTTAGCATTTACTCTGCATTCAAACAAACTATAGTAATGGGTACTGTGAAAAAAAATCATCCTGAAATTGACAAATACAAATGAAAGTGTGCAGCCTACAATGTACTGTAAAAGGTTAAAACAAAAACGACTTTACACAGTTGATCATTGAGCTTCATTGAGCGTCATCCTGTCTTTGGGCTGGTCCGGCCACAGCACTTCATCCACATCACACGCTATATTTGCCCTTGCCAGACAACGGGGGAAAAAACCCTAGTGTGCCATACCCAGCCCTGACACATCTCCTCGCCAATGCCATCACAGGCTCGTTCCATGGCCTCAAGAAGATTAAGCCTGGTGTAGGGCTGTCGCTCGTACACCTTCCATCTCCAAGTGGAGAAAAACTCCTCTATTGCATTGAGGAAGGGAGAGTACGGTGGCAAGTACCGGTTAATGAAATTCCGATTCATATTGAACCGTTCTCTGACTTGGACAGCGCGGTGAAAACTAACATTGTCCCAAATTATAACATAAATAGGCCGCTCAATCATCTCATGTTCCTGCTGTTCATTTGCAGACAACACATCTCTAAGACCACCAAGACAGGTGAGAAGGTGCTGGGTGTTCTATGGCCCCAGAGTGGCATGATGGTGAAGAACACCCCGGTTGCTTATAGCAGCACACAGTGTTCTATTAGCACCGCGCTGGCCAGGGACTTCAACAATGGCTCGTTGGCCAATTATGTTCCTGCCTCTCCTTCTTCTCTTGGTGAGATTGAAGCCAGCTTCATCAACAAAAATGAATTCATGGGGTCTCTCCATGGCATCCAGTTCAAACGTTCTCTGCAATTAGACGGATATAGTTTTGTAAATGCTTCAAAGAGACATGCCTATGCTGTGGAGTACAATGTATGCATTCTTCACTAACATACATTGTATATGTAATGTGATGCTATTGAACCTGACAATAATATGTATATAGTACAGCACCATAACTAACTGTACACTTACCTGTACATACTGAAACCGCAGCTCCTTCACCCTTTCAGAGTTCCGTTCAGAGGGCACGCTGTACACTTGTTTCATTCGTATCCTGTTGCGATGGAGGATATGGTCTGTGGTGGAAAGGCTCACACTATTGATTCCCTCGAAGTCTGTGTGGTTTTCAGTAATTTGTTGCTGTATTTCCCGTAGTGTAATGGCATTGCTTTGACGGACAATGTCGACTACAGTGGCCTCCTGCTGGGGTGTGAACATGGGCGTCCTCCCACCCCCGTATGGCAGTCTTGCAATTCTGCAAAAAGAGAATGTGCAAAATATACGTAATGTAATGTTCTGAAATATATATTCAGTATGCAGTAGTACTGTAAACTTTCAGTGATAAAACAGTAGAGTAAAGTAGACTGGACCTGTTCTCATGTCTGAATCTCCGGATTATGGTGGACACAGAGAATCGACTGATGTTTGGCTGGACTCTTTGGCCTCCCTCATGGTCATGCCGTGCACCAGTACATGGTCTATGACGGTAGCCAGAACTTCATCAGAAATTGCCACTCTTTGTCTTCCTCTCCCTCCTCTTCCTCTGCCTCCTTCTTGTCCTCCGCCTCTCCCTCCTCTTCCACGCACTCGTCCTCTGTGTCTCTGATCCATTGTTGTCATGAGCTTGCAGGACCAACCTGCTTGCGCTCTGAACTGGCTTATACTGGTTGTCATGTTGTCATGACCTGATGAGAAACAAGTGTGATCAGTTTTGAATCGTTGTGTTCAGTGGACGACACGTGTTTCATTTGTGTTCATATTTTGTCGCTTCTTGTTACCGTTCTGCATCACAAGTGCATCACCGTGACAACTGTGTTTTATTGCATGAGAATGTGTTTAGAGTTTTGCAAAAGGAAGGACTGAGATCTGCAAATAGTGTTTTACGAGGTGAAGATAGTTTATGGTTTCGTCAAAATGATGCTCAGTTCAGTGAATGAGTTTAGACGACTGAGCATCGATTCACACAACAGGAATTCGTGTTTTAGCGATTCAGAAAAACTGTAATCTGGGAGCAAAACTTTTTGAGTGTTTTGGTGAGTTTTTCTCAACTCAGATTTTTATTTTGGGGTTCAAGTATGTTCAAAAGGAACGCTGTAAATGTGAACTGATTAACTCTGTCCTTGGAAATGCGAAAATGGCAATTTATATTAGTAGAAAAAATAAGATTGAAAAAGATTGTGACTGATCCAGTGGACGTTTTTAAGAGATTGGTGAAATCAAGAGTAAAACTTGAATTTGATTTCTACGCAACAAAAGGTGATCCTGAATCGTTTGAAGAGGAGCGGTGTCAGGGTGGGGCATTATACTCATTATCTAATGATGAATTCCTCTTTTCAAATGGTTTTATTTGACTTTTCCTTTTGGGGTTGTGATAGTGGTCTTTTTATGATGATGGTACATTTTGTAATAGTTTAATCTCTCTCTCTGTTGCATGCTGGGAGTGTGTGTGTGTGTGTGTGTGTGTGTGAGGATTCATGGTGAGAGTGTGATTGGGGTTTATCCCTTTCTTTTTTCATACTTTATTTCTTGCTTTAAGCTTTTAAAATATCTTTCAGTTTAGCGTTATCTATGAATTTGTGTAAATGGTTGATTTAGTTTTGTTCGGAGGAAAGTGGTGAGGGGGCGGGGCGTAGGAATGGCGTCTCACCCGGTTGGGTGTGGCCCTTCCCTTTCGCTCCGCCTCAGAATCAGGTGTGTCCCTGAAGCGGATCGAGTGCGGAGGATGTGCTGCTTGCAGTCGGTAAACAGGTCGGATATGAAGATATCGCTTCGGCGTGGAGGATGAATAAAGCAGTGGTGATATTTTTTTAAAGAAGAACGGCTGGTGAATCGTCTTGTTGAGACCGGGGTGTGGATAAACCAAGTGTTTGTGCCAATTACGCCACGAGTTTCGCCCACAGTTAAAGTCACCATCTCTAATGTTCCCCTTTTATCCCGAACAGTGACATCGAGCGCGAGCTCTCAAGGTTCGGGAAATTCTCCAGCACAGTGAGAGTGATTCCACTGGGCTGTAAGAACGAGGCCCTGAAACATGTGCTGTCTTTTCGGCGGCAGGTCTTCATGTTCCTCCAGTCTCTGACATCAGGGGCGCAGATAGGATTTTTGAACTGGGGGGGACTGAGCTGTCAGCACATGATTCCATTTTGTGTGTATATATATATATATATATATATATATATATATATATATATATATATATATATAAATAAAAACACTACCATTCAAAAGTTTGGGGTCACTTTGAAATGTCCTTATTTTTGAAAGAAAAGCACTGTTCTTTTCAATGAAGATGACTTTAAACTAATCAGAAATCCACTCTATACATTGCTAATGTGGTAAATGACTATTCTAGCTGCAAATGTCTGGTTTTTGGTGCAATATCTCCATAGGTGTATAGAGGCCCATTTCCAGCAACTCTCACTCCAGTGTTCTAATGGTACAATGTGTTTGCTCATTGCCTCAGATGGCTAATGGATGATTAGAAAACCCTTGTACAATCATGTTAGCACAGCTGAAAACAGTTTAGCTCTTTAGAGAAGCTATAAAACTGACCTTCCTTTGAGCAGATTGAGGCTACATCCACACGACAACGGCAACGAGATGTTATTTAAAAATATATCGCGTCCAAATGGGCAACGATCAGTAAAATATCAGGTCCATATGGCAACACAACGCTTGCTGAAAACGATGCAATACACATGCCACACCTCTAGGGGCGCTATAAGACGGTCCCTTCGGAGACACCAGAACAATAGAAGTAGTAAGGACGCATGCGCATAAATTATTATGCACGAGACTTCATATTAGCCACAAAGTCAGGAAAATTTGTTCATAAAATTACATTATAATGACCAAATACAATGAAAAGTATTTTTCCAGTCTCACCTGTGAAAGGTAATCCCATGTGATCTCATTTGGACGGCAAACCTGTTGGTACAGTTAAACGCAGCTAATCTTTATTCTCCGCTTTGACCTATCCAATATGACGGCGAGGATGACGTATGATTCTACGCGGAAGGCGGCGTCTTTAATGATCCGGAATAAATTGAATGCTACACGTTGATGGATTAATTTGCTCTTCTATGCCCTTTTTTGAGGAATGTATTGTAGGACTTAAATCAACATCTGAAGAGGTGAGATCGCTCCTTTTTTTTTTCCCTATTTTTGCTGGCGGGATTGACTCTGCCCTAAGGGCAGTCTCTCTCTCTCTCTCTCTCTCTCTCTCCCTCTCACTTTGCACCATTACACAATAAATATTCACAGTGAAAATATTTTGTAAGCGCGTTTCATGAACCAAGTTATAGGATTTGTTGACAACTCGCATCGAGTTCGTTACACTTCTACCCGGCATGAAGCACTCAGTCATGTGGTTGTGACGTCATCGTAAACAAATCCGTTCTACTCATCCAGGCGACTTCGCAACGGCAACGTTGCCAGATCTTTCCACTCTGGAACCCGTTCTCAAAAAGATTGCATTTTGGGCACCCAAAACGCCGGTGCCGTGTGGACGCCAGGCCTAAACGATAAGCAATTGTATCGGAGTCACCTGAATCCATTGCTGTGTGGACAGGGCCTCAGTTTCTGGAGCATCACATTTGTGGGGTCGATTAAATGCTCAAAATGGCCAGAAAAATGTCTTGACTATATTTTCTATTCATTTTACAACTTATGGTGGTAAATAAAAGTGTGACTTTTCATGGAAAACACAAAATTGTCTGGGTGACCCCAAACTTTTGAACGGTAGTGTGTATACATGTTGTTATTTCACCTCCCTCACTGCCATCACCAGGACAATGATAACATTTTAACATAGCCTATGGAAATCCAAAGTTTACACATTATCATCGCGCACAGCAACTGCAAAACTAGTTTTAAAACCGCTAAGTTCCAACTGTTAACCATAGCGAGAGGCTGGGCTACGTGTGTGTGTGTGTGTGTAAACCAGTGCATCCTGACTTTCTAACTATGCCTGTGTGTTGCATGAGCGGCAGTCAGTCAACAACTCTTCGCAAAGTTTCCTTATGAAACAATATGCTCGCTGAAATTATGGCAGGGAACGCCAGACTAAACATTAAAACTGCCTTCTGAGCCCTGTATCTACAGGCTACCACCGAAAGAAGGAGGCTACCGGAAAGGCATCTCTACTCCGTACGATTTTACTTTCACTACGACATTACTTTGAACAGACTATCAAAAAATTGCAAGGTGATATGATAAAGTAAGGCACAGTTTACTTACAGTCGTTGTTTGTTTGTTTTTTGAAAAAACGATGCAATCGTTTTCTGCCTTTTGGCACCCTTCATCATGCCGTGTTGGGGTCCTGAACTAGGAGGAGCTGTCCCCGATATGCCTGTCAGACTTGTTGTGGGTAACCATAGCAACCAAGCTCGAGCTCGCAACCTGTGCAGTCTGCGCAGCTGCAACTGTCTGTATTGCTGTGCACCAGGGCCGTGCAAAGACCTTTGGAGGGGCAGGGGCTCAACATTCAAAAAAGGGCACTTGGAACAAATTTTTCACACAAGTTAACTTTATTCAAAACTAAATTTCAATTGCAAATGAACATTGTGTGTGTGTGTGTGTGTGTGTGTGTGTGTGTGTGTGTGTGTGTGTGTGAATCTAAATGCTGCAGTATTCTTCAAAGCAGCAGTCTTCGGTTTGCCATGTTCTTGAAAATGTCTATGACAACACTGTATTCAATATGGATATCTTTCTCAATTGCCAGCAGAAGAAGGTCTGACAGCCTTTCTTCATGACAAAGGCTGCGGAGTTTTGTCTTCACTAGCTTTAACTTTGAAAAGGAACGCTCTACCGTTGCAGTTGACACAGGTAGTTTTCTTTCTGACCCAACTGGACAGAGATCCACTGCCTTTTGCTGCCTCCCGCAGCCCCTTCTCTTTCTGCTTCTTTATCCTCTCTTTCCTTGGCATCTTTGCATAATGCAGGCTTTCACTTATTTAGAAAACGTTTCCCTATGTTTTAACTCAACTAACCTAAGCTACTATAACATAATAGTCATGATAGAATATGTTGTGGACGTCGTCATTCAGCCTTAAGTTTTCGAAGCTGCTAGAATATGTTATTAACGCCGTCGTTCAAACTAAAGTTTCCGAATCTGCCACGTTAATGAAATGGATGGAGCAAACGGTTTAAATATAGCCTAGGCGGCTTCATTAAATGATAAACAACCCTACGCATTTACTGTTGTGTTCTAAGCTGCACAATATTGCATGTTCAGATAAGAAATGAAAGGAGACTTTCAGTGTGACCCACCATGCCGTTCCTCGCACTGTCTCCCACTGCCAACCGCCTGCACGCGCTTTCTGCACGGAGGCTCACTGAATGCATGACGTCACGGATTGATGCCCGCATTTACATAGAAAAACGTTATTTTATAAATCTATAATTTCATATATTATTGTCAAATTGTAGAGAATATTGATGTTGGAGCTAACTTATCTTTTACAAATATTAAAAAAAAAAACAGTCCCTATGAAAAGGCACTTTGGACAGCAAACAGAAAAGGGGCGGGGCTAGAGCACCTGTAGCACCGGTTCATTGCACGTGGGTGCCGTGCACCTCAATAAACCGAATGGTAATTAGTCTTTTGATTTTTCCGTGAGGTTTGCCTTATGCAAAGAAAGACAGCATAGACGTTTTTTCCTCCCTATAAGTGGGGGGGACCGAACGAGGTGAATTTAAATCTGGGTGGGACGAATCCCACCCGTCCCCCCCTCTATCTGCGCCCGTGTCTGACATTCGATGTTTCTTTTCGTGTTTTACACGGAAATAAATCCTACATGTTGTCTGCGACTACGGGGAGCATGCGGTGTTTTGAATGCGGCGATGTCGGCTATAAAAAGTTTGCATGTCCTCATAAAGCTCAGGCCGATGAGGGCGAAGGGACCAGCGATGGGTCGGTTTTGATCCAAAAGGGAAACGGAGAGACAAATGGAGATTTCTGACTCGAGCGTCCCGGCTGTGGAAAAACCAGCGGGACAAAAAAATCAGTGACCGTAACGCTTCAATGGGAAACACGGCGGATAAAAGCGAAACAGAAAGTGATGCAGTAACGGAGGCAGTCAGTGGATCAGAACCCTGCGGTGGTGAACGATGGGGAAGGCACTGATCTGGGGTCAGATAGCGGGCAGAGACCATCACTCCAGAGCCTGTTACTGACCCACCTGTCCCAGACATCACTGTACTGAACACCGGAGAGCCACCGGCAGAAGAAGGGGGTGATGAGGTGACGGGGAACGAGGATGCTCTGTCTGAGATCTCCAGCCTGTCTGATCTGGGCTCACAGGCGATGGATGAACAGCTCGACTCTCGAGAGGAAATTCACACGCTTTTAGATCAAACATTCGGGAAAACAGTAGAGGCGAGTGATTACTTCTCCGATTTGGATAAGTTTATTGTGTCGCTGGTTATGTTACAGCGGACAGTCGGTTATGATGTACTGTGCAGGAAAAAGAGATTCAGACTAAAATTGCGGAGGGGCAAGACCCCGTCACTCGGGGGGGAAAGTGATAGTCACGTGGTGAAGTCGATCCTCCTGTTTTCCTCTCTGTTCCTTCTGATCCTGCCCTTTTTCTCATTTCCTAATGCAGTCTTTCCGTTTCGGGTCTCTAAATATTAATGGAGCTAGAGATGGTGATAAAGAGCTGCGTTAGCAGAATACTTACGGATGAAAAAAGTTGAGGTTCTGTTCTTCCAGGAGCCGCATTCTGACAGCACTAATGAGGTGGAGTCGGGTGTTTGGTGGGAAGGGAACCATATTTTAAGTCATGGATCGAACACGAGTGCAGGAGCAGCGATTCTCTTCGCAAGAAATATTAATGTCGCAGTGATTTCAGTAACCGAGCTCGTAAAGGGGAGGGGTTTAGTCGTTGAAGCCGAAATTCAGGGCACCTCGTTTCTTTTATAAATGTTTGCGCACCTTATAGCGGCCCAGAGCGCTCGAGTGTTTTAGGAAAGAGAGACACCACGCTGCAGCAGTGCAGGAAAGACTGTTTTATGGTAACGGAGGGGACTGGAACTGCACTACTGATGTTATTTTAGACAGAAATGGGGAGGAGCCACAGCCACGGGCGCAGATAGAGGGGGGGACGGGGGGATTCGTCCCACCCAGATTTAAATTCACCTCGTTCGGTCCCCCCCACTTATAGGGAGGAAAAAACGTCTATGCTGTCTTTCTTTGCATAAGGCAAACCTCACGGAAAAATCAAAAGACTAATTACCATTCGGTTTATTGAGGTGCACGGCACCCACGTGCAATGAACCGGTGCTACAGGTGCTCTAGCCCCGCCCCTTTTCTGTTTGCTGTCCAAAGTGCCTTTTCATAGGGACTGTTTTTTTTTTTAATATTTGTAAAAGATAAGTTAGCTCCAACATCAATATTCTCTACAATTTGACAATAATATATGAAATTATAGATTTATAAAATAACGTTTTTCTATGTAAATGCGGGCATCAATCCGTGACGTCATGCATTCAGTGAGCCTCCGTGCAGAAAGCGCGTGCAGGCGGTTGGCAGTGGGAGACAGTGCGAGGAACGGCATGGTGGGTCACACTGAAAGTCTCCTTTCATTTCTTATCTGAACATGCAATATTGTGCAGCTTAGAACACAACAGTAAATGCGTAGGGTTGTTTATCATTTAATGAAGCCGCCTAGGCTATATTTAAACCGTTTGCTCCATCCATTTCATTAACGTGGCAGATTCGGAAACTTTAGTTTGAACGACGGCGTTAATAACATATTCTAGCAGCTTCGAAAACTTAAGGCTGAATGACGACGTCCACAACATATTCTATCAAGACTATTATGTTATAGTAGCTTAGGTTAGTTGAGTTAAAACATAGGGAAACGTTAAGTGAAAGCCTGCATTATGCAAAGATGCCAAGGAAAGAGAGGATAAAGAAGCAGAAAGAGAAGGAGCTGCGGGAGGCAGCAAAAGGCAGTGGATCTCTGTCCAGTTGGGTCAGAAAGAAAACTACCTGTGTCAACTGCAACGGTAGAGCGTTCCTTTTCAAAGTTAAAGCTAGTGAAGACAAAACTCCGCAGCCTTTGTCATGAAGAAAGGCTGTCAGACCTTCTTCTGCTGGCAATTGAGAAAGATATCCATATTGAATACAGTGTTGTCATAGACATTTTCAAGAACATGGCAAACCGAAGACTGCTGCTTTGAAGAATACTGCAGTATTTAGATTCACACACACACACACACAGAATGTTCATTTGCAATTGAAATTTAGTTTTGAATAAAGTTAACTTGTGTGAAAAATTTGTTCCAAGTGCCCTTTTTTGAATGTTGAGCCCCTGCCCCTCCAAAGGTCTTTGCACGGCCCTGGTGCACAGCAATACAGACAGTTGCAGCTGCGCAGACTGCACAGGTTGCGAGCTCGAGCTTGGTTGCTATGGTTACCCACAACAAGTCTGACAGGCATATCGGGGACAGCTCCTCCTAGTTCAGGACCCCAACACGGCATGATGAAGGGTGCCAAAAGGCAGAAAACGATTGCATCGTTTTTTCAAAAAAAACAAACAACGACTGTAAGTAAACTGTGGCTTACTTTATCATATCACCTTGCAATTTTTTGATAGTCTGTTCAAAGTAATGTCGTAGTGAAAGTAAAATCGTACGGAGTAGAGAAGCCTTTCCGGTAGCCTCCTTCTTTCGGTGGTAGCCTGTAGATACAGTGCTCAGAAGGCAGTTTTAATGTTTAATCTGGCGTTCCCTGCCATAATTTCAGCGAGCATATTGTTTCATAAGGAAACTTTGCGAAGAGTTGTTGACTGACTGCCGCTCACGCAACACACAGGCATAGTTAGAAAGTCAGGATGCACTGGTTTACACACACACACACACACACACACACACGTAGCCCAGCCTCTCGCTATGGTTAACAGTTGGAACTTAGTGGTTTTAAAACTAGTTTTGCAGTTGCTGTGCGCGATGATAATGTGTAAACTTTGGATTTCCATAGGCTATGTTAAAATGTTATCATTGTCCTGGTGATGGCAGTGAGGGAGGTGAAATAACATGTATACACACTACCGTTCAAAAGTTTGGGGTCACCCAGACAATTTTGTGTTTTCCATGAAAAGTCACACTTTTATTTACCACCATAAGTTGTAAAATGAATAGAAAATATAGTCAAGACATTTTTCTGGCCATTTTGAGCATTTAATCGACCCCACAAATGTGATGCTCCAGAAACTGAGGCCCTGTCCACACAGCAATGGATTCAGGTGACTCCGATACAATTGCTTATCGTTTAGGCCTGGCGTCCACACGGCACCGGCGTTTTGGGTGCCCAAAATGCAATCTTTTTGAGAACGGGTTCCAGAGTGGAAAGATCTGGCAACGTTGCCGTTGCGAAGTCGCCTGGATGAGTAGAACGGATTTGTTTACGATGACGTCACAACCACATGACTGTGAGTGCTTCATGCCGGGTAGAAGTGTAACGAACTCGATGCGAGTTGTCAACAAATCCTATAACTTGGTTCATGAAACGCGCTTACAAAATATTTTCACTGTGAATATTTATTGTGTAATGGTGCAAAGTGAGAGAGAGAGAGAGAGAGAGAGAGAGAGACTCTGCCCTTAGGGCAGAGTCAATCCCGCCAGCAAAAATAGGGAAAAAAAAGGAGCGATCTCACCTCTTCAGATGTTGATTTAAGTCCTACAATACAGTCCTCAAAAAGGGCATAGAAGAGCAAATTAATCCATCAACGTGTAGCATTCAATTTATTCCGGATCATTAAAGATGCCGCCTTCCGCGTAGAATCATACGTCATCCTCGCCGCCATATTGGATAGGTCAAAGCGGAGAATAAAGATTAGCTGCGTTTAACTGTACCAACAGGTTTGCCGTCCAAATGAGATCACATGGGATTACCTTTCACAGGTGAGACTGGAAAAATACTTTTCATTGTATTTGGTCATTATAATGTAATTTTATGAACAAATTTTCCTGACTTTGTGGCTAATATGAAGTCTCGCGCATAATAATTTATGCGCATGCGTCCTTACTACTTCTATTGTTCTGGTGTCTCCGAAGGGACCGTCTTATAGCGCCCCTAGAGGTGTGGCATGTGTATTGCATCGTTTTCAGCAAGCGTTGTGTTGCCATATGGACCTGATATTTTACTGATCGTTGCCCATTTGGACGCGATATATTTTTAAATAACATCTCGTTGCCGTTGTCGTGTGGATGTAGCCTCAATCTGCTCAAAGGAAGGTCAGTTTTATAGCTTCTCTAAAGAGCTAAACTGTTTTCAGCTGTGCTAACATGATTGTACAAGGGTTTTCTAATCATCCATTAGCCTTCTGAGGCAATGAGCAAACACATTGTACCATTAGAACACTGGAGTGAGAGTTGCTGGAAATGGGCCTCTATACACCTATGGAGATATTGCACCAAAAAGCAGACATTTGCAGCTAGAATAGTCATTTACCACATTAGCAATGTATAGAGTGGATTTCTGATTAGTTTAAAGTCATCTTCATTGAAAAGAACAGTGCTTTTCTTTCAAAAATAAGGACATTTCAAAGTGACCCCAAACTTTTGAATGGTAGTGTGTTTTTATATATATATATATATATATATATATATATATATATATATATATATATATATATACAAAATGGAATCATTTGCTGACAGCTCAGTCCCCCCCAGTTCAAAAATCCTATCTGCGCCCCTGGCCACAGCCCCAGTCTCGTCAGCTGCTTCACAGACTCATCAAAAAAAAAGCTGATTTAGTTGCTGTATGGAGAAGCAGAAATGTAAAATCAGGACAGTACGCATGGGTGAAGGTGTCTGATGCTGTTTTTTCTGCTGCTAGACGAGGCAGAATATATGTGAGCAGTTCATATAATAATAGAATAATCCGTGCTTTTATATTCCCTAAGGGGTTTACTGATCATCACATGACCACTGTTGATATAAACGTGATTAAACGACCACGCCCACATTATTACTGGCATTTTAATGTAAAACTGTTACTCGATACAGTGTTTTGTGAGAAGTTTATTTTATTTTGGAATCACTGGAAACAAAAGTAACTGAATTTGAGAATGCGAGTCAGAGGTGGGGAAAACTCCGATTTAAAAACTTTTTGCCAGAACTATACTGCATGTGCTACTGCGAACATAAAATCTACTATTAAGTGGCTGGAGAAGGAGATTTTGTACTTTGAAAGCAACTTAGAAAACCCAAACGCTCCGGAGGTGAGCAGGGCGCTGCAGGAGAAGAAGCAGGACTTGAGTTCCGTTCTTCGGGAACGGGTGAAGGGGCTCTGGTGAGAGCCAGAATGGCTGCAGTGACAGACATGGACGCCCCCAGTGCTTTCTTCTTCAAACTTGAGCAGAAGACGGCGCAACAGAGACAAATGCTGCATCTTCATCGACCTGATGGGTCCCTGACAACCGCCCCAGCCGAAATGAGGAAGTGTCCTTCTACTCCGAGCTCTACGCAGCTGGTAACAGTGATTAAGCGAGCACAGCCCAGCTTCTTCAGGGACTACCAGAACTCAGCCCAAGACAGAAGGAGACCCTGGACACCAACATCACATTCAGGGACCTGACACAAGCTGTTCAGCAGCAATCAGCAGGACGTGCACCTGGAATAGACGGACTGCCGGCTGAGTTCTACAAGCACTTCTGGGGAGTGCTGGGGGAGGACTGTCGCAACGTGATGAAGGACTGTGCGATGAGGAGGCTACTGCCTAGCAGCCGGCGTGCTGTTCTGTCACTGCTGCTGAAGAAAGGAGATCTGGGCTCACTCAAGAACTGGCGGCCCGTTTCCCTTCTCTGCCTGGACTACAAGATTTTAGCAAAGTGTCTGGCAAATAGACTGAAAGTTTTAAGCGCTCTGGTTCATAAGGATCAGTCACACTGTGTGCCTGACAGATCTATCATGGACAATTTGGTTTTAATCAGAGACATTATAGACATTGGAATCACAGAAAAATATAACATCAGCCTTCTGTCATTAAATCAGGAAAAAGCTTTTGACCAGGTAGGACATGACGACCTTTTTAATTTTCTTAAAAGATTTGGGTTTGGGGAAACTTTTATCTCTTGGATTAAGCTCCTGTACGCTGATGCTTCAGTCATGGTGAAGGTGGGAGGTGGACTGAGCTGTCTGGTTCCAGTACAGAGGGGTATCAGACAGGGCTGCCCGCTCTCTGGACAGCTTTATAGTCTCTCTATTGAACCTCTCCTCAGCAGGCTGAGGAGAGAACTCAGTGGTTTTAGTATTCCAGGTGACCCCACAGGAGAAGAATGTATATTGTCTGCATATGCAGACGTTACAGTTTTTATTACGAAGCAGGAAGATGTAGCAGAACTTAATGCCAGTCTGGCAACATATGAGAGCGTGTCCTCAGCCAAAGTCAACTGGGGAAAGAGTGAGGGACTCCTCATAGACAGGTGGGAGAACACTGGACCACCATGAATACCAGGATGAAGTTCCTGGGCATGTTTTTAGGGACAGAAGATTTTAAGAAAAAGAATTTGGAGAGCGTGCTGGAGAAGGTGGTTGCCAAGCTGTCAAAATGGAATTGGGAAGGACATTCATCTCAGTTGTCCTACAGGAGGAAGGTCTTGGTGACAAAGAACCTGGCTGCCTCCACCTTGTGGCACATACTTGGCATCCTGGAACCACCTGTAGATCTCGTATGCGAAATGCAGAGGAGACTGGTGAATTATTATTATTTTTTTTTTTTCTGCTCGGGCCAACACTGGACTAGGGCACCAGTGCTCTATTTACCAGTACAAGAAGGGGGACGGGGCCTGATCGACATACACAGCCGGATCTCCACTTTCTGGCTGCAGGCAGTGCAGAAGCTGCTATACAACGAAGATACAGTATGGAAAAAAACAGCAAACACTTTCCTGAGGAAAGTGGAGGGCCTTGGCTACATCCAGCAGCTGCTCCTGTTGAACACACAGCAGATGGAGTTGGGGAGCCTTCCCAACTTCTACCAGTCGATGCTGCGAACATGGCAGCGGGTGTTTTTACTGTTCACAGGAGCTTCTCTCAGCCAGAGAAATGGATTCTCAGAGCCTCTGTTGTATAATCCATGTGTTTCATCAAGACTGCTGAACTCCGCAAGCGTACAGGCGTCTCTGCGGAGGAGCGGGTGCACGACACTGGCTCAGCTGAGAGAGAGCGATGGGTGGAAATCAGCAGCCTTCATACAAAATGTCACTGGCTTACGGTCCCCTCGCCTCGTAAAAAAATTAATCAGTGAGCTCCAAGAGGCACTGCCTGAGGGCTGCTGAGGAACCTCAAGGAGGCCTGATGCAGAGACGAGCGAGCACAGCAACGATTGCTCACCCTTCACTGTTTCAGCAGCTGTGGAACAACCACAAGAAGAGGATGGGGACATGCTCCTCTCTTTTCGAACTCCGGTGCTGGGGAGCTTCAAGAGCCTGTCCAAGAAGGCAATCTACACTAGTTGTGTAAAAGTGACACACCAGGCAGCACTGAGAGGGCTGAAGGCCTCGGGGTGGTCAGGTTTGTTTGGCCCAGACTTCTCCATGAGAGGATGCTGGCGAGCCCTCTACAAACCCCCCATAGAGAAGCGAACTGCTGATCTACAGTGGAGAGTGATCCACAGAGCCATAGCTACAGACAGACACGTGGCGCTCCTGAATCCAGCAGTAGCGAGGGAATGTTCCTTCTGTGGTCAAGACAAAGCTGTAGAGCACCTGTTCCTGAACTGCAGTCGGGTAGAGAACTTGTTTAGACTGTTGAAGGTGTGGTTGAGGGACCTAGGGGAGGAGTTCTCGCCTGAAACGTTTATAGGAGGGCCGAAATATAGTGTCGCCAAGAAGGGAAAAGTTTGTTTATTTAATTTTTTTTATCAGGTTTAGCAAAAATGGCTATCTGGAAAAGCAGAAAACATACTCCCCTTGGGTCCGGTAGAAGAGATGTGGTGGGCGTGGTGAGGGGGATGCTGGGAGCACGGCTGAAGCTCCAATATTCTTATTATGGTTGGATTAATGATGATAAGTTTTGTGCAGTACGGGGAATATCTGATGTCCTTTGTCGGATAAATGAGGACGGGCAGCTGATTTTTAATTTTTAATGATTGTAATGACTTACTGCTCTTATAGTTTTTAGTTTTTATTTTGTCTTACTATTTATGGAAATGTACAAAATATAGTTTTCATGTTTGTTTTTATCTTGGCTTTGTTTTATCTTGTTGTTTTTTATATTTGGGTGTTTTGTCCCTTTTTAGGATCTTTTAGAAACAGCATATATTTATTCACTTAATTTATTTGCACGTTATTTTAGTGATGTATATTGTTACTGAAGTAGAGCGGTCTTCAGTTACTGAGTAAAGGGGACAGAAATCTCTCTCACACACACACACTCACTCTCTCTCTGCACTGCATGCTGGGAGATTGGTGGTGGAGGGTGTGGTGAGTGTTGGCTGAGAGTTTGCGACTTTCTTTTCGAAACTTTTCTCTTGTTTTTTCTTGTGATATTTAATTTGAGTATTTTGTAGTTGTTGGTAGTGTGGTTTTGTGTGTGTGTGTGTGTGTGTGTGTGTGTGTGTTTGTTGGCTGTTTGGCGGGGATGGCATCCTCCGGGACGCCGCTCCTGTCCTTGAAACATGGAGTAAGGCTGGTACCACAACCCGTGGTTCCAGTAGAGCAGGTTGTTGCTCACGGTCGGAGAACGAGTCGGTTATGGAAACATCGTGTGCTTCCCGCATGAATAAAGCGGTCGTGGTGTTTATGAAACATCAGGAGCTTCTTAATCAGCTCATGGAGAGCAATATGTATATTAACAATGAATTCATACAAGTTTCCCCGCTGGCGGTGCCCTCTGTCCGGGTGAGCGTGTCCGGAGTCCCCCGTTTATTCCCAACGAGGCGCTGGAGCGAGAACTGAAGCGCTTCGGGAAGTTCGCGAGTGGATTCTGGACGGTGAGTTTGGGCTGTAAGAACAATAAACTGAAGCACGTTCAGTCTCTACGGAGACAAGTGTTCATGTTTCTGTACTCCCCGACTCAAACACTGGGAGTTTCCTTCCGTGTTAAACATGAGGAAGGGTTTTACATGCTGCATGTGAGTTTGGGGAGCGTGAAGTGTTTTGAATGTGGAGATGTGGGTCACAAGCGGGTCGCTTATCCTCACAGACAGCGGGGAGCAGAGCCGGCTGCTGCCGCTGGGACTGTTAGTGAGGAAAGGGGAAGGAACAGGACTGAGGGGGGCAGTGGTGCGGCCACGGAGACTGACGGCGGGGAGGAGGGCAGCGGTGCGGCCGCGGAGACTGACGGCTGGGAGAGGGGCAGCGGTGCGGCCGCGGAGACTGGCGGCGGGGAGGTGGGCAGCGGTGCGGCCGCGGAGACTGGCGGCGGGGAGGAGGGCAGCGGTGCGGCCGTGGAGACTGACGGCGGGGAGAGGGGCAGCGGTGCGGCCGCGGAGACTGGCGGCGGGGAGGGGGGCAGCGGTGCGGCCGCGGAGACTGGCGGCGGGGAGGGGGGCAGCGGTGCGGCCGCGGAGACTGGCGGCGGGGAGGGGGGCAGCGGTGAGGCCGCTGTGACTGGCGGCGGGGAGGGGGGCAGCGGTGCGGCAGCGGGGAGGCCGTTGTGACTGGCGGCGGGGAGGGGGGCAGCGGTGCGGCCGCGGAGACTGGCGGCGGGGAGGGGGGCAGCGGTGCGGCCGCGGAGACTGGCGGCGGGGAGGGGGGCAGCGGTGCGGCCGCTGTGACTGGCGGCGGGGAGGGGGGCAGCGGTGCGGCCGCGGAGATTGACGGCGGGGAGGGGGGCAGCGGTGAAGCTGTTGTGACTGGCGGCGGGGAGGGGGGCAGCGGTGCGGCCGCGGAGACTGGCGGCGGGGAGGGGGGCAGCGGTGCGGCCACGGAGACTGGCGGCGGGGAGGGGGGCAGCGGTGAAGCTGTTGTGACTGGCGGCGGGGAGGGGGGCAGCGGTGCGGCCGCGGAGACTGGCGGCGGGGAGGGGGGCAGCGGTGCGGCCGCGGAGACTGGCGGCGGGGAGGGGGGCAGCGGTGCGGCCGCGGAGACTGGCGGCGGGGAGGGGGGCAGCGGTGCGGCCGCGGAGACTGGCGGCGGGGAGGGGGGCAGCGGTGCGGCCGCGGAGACTGGCGGCGGGGAGGGGGGCAGCGGTGTGATTGATAGTGGGAAGTTGAACAGTAGTTGGCCAATGTCATCTGAATCTGCTCCGCCCACTCAGGTTGAGTCCGGATGCTCCACGCCTGGAGCTACGGATATCGGAAGTAGCATGTCAGCGGAGTTGATGGAGGCTGAACAGAGCAGGGTGGAGCAGGAGGAGGTCGGTATGAGGAGATCTCAGCAGGATGCAGAGGAGGCGCTCCTGAATCCAGCAGTAGCGAGGGAATGTTCCTTCTGTGGTCAAGACGAAGCTGTAGAGCACCTGTTCCTGAACTGCAGTCGGGTAGAGAACTTGTTTAGACTGTTGAAGGTGTGGTTGAGGGACCTAGGGGAGGAGTTCTCGCCTGAAACGTTTATAGGAGGGCCGAAATATAGTGTCGCCAAGGGAAAAGTTTGTTTATTGAATTTTTTTATCAGGTTTGGCAAAAATGGCTATCTGGAAAAGCAGAAAACATACTCCCCTTGGGTCCAGTAGAAGAGATATGGTGGGCGTGGTGAGGGGGATGCTGGGAGCACGGCTGAAGCTCCAATATTCTTATTATGGTTGGATTAATGATGTTAAGTTTTGTGCAGTACAGGGAATATCTGATGTCCTTTGTCGGATAAATGAGGACGGGCAGCTGATTTTTAATTTTTAATGATTGTAATGACTTACTGCTCTTATAGTTTTTAGTTTTTATTTTTGTCTTACTATTTATGGAAATGTACAAAATAGTTTTTATGTTTGTTTTT
Organism: Neoarius graeffei; assembly: GCF_027579695.1. Classification (NCBI taxonomy): domain Eukaryota; kingdom Metazoa; phylum Chordata; class Actinopteri; order Siluriformes; family Ariidae; genus Neoarius; species Neoarius graeffei. Next base: position 6,246,171 of record NC_083592.1, on the reverse strand, counting down.
ATCTTGGCTTTGTTTTATCTTTTTTTTTATATTTGGGTGTTTTGTCCCTTTTTAGGATCTTTTAGAAACAGCATATATTTATTCACTTAATTTATTTGCACGTTATTTTAGTGATGTATATTGTTACTGAAGTAGAGCGGTCTTCAGTTACTGAGTAAAGGGGACAGAAATCTCTCTCACACACACACACACTCACTCTCTCTCTGCACTGCATGCTGGGAGATTGGTGGTGGAGGGTGTGGTGAGTGTTGGCTGAGAGTTTGCGACTTTCTTTTCGAAACTTTTCTCTTTATTTTTTCTTGTGATATTTAATTTGAGTATTTTGTAGTTGTTGGTCGTGTGGTTTTGTGTGTGTGTGTGTGTGTTTGTTGGCTGTTTGGCGGGGATGGCATCCTCCGGGACGCCGCTCCTGTCCTTGAAACATGGAGTAAGGCTGGTTCCACAACCCATGGTTCCAGTAGAGCAGGTTGTTGCTCGCGGTTGGAGAACGAGTAGGTTATGGAAACATCGTGTGCTTCCCGCATGAATAAAGCGGTCGTGGTGTTTATGAAACATCAGGAGCTTCTTAATCAGCTCATAGAGAGCAATATGTATATTAACAATGAATTCATACAAGTTTCCCCGCTGGCGGTGCCCTCTGTCCGGGTGAGCGTGTCCGGAGTCCCCCGTTTATTCCCAACGAGGCGCTGGAGCGAGAACTGAAGCGCTTCGGGAAGTTCGCGAGTGGATTCCGGACGGTGAGTTTGGGCTGTAAGAACAATAAACTGAAGCACGTTCAGTCTCTACGGAGACAAGTGTTCATGTTTCTGGACTCCCCGACTCAAACACTGGGAGTTTCCTTCCGTGTTAAACATGAGGAAGGGTTTTACATGCTGTATGTGAGTTCGGGGAGCGTGAAATGTTTCAAATGTGGAGATGTGGGTCACAAGTGGGTCGCTTATCCTCACAGACAGCGGGGAGCAGAGCCGGCTGCTGCCGCTGGGACTGTTAGTGAGGAAAGGGGAAGGAACAGGACTGAGGGGGGCAGCGGTGCGGCCGCGGAGACTGACGGCGGGGAGGAGGGCAGCGGTGCGGCTGCGGAGACTGACGGCGAGGAGGGGGGCAGCGGTGCGGCTGCGGAGACTGACGGCGGGGAGGGGGGCAGCGGTGCGGCTGCGGAGACTGACGGCGGGGAGTGGGGCAGCGGTGCGGCTGCGGAGACTGACGGCGGGGAGGGGGGCAGCGGTGCGGCTGCGGAGACTGACGGCGGGGAGGGGGGCAGCGGTGCGGCTGCGGAGACTGGCGGCGGGGAGGGGGGCAGCGGTGCGGCTGCGGAGACTGGCGGCGGGGAGGGGGGCAGCGGTGCGGCTGCGGAGACTGGCGGCGGGGAGGGGGGCAGCGGTGCGGCTGCGGAGACTGGCGGCGGGGAGGGGGGCAGCGGTGCGGCTGCGGAGACTGACGGCGGGGAGGGGGGCAGCGGTGCGGCTGCGGAGACTGACGGCGGGGAGGGGGGCAGCGGTGCGGCTGCGGAGACTGACGGCGGGGAGGGGGCAGCGGTGAGGCTGTTGTGTCTGGCGGCGGGGAGGGGGGCAGCGGTGTGGCTGCGGAGACTGACGGCGGGGAGGGGGGAAGCGGTGCGGCTGCGGAGACTGATGGTGGGGAGGGGGGTCAATAGTGTGACTGATGTGAATGACAGCGAGGAGGTGAACAGTGGTTGGCCAACGCCATCTGAATCTGCTCCACCCGCTCAGGTTGAGTCCGGATGCTCCGCGCCTGGAGCTACGGATACCGGAAGTAGCGTGTCAGCGGAGTCGATGGAGGCTGAACAGAGCAGGACGGAGCAGGAGGAGGTCGGTATGAGGAGATCTCAGCAGGATGCAGAGTGTTCAGCTGAGTTACTGAACGTTAGATCCGACAGTCAGGCAGAGGAGCTGATGAAATCGGATGGTTGTCATGGTAACAGTGTGACTGATATGGAATATGACTGTGACTCTGACAGCGCCTCTGGAACAGAAAGTATTTCTCAAAGTGAGGAAATTAATAGATTTTGGACGAGACTTTCGGTAAAAAAGTGAAGGTTAAAGATTATTTTCCGGATGTTGAAAAGTTTATTAAATCAGTTCCTACTCTTCACAGAGCTGTTGACACGGACTTATTAGATGGGAAGAAGCGTTATCGTCTAAAGAAGCAGGTCACTGGTCTGAGAAAAGGTTTAAAAGAATCTAAAAGTCGAATGGTAAAGAAAATGGAACTCATAAAATAAAAGTTTCCAGTGGCTGCACAACACCGGGTGTTTCATCTGTTCTGCTTCTTTCTGTCTCTTTCCTGCTCTGTCTCTCTTTTTCCAACATGCAGGGTTTAAGACTCGCGTCTTTAAATATAAACGGGGGAACAGATGCACAGAACAGAGCTTTATTCACTGAAGTCATTCGACACAAAAGATTCGATGTTATTTTCCTACAGGAAACACAGTGAGGATTTAAATGAAGTGGATTGGGGTCGGGGGGGCAGTATGTTCTTAGCCGCGGGATGAATTTTAGTGCCGGGGTCGCCATTTTATTTTCTCCTTTTTTAGATATAAGCGTCACGTCCAGTACAGAGTTGGTGAAAGGCCGAGTTGTCATGGTGACGGCTGAAATACAGGATTTTACCTTTAGTTTTATTAATGTTTATGAACCAAACCAGGGCTCTGAGCGTGACGGCGTGTTTAACTTATTAAAGGGGAAATGAGACGGCCGTGATCCAGGGGAGTGTGTTTTAATGGGGGGAGACTGGAACTGTTGCACAGATTTTACTTTCGACAGACCTGGAGACGAGCCGCACATTCAGTCCTCCTCCATTTTATCGAATGTTTTAGAGAAAGCTGATGCGGTCGATGTGTGGAGGATGAAGCACCCTTCAGTCCAACAGTACACTTGGGTTAAGAGATCTGATGGCAGAGTCGGTGCCGCAAGACTCCACCGATTTTATCTCTCTGCTACTTTTACCTCAAGAGTTATTAACTGTCAGATCTCTCCTGCTGCTTTTACAGATCATCATTTAGTTTTAATGGAGCTTTTTTTTAATCTCCCACTGGAAAACCAAAGTCCTTTTGGCATTTTAATGTTAAATTATTACACAATTTTAACTTTTGTGAAATTTTTAAACTATTGTGGACGTATTGGAGATCTGAGAAAAACACCTTTCCTTCACTTACTGAGTGGTGGGAGGTAGGAAAGGCTCGAATTGGAGTTTTCTGTCAGCAGTACTCATCTCATTCCACAACAAAAATCAAGAGCGCTGTCCAGAAACTGGAAAAAGAAATGAGGGATTTGGGAAAATCTCTCCATTTCACAAACTGGTCAGCAAAAAAAACCATGAAGGGCAATTCCATGTAAATGTCAACCTCACCATGCAAAAATAAAGCAACATGTAATACATCAAAACCACTCCCAGAGATATCACCTAGGCCTGTATTTTACAGATGTGAATAAGTTGAACCAATTTGTAACCAACCTAATAAGTCACTGTCAGTCTTTCTTTCTTATAATGTAAAACCCAAGCTAAAATCAACTTTGATCATGTACAATTCTATATTATTGCCACAAGCCACAGAAATGTATGCTAAAATCCACAAAACAGCAAAACAATAGCCATCCTAAATATTATTTAAGAACTTTGATAGTTTTAGCTGATATTTAGAGAGTTTTTCAAAGGGTTATGGTGGTTAAATTGCTGATTTTCTAAACATATGCCATGTCTATTTCAGACGCGTCACATCCATAACGCAATTTCGTCACATCCATAATGCTGACTTTTCCTTCCGAAACTCTGCATGAAATACAAAATATTTTAAACAAAGATTTTTTAATATTCACCTTGGACCCCTCTATCAAATGGATATCTCCATTTCGACATTAGGTTTACAATTTCAGAGTTTGATAAAAATGTACAGTCACCCAAGAAAAGTGATACTTTTTCTGTCACATCCATAACGCATCTTTTATTGGCATTTTCTGGCATGCCCTAGATGTACTATGGGAATTGTTCTTGTTCTATCACTTCTCCAGTATGGTACAGCCTTAAAATATGCAACACCTGTTTAAATACTGGGAGACAATAAAACATGCACTGGGTCATTTGTTGCCATTTTGAGTTCAAGTGTCACGTCCGTAACGCTGGAATTGCTCTGAACTGAACTTTAAAAGACTGGAACTCGGCTCTCTCCTGCAGGACAGAGCTAAAGCAGCATTAGTCCGAGCACGTTTTACCGAGCTTCAAGACATGGATGCACCGACAGCTTTCTTCTTTAACTTGGAGAAATCTGTGGTTCAGAAGAAACAAATAGTCTGTCTCCGTCTCCCTGATGGAAACATCACCACGGACCCAGCTGAGATGAGGAAGCTTGCAGTGGACTTTTATACAGAACTGTTCAGAGCAGCCAGCTGCGATATGAACTCTGCTGCAGAGCTTCTGCAGGGGCTTCCTCACCTGAGCTCAGAGGACCAAGACCATCTCAGCACAGATATCACCTTGGATGAACCGACTGCTGCAGTGTCTCAGATGGCACCAGGCAGGGCTCCAGGACTAGATGGCCTTCCTTCAGACTTTTTTAAACACTTCTGGATGATACTGGGACGAGACCTTTTAGACGTTTTTAAAGAGTGTTTTAAAAAAGGAAGACTTCCGGTTTCCTGTAGGCGAGCAGTTCTCTCACTGCTGCCTAAGAAGGGAGACCTGGCCCTGCTAAAGAACTGGAGACCTGTAGCACTTTTATGCTCGGACTATAAAATCCTTTCAAAGGTTTTATCAAACGGATTAAAAAAATTAGTTTTTAATTGGTGCAGATCAATGTCTGATAAATTATTTTTAATGCAAGACGTTTTTGATGTCTGTAAATCCATTGACCAGGAGAAGGCGTTTGATCGTGTAGATCCTGGGTTTCTCCTCTTCACGCTGCAGGCTTTTGGAATTGGGGGGAGTTTTTTATCCTGGGTGAAACTGCTCTACAATCAGCTTTGCTGTTTAGTGAAGGTGGGGGGAGGGTTGAGCCCCTGTGCCAGTTCGGAGAGGGATCAGACAGGGCTGCCCCATCTCAGGCCAGCTCTACAGCATTGCTACTGAACCTCTCCTGTGTAGGCCGAGGAGCAGGTTACAGGGTTTATGTCTCCCACAGCTGGCTCAGAGCCGCTCTGTAGCCGTATCAGCTTATGCACATGATGTCAACGTTTTTATCCAAGATCAGAGAGATACCCAGGAACTTGGAGAGCCTGGCAGTGTATGAAAAAGCTTCCTCCGCCAAAGTAAATTGGGATAAATGTGAAGTCTGTTTGATAGGTCAGTGGAGCGTAAGAGACATCCCTGATCTTCCTGGGAACCTAAGGTGGGGGAAAAGAGGCATCAAAGTTCTAGGAGTGTACCTTGGGTGCAAGGACTTCCAGAAGCAGACCTGGGAGGGAGTGCTGGAGAAAGTGGATGCCAGGTTGTATAAATGGAAATGGTTGCTTTCCCAGCTGTCCTACAGGGGAAAAGTTCTGATAGCTAATAACCTGGTCGCCTCTTCTCTTTCTCATCGACTGATTGACTTAGTGCCACCACCAGGCCTCGTGAAGGACGTACAGTGGCTCTTGGTGAACTACTTCTGGTCGGGTCAACATTGGCTGAAGGCACCAGTTCTCTATCTCCCTGTAGCAGAGGGAGGACACAGTCTCATGGACATCCTCTCAAGAATTGCTGCCTTCAGATTGCAGACGGCACGAAGGCTACTATACGGCTCTGGCTGTTGCTGGCTGACCCCTGCTCAGCTGCTTCTGAGGAAGGCTGGCTGGCTGGGACTGAACAAACAGCTGTTTCTCTTAAGATCCTCTGGAATTGACCTGACTGGAATAACGCCTTTCTATAACTCAGTGCTTGAAGCATGGAGGATGTTCAAGTTCACAAGAACCGCTGACCCCAGACCTGGAACAAGGATCTTTGAGGAGCCACTGTTCCATAATGACTTCTTCACATCCACCATGCTTTCCTCCACATCAGTAAGAGCCAAGTTTGTCGAGGCTGGCGTTGTTAAACTTGGCCATTTTATAAGAACATCTCCAGAAAGCCTTGGCAGAGTTGTTAGCATCTTGGAAGACCTGATGTTGAGGAAGATAGTGGAGAAGGTCTGGGAGTCCCTGACTGTACTGCTGAGGGTATACGCCCGAAACCGTACCCTAATTGACCAATGGCACGAGGCTCAGGACTACATCTTTCCCGCACTAAGCGTCAGGCCTGCTGTTGAGGAGTGGTGAGAGGAGAGCAGGCTGCTTCTGTCCCTGAAAGCACTGGTGCTGGGTAACTTCAGCTCTTGTGGGAAGAAGCAGCTCTACCACAGCTGCGTGAAAATACTGAACTTCCGCTCTCTGGCCGAAGTCAGGGAGTCGAGGTGGACTCAGGTTTTTCCTTCAGACTGCACCCCTAAAGGCTGCTGGCGGATTTTATACAAGTCGCCTGTTGAAAAACGGATGGCTGACCTCCAGTGGAGGATCATCCATGGAGCCATAGCTACAGACAGACACAAGGCTCACCTGGATCCGAGCGCTGGGGAGGGACGTCCTTTTTGTGACCAGCAAGAAACTTTAGAACATTTAGTGTCTCTTTGTCGTCGCTTAGTGGGCCTGTTCAGGATACTGAAAGAGTGGGTGGATAAGCTGGGGAGAAATGTTCTGTTCCTTTGTTTATCTTTGGGCCAAAATACACAATTAAAAAAAGACAAGCTCTGGTTTTAATTAACTTTTTACTTGGAAGTGCAAAATTAGCAATATGGAAGACCAGAAAAACCAGATACAAGGCCGAGGTTGGGCTGATGTGGTGCAGAGGTTGAAAGGGTTAATTACAGCTCGTCTCCGAGTAGAACAGGCTTTTTACACACCGACCAACAACCTGCACACTTCTATAGATCTGTGGGGAATCAGACGGGTTTTATGTTCACTTGAAGGGGCTGAATCACTGGCTCTGAATTTAACTTTTTTTAGTTTTAGAGAAAGCGTGTGTGGGTGAGAGAGAGAGAGAGAGAGCACGTGTGTGGGTGGGAGAGGGAGAGCGTGTGTGTGAGTGCGCACGTGTGTGTGTGTGTGAGAGAGAAGGTGTGTGGGTGAGAGAGAGCGTGTGTGGGTGAGAGAGAGAGAGCGCGTGTGTGTGTCACGGGCGATTGCTCTAAGACAGCGAGGGAGGCTCAGCCTCCTCTAAAAATGACGAACATCGTGTAGGATGAATTGCGCTAGGCTTATGTTATAGCCAACCTTATAACATTGCTATTTCAGATCCAGAATCATAGAAATATATGTGCTCAACCCAACTACAGTGCGAAATCATTCCGTTATAACTTTCCCCAGTTCGCCTAATGTGTGCGTGAGTTTTTCCCCCTCGTGACAGCGCGATGCAGCCCAGCCTCAGTGCACTTCAATGGCATTTGGGAGCTATGCGCTTTTCAATCTCAAAATGCAAGAAGATTATTGGACAAATACTGCGAAAATGCCTGCCCACGGACTCCCAGCCTCACAGTGGGAGGGACATGGCAGTTTCCGCGAGGAGACTGGCGATTGGTGAAAGCGGCCGGATATTTTCTTTGATTGACAGCTCGTTTCAACTATAGACAGACAGCGGTGAATTTCAGTTCAGTCCCATGCGGATTCACAAGTGCTGTGGTGTATTGTAAGAGATCAGCTTACATTTCGATTTCATTCATTACATACGGTTTCTACCAGCTTTTTTAGTTTGTATCTATTTTCATTGTAAATAAAGTGTAAATATAGTGTTGTCAAGTTTGCTATCTTAGTTCCAGAAATTTTGTTTGAGTGACTGAACTTGAACTTGAGGGGGCTAGTCAGCTAGCAAGAAAGCTGCGCACGGATGCCAAGCATTGCTGATTTTAATTTTGGCGAAGCCATTTGCCAGTCTTCCTTTCGAGGAAAAAATTAAAGAGACCAATGCCTCAAATTGACTTGGTGAAAAAGGTCGGGAATAATACTCGTTCCTTTCAGCTCTCCTGGTACGAGAAAGTGAATTGGCTAACAGCAAGTGACCCACATCAACAACAGTAAATAGGCTACTTTAGTAATATGTCATGGATGGACCAAAAATATAGAATCTATTTAAAATATTTATGCTGAGTATATTATATTGGAATATATATTTTTCTGGATATGAATTAAACACAGCTACAATTTGGAAAACATTTTTAAACAAAAACACAGCCGAGAACATTTCACACTACAGACCTGGATTAAAAGTGAAGGGTTATCAAAATTGTCAGTAAAACATTTCTCAGTCAAAATAAGTAAAATATAGGGAAAGTGTCATTGAATGAAATGTGTGGCACCCAGCTCTACTGCTGAGGTTCCTGGCAAAGAGCTGCTTTCAATAATGATCAATTTTTAAACAACATGCCACAATTTTAAAATATAAAATGTTAAAATATACCCCCCCCCAACACCACCATCATGTATATTGGACAGTAGGCTAACGGGCCAAAAGAACCTGTTATTTCACAGTTTGTGACGCTGCCAACAATCAGCCAGATCAGAGGCAAGAGTATGGGCAAAACTGATGTGTTTTTTCTTTTTTCTTTTAAAATCTGGAAATATCGTAACCGACCAGCCTCCCCTGTTTGAAAGACTACCAGCCGCCACTGGAGTGTGTGTGTGGTGTGAGAGAGCGAGCGTGTGTGTGTGTGTGTGTGTGTGTGTGAGAGAGAGAGAGAGAGAGAGAACGAGTGTGTGGTGTGAGAGAGAGAGAGAACGTGTGTGTGGTGTGAGAGAGCGAGTGTGTGTGTGTGTGAGAGAGTGCACGTATGTGTGTGAGAGAGTGCACATGTGTGTTTGTGGTATGGGTGAGAGAGCGAGCGTGTGTGGGTGAGCGAGAGAGAGTGTGTGTGTGTGTGTGGGTGAGAGAAAGTGTGTGTGCGTGTGTGAGAGAGAGAGCGTGTGTGTGTGAGAGAGAGAGAGAGAGAGAGAACACACGTGTGTGTGTGTGAGAGAGCGAGAGCGTGTGAGAGTGTGTGAGAGAGAGAACGAGTGTGTGAGAGAGAGAGAATGAGTGTGTGTGAGAGAGAGAGAGAGAACGAGTGTGTGAGAGAGAGAGAACGAGTGTGTGAGAGAGAGAACGAGTGTGTGAGAGAGAGAACGA